>NC_047042.1:59309832-59618774 GCF_011762595.2 Tursiops truncatus
CACAAAACTGTGCACCAGGGAGTGACATTTCCCCCCTGCTCGGGCTTACTGTGATCCACCTAGAAAACACGCACTGTCGGCAGACGGGGAGGGCAGCCCTGGACGGAACTCTGTGTAATGCAGCTGTAGCATTCATGGTTCCAGGGAAGGGTCTGGCAGGGAGGGCAGATGTCAAATAACTGCGACTTTTACACGTCAGAATGGTCATTTCTGGGGCACACAAGAGCAAGTTCTATAAATAGTGAGACTACCCTTCTCAGAGATACTTTCTGAATTCACTTGGATTTACTGCTGTCCTTTCTTGCTACCCTTTTTAGAGAGTCCACCGTGCTGGATGTAAGAAAATAAGCTCACCCAGTCCACGCAAAATGCACGCACCAATTTACCTATAAGATGTCACTTTCTTCAGGACAAATTGGACCCTTACAAGTTGTTAAATAAATGCTTGGGAAGCAGATGAGCATCTAACAACCATGTTCCTTGCTTCTCCCTTCAGCAAAATAGAGGCTTGGATTTTATATGAAAGTCCACCACTAAGGGTTGCTGTGGGCATATATTGAGTGTTTGTCTTGTTTGAATTGATGTCTTGTAACTTTATTAATCAGAACTTTGGGTGGAGGAGGGAGGGCTGCACTTTGAAGAACAGCTATTTTAAAGCTAGAAACTTTAAAAAAAAAGTTTTTGTATGCAAAAATATACGTAACAAAATTTACCATTTTAACCATTTTTAAGTGTACAGTTCAGCGGCATAAAGACATTCACGTTGCTGTGCAACCATCACCACCAACCGTCTCCAGAACTTTGTTAAACAACAACATGATGGCATCTCTGAAGTGCTGCCGTTACGTACACATTTTTACCCCTAAAAGTACACAAAGAATTTTCGACAACAGAAAAGCAGTTCTGACTAGTACTGCACGTTTCTGTTATTTGCAGGTGAACAGTAAGTAAAAGAGGGAGATGCTTAGCTCACTGAGTTCTAGAATAACATCAAAAGCAGAGGCTTGGTTTCACTGGGTTTCAAGAGGCTGGGAGGAACAATTACCACCAGCGTTCTAGCAGGGGCCCCGGGAGCCTGGGTTTCTGGAAGCAGACTTGCTGGAGAGGAGGAAGATGACGAGCTTGTTCAACACTGTCCTGCCTCCTTGCTAGGGACCCCGCCCGCACCCGGGGCTCACAGCCAGGCTCACCTCGTCACTCTCCAGGACCGCCCGGGCCCACTCATGGGCCTTGTATAGCTCGTGGCGGCGGTCTGGCTTCTCCTGGAACCGAGGCTCCTTTCTGGCAGGGTCATCGCCTCCGAAACAGGGAGACTGTGCTTTGGGGACGAGTTTTACATCGTCGACAAAGATGAAAGGCTTGAATATGGACCTGGAGAGAAAGGAGAGGTGCTTCAGCCAAACCGAGCCTGGGGCTTGAGGACACCAGAGGCTGCCCTTTCCTTCAGCAAACATCTCCTGGGCCAGCTCACGGGGGGCAGGCGGGTGCCTGCCGGGAGAGACCCAACTGCATATCTTAGTAACTATTTTAGTAGAACTAACTGCTGTTTATAAGCTGCAAATTCTTCTATGTCCAGAGAGGAGACATCAAAACACACTGGCTTTGTTCGGGGAAGGCCATTTAGGAGCCCCTTTCAGTCACATGAAAGGAGGCAGATAGACACAGTGTTTTGAGGAAAGGGTGCAATGGGCCACCGATCAGAGCTGGTCTATCTCCACCGTGCTCTGTGGAAAGGGGCCTCCTGGAAAGGCAGGGTCTGAGACCTCAACCTTTTCTTTTTAGGTTCTACCTTATTTGAAAATGTTTGGAATATCTCTGACAGACTCAAGGTGGGACAGATTAAGACAGATGACAAAGAAAGAATCCCGGGGCCCCAGAGAGGGCACACCACAGAGGACAGAAGTCTGGTTGTGTGAGAGTGAGGCTGAGAGGATGGTAGGTGGCTAACCCAAGAACTCTTTGATTCAGCTCTTTTGGCACAAGGGATGTCTTAGGGGACAGGGCTGTGTGTGTGTGTGTGTGTGCGTGTGCGTGTGTGCGCACCTGTGCATACCTGGGGACATTTCAACACATCCCCCCAGATGCGCACACACCCCAAAAGAGCCATGTGTCTAAGAAACTGCGTCTTGGGATCCCAGGCCAACGGGGTCTGTGGCGACCACAGCTGACAGTAACACTAGAGGGAGAGAGCCTCACTCTCCCTGCTCTGCACCCAGAAGGAACACGGCTGGATCAAAGCAGTCCTCCTGGCAGAGCACAGGCACCTCTGGGCCCCGAGGGTGGCCTGTTTTCAATCACACCACGCGGGCACCTGCAATAACAACTGGAGAGAATGAGACACACACCCGCACCCCGTGTGTATGGCTCAGGTTTGGGTTGTTTCCTCTCCTCTTAACTGGTGCCTCCAGTGGGTGAGAAGTGAGCCGGGAGGTTGATTCCCTCAGCCCCGAGGTGCCTGAACTTGAGGCGGCCAGAGCAGCCTTGCCGCTGTGTCACACAAACATTTTCACCATGCCACAATCTGCAAAGAACTGGAAACCCATGACCTTTGTACCCAAACTGTGTCCTTGGACTTGAGAGTCAGCATCACCCTCAGGCCCCATCCCCCACCCCACCCCCATCCCCCACCCCCGTCCTGCTGAATAGAACCTGCTTGTTAAGGTCCCCAGGGGACTGATGACATCCAAGTCTGAGGAGCATGACCAGAGACCACAGTAACTAGCAGTGACCTCTTGAGTTTGTTCCCTAAGGTTGTCAAGGGAAAAGGGCTCAGGTGAAGAAGACCCTGATCACAGCATGAAAGATCGGGCTCATCCTAATTTAATTTGAATATTGAAAGCAGTTGCTCCCAAAGCTGACAAAGTGGGTGGTACAGGTTAAGGATAAGTGTTGTGTTCTGCAGGTGATGCAAACGCAGGAGGCTGGGCCCATCCACCGTGAAGCACAAGGCATGGGCGTGTGGGTGGGACCTAATTCCACAAGGCCTAGTCCTCCCAAGGAACTTCCCTCCCCAAGATGCAGGGGAGCTACCTCATACAGGGGGAACACACATTGCCACTTCCTACGGCCTCTGAAAATACCTCACTCCTCTTCCCTTCTCCTGAACGCTGAATGGGTGACCGTTGAAAGTGAAAGGAATTAACGCACAATTTTAAAGCGTCTAAAGAATTTTGATTACATGAAGTTGAATTCTCCAATTGGTCATTTGGTTGACTCTGCAAAAGGGCAGTTTGAGGGTTCACTGGCAGATGGTAATGGATGGGGAGGGAGAGAGGACAGTGGGAGGGAGGGAGGGAGGGAAAGAGGTGGAAGAGGGCGGAGTCCGGCATAGAGACATCCAGGACTAACTGCCTCTGTGCCCCTCTGGCCTCTGACGACACAGCAGCCTCACAGCGGGCAAGTGTCCTCTCCTTCAGGGCCCGACAGCACTCGGGGTTTCCTGAAAAGGCAGTGCACACAACACACACCGTGTTCCGGCAGATGTGACCTGCAGCTTCCTTGGCCTGAGCTGAGAGCCCCTGAGCAACACTGGGCCCCGGGCTCCTGCCAAACACCCCAGAACCTGCACAGTTCACACCTCCTCCCCAGGCCCAGTGCTAGGCAGAGAGGGTCAGAGCCGGGGGATCCCCTGCTCTTGGCCTTGGAGGCGGGGTGGGTGCGGGCTTAGCCATGGCGAGCCAGGGAAACTGCAGTGTCCAGCAGAGCTGCTGAGCCCGGGCTGCTGAGGAGGTTCCTTGGGACAGGGGTTCTCCCGTATTACACCGGCCCCAGGCCACAGATGATGTTCACTCGCATGATGCTACCCCAAACAACCCCCCGCACTGCACCTCTCTTCTCTACCCTTCAAAAGGCCATGTGGGAGTGGTGTTTTCATTGGGAAATCTGTCACTCAGTTTCTGGAACCTCGGTGCTTTTCTTACCATGCAGCTCAGGACCATCCCGACACCGGCCCTGTGAGGGAGAAGGATGGCGCCGGTCTTGTTGAGCGACCATCCAGGTCTGCCTGCCTCATACAGTGGGGCAGGGAACTGGGCTGGGACTCAGAATGGGGGTGTGTGTCCCCTTGTCACCTTTGACTAACTATGGGGCCCATCATTTTCCCTCTCTGCCTCTCACTGGACTGAAACGATCTCTACGGTCCCTTTCAACTTTTAAAGCTATTGTGTTATTGTCTTTCTATGTCATGTGGCCTGTGAACTTGTGTCTTCAAGAAGTTCATGCTAAGAACAATCATGGTCTTCTGCACCCAATATACAGGATAATAGCAGAGTAAAAGTCAGAACCCTCTATGTGATGGAACTTCAAACCAGTCCACACTCATTTTAACATCAGTGAGAGTGTCTGGTAGCATTTCTAAGACAGGAGGGACCATATGTTTAACCCTCCCATCTATCCATTTTAACTTTAAAAATAAATAAGTAAGTAATATGACGAGGTTCCCATAATATTCTAAGGCAGCCAAACCTCTCCAAGTGTTTTTTTCCAAAGTCTATAAGGAAGTCAGCACCCTCAGCTGCTAAAAACATGAACCATAGATGTGTCTGGTGGTTAAAGGTTTTTTTGAGATTGAATAAATAAAATTACTGCCAATAAGAAATTGCAATACTACTAATATACCAGGGTGTGGGAATTATCTATAACTCAGTCCTGATCATTTCTGTCTACATATCCAGAAAAGGGCATCGTGGATAACTCAGCAGTTTCCAAATGTTCTTATTTCCTGCCAATCCTTACAGAAAATCTCATTAAAAGTCCAAATAGATGAGAAGATACTCGGACATCTTCCCACACTGAACCTCAGATGGTAGCTTCTTAAATGCTACTTGAGTAAATGTATGCTAAGTAATGGCCCAGAAAGAGGAAACGACTTGCCAAGGCCGCACGCCCAGCCAGCGGCAAAGCTGAACTGCCCTCTGGGTCGCGACCACCCCTCCAGGCCCACCCAGCCAGGGCGGTGCCCACTTCATCAGCCATGTGGAGAACCCCCAGAGGAGCCCGTGGGTGGCTCGGATGTAGGCGGGACACAGCTGAGGGAGCTCCGGAAGCTGATTCTGCCCCACCCTCAGAGCTGCCTCACAGACCGACCTTCAGAAAAGCTCCCTAACCCAGAGCTCGCCCTGGTCACCCAGCCCCTCCACGGTGTGGTGTGACACAAATACAGGATGATAGGCCCAAAGCGGGAAGTGCTTCCACCAGCAAAGGTCGGCCCAGTAGCTGGTCAATGAGGAAGTTTAAAGGTGGCTGAGCTACGCTAAGGGGACCCTCGAGCAGGACAATTAAACAAAGAAAGCCATGAGCAACATGAAAGGGAACCCCACCACTGAACCCCTCAGCTCTCACTGAGACAAAGCGAGGGCCCACGGCACGCAGTCCGACGGCACGAAGCCAGCACGGGCTCGCAAGGCCTGTCTCGGAGTCTGCAGGAGTTTAGTCCTGGGTGACACTCTGAGCCACAGCTAAGAAAGGCACTTGACTGGAGGCATCCTTGCCGTCTCCGTCCCTCGTTTCTTTCTAAACCCTTGAGACGGATGCACCAAGCCAGTGTAAAAAATCTGTTTTCCTCTCATTTGTTTCTTCCTTTGGAAGGAAGACAAAATCATCATGAAAGTCTCTAACATTTTACAATATATCATAATTTTCAAAGTGCTTTCATTCAATTCTCACGGAATTTCATTCATTCATTCATTCAATATGTGTGTAATGCTGAGATCCAGATACTATTCTAAGTACTGGGGATACAGCAGGGCAGCGGTCCCCAACCTTTTTGGCACCAGGGACTGGCTTCGTGGAAGACAGTTTTTCCACGGACGGCGGGGGTGTGGGGTGATGGCTCAGGCAGTAATGTGAGGGCTGGGGGGCGGCTGTAAATACAGATGAAGCTTCGCTCGCTCGCCTGCCGCTCACCTCCTGCTGTGCGGCCCGGTTCCTAACAGGCTGCAGACCAGGGGTTGGTTGGGGACCCCTGCAGCAGTGAACAAGGCAGGGCAAAAACTTCTGTACCATTTCACAGATGAGATGACTGAGGCTCACAGAAGCTAAGTGCTCTGTCCACAGGTACATTCCTAATACGTGCCAGATGGAGAAGTAAATTCAGATCTTCTAAATCTAAAGTCATTTTCCCCCATTACCACTCACCCTTATATATCGCTTCTGCGGGTTTCTAAAATATATATATATACCCATTATGCTACTGCAGAAAAGCAAAATATTTTTGTGCTTTGGAATTTAAGTATCAGTGGCCAGCTCACATTTCTGACTTCAAACATGGCTCTGTTCACACAGAAGATGCAGAAATGCCCTGAGCGATGAAGCTGAGCTTATCCTGTGCCCTGGAGTCCCCAGCAGATCCGCTGGCGCAGAAAATAGCAGCACAAAAGCTCCTGCTTGGATGAATTTGCTAAACTTTGAACCAATCTGAAAAGGGCCTGGAAGAACCAGTTTCTCTCAACTGCAGGTGTCCCTCTGAATGGTTCATCCAGGGATCATCCCAGCTTGACTGTGAGTCACTTTAATCATATAGTCAAAGCCACATCTGGTGGAGAGCAGAACTTACCCACGAAGGGTGTTTTCATTTAGAGGGAAAGAGAACTAGTACTTTTGGAGCATGGGACACCCTGAGGGCTGGATCCAGATACTCTGGGTGGTTTTGGAAAGCCAAAACCGTGGGGTCGGAGAGAGGAAAAAGACAGTGTTGGGAGAATTGGGAATGAAATCAGAGGCAGTGCTATTTTATGCAAGGCCCTCGGCTCTGTGTCTGTCTGTGCAGGCTGTGCCCCACACTGTATTTACATAGTAAACTACGGTGTCTACAGCCCATGACATCATCTCCAATATGAAAAGGTTCCACTTGTCACTAACATTTGAATGAACCAGACAAGACAGTCTCAGCTGATGCAATGTAGCCTCTCGAGCCTAGTACCTGGGAGAAGACGAAGAAAACACACACACACACACACACACATACCATGTCTCTTGCGTGTCCCCATTCCCTGCCACTAAAGTGGGTCAAACACCCCCTTTTTCCTAGAACTTCCTCCCTATTTTCTGTTTACCAGGCTAAAGTACATGGCCTAATACAATTAAAGAAATGGGTGGGGAAATAGCCTTCTAATATTTAAAATGGAAAATTTTTAATACTCTCCCCCTCTTGGTTTATCCGTCCTGTATCTTGAGTGTTTGTGTGTTTTCTCAGATGCGGGGGCCTCTCAGTGGTGAAAATAACAAGCCCTAATTCATGATGTCTGCCGATTTCCAAGGTGTAAACACGCCCACTGGGGCCCATTTCAAGCTACCGATGTGATGTCACTGAACACAGGGTTGGGAAGAGATGACATCATCAGCTTCCATAGGCTCCGGCACACCACGAGACTCGGAATTTTACACTGCCTCCAAATGCGAAGCTACCTCTCTGCTCTTTCCCTCTCCAATTCTTCGTATCGATGAGCTTTAACAAATACTGCTTCCACGTAGGAAATGGCCTCCAAAGGTCAGAACCGGTGCACTAAAGCCAATGAGTGTAACTATATGGATGACCAAGGCACCAGCTGACTCCACAGAATATTAATATGATGGAATTTGCCTGCTCAATACAATTAATTAAAGGTCTTTTGCATCTCCCACCCACTCTCAAACTGACTTCTGCATCTGCTTCCAACTCTCAAATTTACATAGTACCTGGTACATATTAGGAGGAAGGGAGGAGAGGGGAGGGAAGGAGGAAGAAAAAAAGGGAATGTGAGAACAAGCTATATCAAGAAAAGGATCTATAATTGATGCAATGAGCAAAGAGTCAAGAAGTTCTGAAGCAGGCAGACCAATAGTAAGATGATGTCCTTTGGTTTCTAAAATTAATTAGAAAAATAAATAATATAGTCTTCTTTGATCATAATCTTTTGCAAGTCCACTGCTCTGAAACTATTTCTTGCAAACATCTCTCTAATGTTTTTAGCATTAGCAGAAGCCAGTTAAAATTTCCCTAATTTTATTACCTAAAAACCCAAGAGTAGGTAATTACGCTTCCTGATGACAAAATACAAAATGTTGGGAATGCCCAATTACAGAGAAACATTGAAATGCTGAATAGGAGGAAAAAAATCTATGACAGTTCTATAGTCACAGTAGGAAATGTAGCTCATTTAAACAGAGAAGATAAAAATGAATGTCTTCCGGGAAGCCCTTAATAGGTCTTTTCAATTAACTTAACCATGAATAACTTTCTTTTAAAATTACTTGAAATTTTCCATTTTAGATATTAGAAAGCTATTTTCCAGCTCATTTTTAGAATTATATTAGGCCGTGTACTTTACCCTAGGAAACAGAATTGCTTTATCTTCACATCCCGGCAATCACAAGCCCTGTCTTCTAAGCACAGTTAGAGCAGCTGTCTGAGACATCAGGAACCAACGGGGTTGCTGTGGTCATTCTTCAGTTCAACCTGCTCCTTCAAAGGCTCCTGTTCCCTGAAGAACAATGTCTAAATACCTCAGCAGAGTGTTCCAGACAGACTCTAAATGCCTACATGTACCCCGGCGGGCCAGCACAAAGTGCTCACAAAAGCCACCAGCAAGCGAGGTCAGTCCACAAGGGGAAGTCAGACACCAAGGAGAGGAAAGACAAGCTCCAGATCTCATGGATCAAAAAGGGGGTGGGAGTGGGGCCATGGAACCAAGCGTTCAGGACTGGAAGATAAAATCAAGAGAAAGCAGCTGGAGTCAAACAGAGGCGTGTCCTGAGAGGTTGCCTGGAATACTGCCCAGCGGGCAAGGCTCGCTGTCAGAGGCCAGCAGAGGTCCCATGTTGGGCTTGTGTACTGGTGCGGGGGGGGGGTGGGGGGAGCGGGTGGAGGAGGGATGGAAACATAAACTACAAGAGGATGCACAGCTGCAATGTGTGCCATTCTGTCTCTTTGCCTTTGCATATGCTGTTCCCTCTACCCAGAATGTCATTCCTGCTTTTCGCACCTAACACACCTCTCTTCCTACAACCCCCAGTGCTCAAGAGTTCTTTCTCTGTGGTTTCCCCCTTCATTGTCTCCTTCGTGCCACCTCTTATCTTGCGCACACTTTGTCTCTAGGACCCAACAAGCATAAGATTTGGTACACAGCAGGTGCCTAATAAGTGCTTGTTGAATGAAGAATGAATGAATGAAAAACTAAGGATAGCTTATGCCGAATTAAATAGGTCTTGCTAGAAAGATCTATTGATGTTGGCAGTAGTGAGGTCAAAGGGTCAGGAAAGGTACTTGGCTTCTCCCCTGAGTCATCGAACAGTCCCTAGCTGGACACTGCCATTGTCTTGTATTCCTGAAACAATACGGGGAGAGTAAATAACTTTCAGCTGGAAAGGGAATGAAATCAAACAGCTACAGATTCCCTGGTAGCAGAGTCAAAGGTTTGATACCCGACACTCAAATGATGATGGTTTTCAGCCAATGGAGCACATGAAAAATACCAAAGAACCTACTGAAATGGGCAGTCTTCTAGACCTCTCCAGGCTGAGGATCAGACTCACCAGATAGATTCCTAAGCCCACCTTAAAGATTCCGATACAATAGGTTTGGGTCAAGGCATCTGTATTTTTCAAAAACTCCGCTAAGTGATTCTGATAATTTAGAAATCACTGGATGGTTGTGTCTAAGCCACTGATGACATGATTTGTGGTGTGCACGACTGAAAGTTACCACGCAGAAGGGCTGCTGTCTACCCGGTAGATCAGAGATAGTCTTAATAAATAATACTTAAACCTACTATGCATTTACTTGGATTATCTCATTTAATCCTCCCCAAAAGCACATAACAGTAGGGGCTGGTATTGTGTCCATGGTACAGGACAGACACAAGCTTGGAGAGGTTAAGAGACTTACCAGTTACTAAGTGACAGAGGTGGAATTCAATTCTAGATGCCGTGTTCTTAAACACTGCGCAGTGCAAGCCCTTTGCTGAAGTGTGTGGGCAGAAAGCAATACCCTAAAACACAATGTCTTAGAGAAGAGGCCAGTGCACTTGAAGCGGCTTCAATGTGCATTGCCTCTGGACCATTCTGTCCCCTAACTCATAGGAACTGGTGGTTTTGATCAATCTTGGGCATTCCTGTATCTTTCTGTCTCACTGGGTCTTATTTATCTTTGTATCCCTCAAATACAGCACAATGCCTGGCCCATAATATATATTAATAAATGTTTGTTGAATTTAAAACAATTTGCTTCCATGATGGTGATGAACGGTATGTGACAAAAGCCAAGAACTTCCCTTCATCACAGCTCTTTGTGCTGCACTGGCCATGGTGAGATGACTAAAAAACGTGACTCAGCTATACAGCAGGAGGTGCAGGAACTCAGTGTGTGATTACTGGGTGAGCTCTCAAGGGAAGCATACGCTTGCCACCTGTGTGACTGTGTCTCAGACAAACCTGGAAGGATCTGGGGTCCCAGTGAAGTAGTGAATGCATGGCGAGCTTCTGTTCTGAGGCAGGACAGACACTACACTGGCTGTGGTAAGGAAAGACTCGGAGTCTATACAGACTCCACTGGCTTTGTCCCGTAAGATGTCAATCATAGTCTGCACAGTGATGCTTTCTGTAAAGAAAAGAGACAGAGAGGAGGCAAGCTGTAACCAAAATCCATCAGTCCTCTCCCTTTTTAGTAACAGAACCCCTGAAATTACAGCTGGGAACAGAACTGCCCAAGTAGGGATTATATTTCCCAGCTCCCCTTGTGGCTAGATGTGGTCACGTGGTAGATCCTGACCAACGGGAGGTGAGCAGAAATTATGCGTGCAACTTCCCCGTTACATCCATAAAAAGGAGTGTTTGCCCTTCACTTTTTTCCCTCCCTTCCTGCTGGCTGGGTGATGCCAGTGAGTGGACCACAAAAGGAAGTCACGTGTTGAGGCAGAATAACCCACCCGCCCTGGACTGTCCATATACGTCTGAACTGTAACATGGGAGAGAAATAAATTTCCATTTTCTTTAAGCCACATTACTCTGGGGTCTCTGTGTGACAGCACTTGGCGATTCCTCAACTAGTACAGTATGCAACAGAATGATATTCATAAGAAAGTATGCAATCTATGCAGTGCACCAAGCCAGCTCTCTGGTACAATCTTGCTGGATAGAGTCAATACTATATTTGGAGAATGACCTCCCTGCAGTGGGAAATATACACAGAGAGGTATTTAGAATATTTAGAGCCATGAGGACTATTGGCTCTGACTTCAGATAGACTAACAAATCTTTTACTACACAGGATCCTGGTTCTACATTTTCTCCCTCTGTTTATAATTCATTGAAACACTATTTTTTCAGTGTGTTCACAAAGATCAAATCAGAGCATCACATAGAGAAAAGGTGCCTTAAACTTCACTACCACGACTCACATCCTCTTTGTAAATCTCTATGCATAACACACCACACCTAAAAGTATTAACAGTAAGTCCTTCTGTTCTTCAACTATCCAGGGTTCAAACTTCCTCACTGTTTCATAAATGAGTTTACTGATTTAAACCAGGATCCAACAGGTTGATAATGTCTCTTAAGACTCTCTTCGTCACTGCGTCTCATTTTTCCCCCTTGCATTTTATTTGTTGGGCCATTTCTCCTGAGTTTCTCACACTCTGGACTTTGCAAGACGGACTTTGCAGATGGTGTTCTGAATATTTTCCTCCATCCTCTGTATTTCTGGTAAACTAGTAGCTAGATCCAGAAGCTTCATCAGATTTACGTTTGATATTTTGGCAGGACTACCTTACAACTGGTATTATATACTTTTACCAAGCTAGGTTTTTGAAGTGAAAAACTTTTAGGGTTTTTCATAAAGTTCCCATTTGTAAATGGATACTTTCTTACCTTCCTACCCAGAATTTATTAATTAAGTTCTATAGCAGAAGTCCTAAAGTGTTCTTCTAGATTGAGTCAGCCAACTTTTTCTTAAAGAACCAGATAGGAAATATGTTAAGCTTATGGGCCCTATAATCTCTGCCATAACTTACCTGTCGCAACTGCTCAACTCTGCCACGTAGCATGGAAGTAGCCATAAGCAATAGGTAAATAAATGGGCGTGGCTGTGTTCTAATGAAATTGTATTTACAAAACAGGGAACAGCCAACAAGTTATAGTTTGCCAACTCCTGTTCTAAATGACCAATGGCAAATATAAAATGTGGCCACTGTGTTTATGTGGAAGGGTTTTCCACTCACGCATGCAAGTAACAAGCTATCCAGTCACCCACATTTACCTAAACATGGATTCTGACTAAGTCAATAGTGGGTGGAAGATACAGGGTTCAGGAAAGGAATTCAGTTCAACAACTTGACTCAGCAAATGTTCATGGAACAAAGGACTATAACAAGCCTCACAAGGGGATCCTAAGATGAGTAAAAGACAACACCCCTGATGTCAAGACTCAGCAGGCTAACGGGAGAGGAAAATATATGAAGGAGATAAGTCAAATATACAAATGCTGAGGTATAAGCAAGGCTGGAATAAGTATCAAACAAGACAAGCATAAGGACATCAGCATTTAAAGGAGAAATAGGAAAAGGAAACATCCATGATGAGAAAGCATCATGTAAAAATAAATGCAAGTTGTCATCTTGCCTGCACAGCAAGGACTTTAGCACAAGTCGGTCTCTATATACAAGGTCTATTCTCTACTCTTCCTCTCTGCTCATTCGCCTAAGTTCAAACAAGGTCTCTGAAATAGCTGCAAGACAAAGGGTATGAGAGGGAGAATTGTAAGGGATACACTAACTCACCTTCTTGCTTTT
The DNA here is from genome assembly GCF_011762595.2 of Tursiops truncatus. Taxonomy (NCBI): domain Eukaryota; kingdom Metazoa; phylum Chordata; class Mammalia; order Artiodactyla; family Delphinidae; genus Tursiops; species Tursiops truncatus. The sequence continues at coordinate 59,322,594 of NC_047042.1, forward strand.
CTAAGCTGTCTTTGCCTGCACAGCAGGCTAGATGGTCATCAGCTGGAGAAAAAACTTCAGAAAAATTGAACTCGTCCTCTCCCGTCCACCAGCCTTGACTCTGAGCATAACTCCTGAGTTCAGGATGCTCTGCGTCAATCTTAGTCGTGAGCGAAAGCTGATTGCAAATGCACTTGACTCCCTCTGTAGAGAGTGCAAAACCCAGTTATTTAGAAATAGACTTACAAAGACTTAATCAAGAAATGGAAATTTACAGGGCGTCTCTCCCCTGCAACTTGACTCTTAAGTATAGGGAGGAATGGATTCTGTTTCTGAAGAGAGAAACAGATGATCCTTGGTTCTCTTTTAAGATTTCCCAGGAGGTGTGACCACTCCTGACACATTTTATCACATTTTCAATGAGCAACAGTCACTTGATCTGGCGAACTAAACCCCAAGCATTTACTACTCACAAGAAAAGTGAAAGGTTCTTTGAAAGAGGCGCTGTGCTACTAACAAGACTCATGAACGTCGCAGCTCCAGAGATTCCTCCTCCCAAATTTAGTCTCACTCCACCTGAAGGAACAGTTTATACTACTGCCCTCTGCTCAAATATACATATAGTTTTTTATTTTTTATTTATTTTTTTGCAGTACGCGGGCCTCTCATTGTTGTGGCCCCTCCCGTTGCGGAGCACAGGCTCTGGACATGCAGGCTCAGCGGCCAAGGCTCACGGGCCCAGCCGCTCCGCGGCATGCGGGATCCTCCCACACCGGGGCACGAACCCGCATCCCCTGCATCGGCAGGCAGACCCCCAACCACTGCGCCACCAGGGAAGCCCTATATATAAAATATACTTCTTCATTCAAATTTTTTTCAGGTCCCAACATTTAGAAAAACACAGTAGCCCTGATAATTAATTGTTTTATTTATTTATTAATTTAGGCCACACTGCACGGCTTATGGGATCTTAGTTCCCCGACCAGGGATTGAACCCAGGCCCCTGGCAGTGAGAGCACAGAGTCCTAACCACTGGACTACCAGGGAATTCCCGATAATGAATTGTTTTAAATTAATGGAACGTGTGTGCAAATATACAAGTGTCTGGGTGCATGGGTGTGCACACGGATGTGCATGAGGTTGAGAAAAATCTCTGGGACTTTGTTTCTGTAACTAAGAATTGGGACTTGCCCCCAGGCAAACAGTCAATATGAAATGTCAGGTGTGTGCTTCCCAAGCATTGACAGCCTTCACTCCAGGCTCAGGGAAACCCCCATTCCTCTCTAGAAGCAGAAGCCCAGAAATGGGAGGCACTCCAGAGCCTACACATGAAGCACAGAGGGTCTGCAACAGCAGCATGACTTCTCTAAGTCCAGGCACCATGGCCTCAGCTTTTCCTGTCCTCGAAACTCTCCACCGGCCACCCCACTCACCTGTGATTCTCTCCGCAGCCCAGTACTTCCCCACGGTCTCCAGCACCCAGGCTTCCTCACTGTCCACGATCAAATATGCACTTTGGAAGCTGTGGTAGGAGTTTGCATCTTCATAATAATTCCCGCCTTGTCCATGTTCTTCCAACAAGGCGACGATGACATCTAAGGCTTCTTTAGCTGTTGCCCCTCTCTCTAAACCAAGCCTGAAGTAAGAAAACCAGAAGCATACCTCTGTCATTCCTCACCACCTCATTATCAGCATAGGAACCAAAGGCTGGGATGGGGCTGAGCTATGAAGAATGCCAATGTGTGTAACTATGTTAAACACTCAAGCCAATACGCAAACAGATAAACAGCACTTGAACTCAGATACACAACTGTCACACATTCGGTTCAAAATCACGGGGGCGTTTTCTGTCTTTGGACACCCCCCTTGCATATCAGGAGCCCAGTGGCTTCTCCCTCTTGAAAGGAAGCTCGGCCACCTCTTTTTCTCTTTTCTAATTCTGACTCCCCTAGAGCTGGTCAGCTCAGTTGCAGCCCTTAGCAAGACCCCCTCTCTGTGGCTTGTTCTCCCTCCTGCCTCTGGGCAAAAGGAAACCTCTGCCCAGTCCAGCCTTGACCTCTATTATTCTACACCAGATGTTTTGTTTTTTGTTTTGTTGTTGTTTTTAATTAATTAATTTTATTTATTTTTGCTGTGTTGGGTCTTCGTTTCTGTGCGAGGGCTTTCTCTAGTTGTGACAAGTGGGGGCCACTCTTCATCGCGGTGCGCGGGCCTCTCTTGTTGTGGAGCACAGGCTCCAGATGCGCAGGGTCAGTAGTTGTGGCTCATGGGCCTAGTTGCTCCGCGGCATGTGGGATCCTCCCAGACCAGGGCTCGAACCCGTGTCCCCTGCATTAGCGGGCAGATTCTCAACCACTGCGCCACCAGGGAAGCCCCACCAGATGTTTTGATTAGTAATAAAAGTGCTCCACAGCCAGCCATTGTCCTCTGTGCATATAATTCACTCACGATCTCCTTAGCGATGGGCGGCTGGTTCGTCCATGATCAGTCCTTTTTCTACATATTCTCCTCCTACCTATCAGCGCACCTCTACTGATGTGGCTTACAGCTTCAGTCGTCCAAAAGGACATATTTCTTTCAAAGTGAAACAGCAGTCCCCTCCCAATTAATAGACCCCTTAAAGCAGACTGCCCTCTGTGTGACCCTGAGCAAGTTCCATAATATACTTGACCTTCAGTTTTACGTCACCTGTAAAATAAATACCTACATCATTGAGTACTATGAGGATGGGTTTTATGAGACAATGAACATGAAAATACATGGCTCTAGGGCCCAGCACCAAGTACGTGATCAGTAAGTTTCCAGACATAGCACACTGTGGCAGAAAAACAAACGACGCGGAGATAAAGGGACCTCAGTTCTAATTCTGGTTCTGCTATCCACCAGGGATAAACTTTCCGAACCTTGATTTTCTCATCTGTAAAGTGAAAACAGTACTACTTCCCTCTCAGGCTGATTTGAAAGAAGATGGCATGTAATGGGTGCCCGGTAAATGTCTACTTATTCATCTCTTCATTCAACTTGTACTTCTGGGGGCAGAAGCACAGAGCAGAGCAATGAGCCTGCTAAGATGATAGCAGAGGCCAGTCCTGGGTGAGTTTTCGACCTGAGATGCAATCGTTATTAAAATTCACCCAGCTTGATTCTTCCTGAAGGGACATTTCACTATGCTGCCGGATAATGCAACTCTGTGCTCTGGTCTTATCTTTGCAAGAGGCTTATTTTCGTAGGTAATTGTATATCAATTCATTTGGCATTTCTCAATTTAAGCTTATTTAGGGAGACTGGTGACAAGGCAATGCTTTGAGATGCTGAAGCCTGAGACTTCATGGGAGTGATAAAAGAATAAACTCGTTAGAAGGTGGAATTAGTGGACTCTTCGTTGGTCAGTGCCACCTTCTCCAAAACGGCGTAGAGGAAATAAGTGCTCACCTTACCTTGAGGATCCAGAGCAAACAAGCGTGCTGTGAGTACCTCTCACAGCGCAGAGCTGGGCACACAGGAGGGGCCCTGCTTTCCACAGGTCCCTGGTGGCCCCTGGTTACACCGTCTTATGTACGTATTCCAGGGAGAACCCTGTGCCCAGGGCCTTTGCAGGGCCCCAACTTACCCGTGCAAATGTGTGCTAGGAGCCTGTGAATACCCAGCCGGGGCAATAGTGCCACGTCTGGAAGCTGTGACTTCTCTTGTGCAGTTTCTAACTTACTCTCCTGCTGTTCTGCCTGTTTGGGTCCCACGCTGAGATTCCAACACACGTGCCCTCCCAGACTGACTTTGATGCCCTCCTGCACGGCATCTGCAGGGGCGCCTCAGCGCTCATCCACAGACACGATTCTGATTATACCCCTCATGCCAGGACCATGGGGAGAAGATACGCCTTTGTCCCACCTGACCATTCCCTTGCGGTCTCTCTGCCATGGGCTGAGAACAGGACAACTGCCAGAGCTGTGAATGACAGCGGGTTACACGCTCTCCGCCTGAGACTCAGAGCTACAAATGCACCAGGCTATGGTGATCCAGGCCACGAGTCTCCCAACACTGAGGCCTGTTTTAAGCTTTTCATGACAGTTTCCCCTCCTAGATGAGGCAGATTCATCTGACGCAAAATGAGAACACATTTTGCGTCAGGCTGGTCCCCATGCCTCCTTTCACTTCGGGTGCTACACCTCATTATGGGCTTGACTGGAGCAGGAAAAGGAATGAAATTAACGGGGCCAATGTGAGAGTCTCGCTCTGACATCAACCTTCAGTGAAATTCAAATCCTTCCGAGGGTGTGCTTGGTCCGGGTTTCTCTGGATCTTGGAGTTAGATGCTCCCAAATCCAGATCCTTATTTTTTATGGGAAATCCCGGAGAAAATCCCTCTTTGGGGCCCATGACCTTTTCACTGGTATGTCAAGCTCACTGTGCCCATTCCTGAAAGGTTAACACAGCTCACTAAGGAAGATGAGCACCGTGTGCACTCCCCTCATGCAAGCCCTCGTGTTTAGAAACTCAGCTTGCTTGTCTTTTTGACACCTATGTCTCCATCCATTAGGGAGACCCCTGTGCCTTTGAATCCCAATTAGGTAAAACTAAGTTATAGCTAGATTTACCGTGGATATATAATCACTGCCCTGGGGAAAGTCATAAAAATAGTCACCTCCCCTCCCCTTTTAGGGATGAGCTTGGTGTTCCTATAGGGATGTAGATGCCAATAATCTTCCTTCTCCCCCGCAAATCCAGGAGTCTGCAAGGCCCCTCTTGGTTCATGACTTTTTGGACATCGAACGATGCCCAGCCTCTAGCCAGAGGGATAGAAGCAGGAGGGGGGAAAAGTAGATGCTAAGGGCTGTACTGATTTGGAAGAAAGACGTGGGGAACCTTTTGACTAACCTCTGTCTCTTGGTATCCAGAGCTTCCTGGCTCCTGGAAAGGAGAAGTAACCTGCGATCTAGTACAGACAGGGGTCGCCTCCCTGAGGGGAGCAGGCCCCGGTACACCAGGCTCTGTCGACGCCTCAGGCAAGTCCCTTAACCTCAATTTCCTGTCTACCAAAGGGAAGTAATCAGACCCACTTCACTGGATTGCTGTCAAAATTAAATGAAATATTCTATGCAAAACGCATCATACAACAGTGTTCGCGAAACAGTAACTCTAATCCACAGGTTCTTTCCTCCTACAGATACTGGCTGGGCCCCCTTTCAGGTCACCTGTGGGTCCTCACACTCCCCACAACCTAAAGACAACCCTTGGCCCTTTCCAGTGATTACACTGGCCTCTTTTCAAGGACTTTTGTGTCTTTTTAGACGCTGAGGGTCTGATGGAAAGTGTCCAGAATTATCAGATGCTCTAAAATATTGGGATGGACTGGGTTTTAGTGACAAAGTTAAACCCAAACGGAGCAGCAAAAGTCAGTCTACGGAAAAAGAAGAGAACAGAGCAGTCATGCACAGGGAAGAAGAGGCGTGAAACACTGAACGAAGGCAGCGACGCACTGGGGCCAGCTGCGCCAGCTCGGAGCAGACTGCTCTACATCAAGAATTTCGATCTAGTGGTTAAACCATCGGTAGCCTGAAATCAATCATCGTGGGAGTGTTTACACCATGGAAACTGGAAAAGGCTACAGATCACAGCTGCCCCCCACCATCCCGCCCCAGGCTGGTTATTAAACATTTACCAGAATGCCACTGATGGATGAGTTCTAAGAGCTTTCTAGTTCTCATCCAAGAGGCCAAGGCGCATTATCATGAGAGACAGACCTTGGATGGTATGAGAGCCCTGACCTCCAGAAAATCCATTCCCATTTTTTAAGGCTAGCTCCATTCATCTTCTTTTTACTTGGTACCAACCTCCTGAAACATGCAAAAATGGAGTATATGTGTTTATGTGCCTTTTCCCTGGAGAAAGGGATTCGTTGACAGATTCTCACAGAGATCAGTGGATCGTAAGTAGCAGATGTTACTTAACATCATAAAGGTAAAGTGAAAATGAAATATACAAACAGTATTGCCTAATGCTTGAATTCCCACAGCAAACCTCTGGGAAACACATACAAATTATACTTTTATCTTAAACTCAGTGCCCAATAAAGTGCTACCAACGTTCACTTAACATCCCTTTGGACTGAGGCTGGATTTGACGTGCTGTTGGAAAGCACAAAAGATCAGAATCCAGAGGGGCAGCCTGCCCTGTATAATCTTTGAATCATCAACCCCAGGTCTAGCAAGCACTAGAAATAGAGTGTAAAGTGCAAAGAGCTTGCTCTCCCAGGAGCTGTCCAGGAAAGAACTGGCATCCAAGCCCAGGAGACAAGCACAGACAGAGGAAGGAGTGATCCCTCCGACAGCAATACCTTGGAGATACTGAGCCCAAATTGAAAGAACACAGCTCACGGACTGAAATTTTCCTCTAGCGCCCTGGTTCTCAACGCTTCGTGTGTATGGGAAGCACCTGGAGGGCACGTTCAAGCACGGATTGCTGGTCCCAGCCCCCAGAGCGGCTGATTCAGGAGGTCTGTGGTGGGGACCCAGAATCTACACTTCAAACAACTTTCCAGGTGATGCCAGAGCTGCTGGGTCACCAGCCACACTTTGAGACCCACTGCTCTGGAAGCTTGCTACTCAAACGGTGCTCTGTGTGCTTCAGCACCCATCACCTGGGGGCCTCTGAGACACGGACCTAGGAGGCCTTCTGGCTCAGGGGTCACGTTTAGCATTCGGTTAGTATGAACCGGCCCCTCGCTATCTGACTGGGCCTGGCTGAACTGATCATAGCTTGTATAAAGCTGAGACCCTGAGCTCACAAAGAGCCGCTCGAGGTGCACACACCTGCGGCAGGGTCCTCTTCACATACCTGGACATGGGTGGCCAGGGAAGGAGTTAAAGTTAAATGACTGTGGTTAAATTCACCCTATAATCTACTCCTGACACTTGTTAGTGTCCAGACCTTGGTAACTATCACAACCCCAATTATGTGCCGAGTATATCTTCTCGGTCTACAGCCCCGCAGCGTTGTACACCCAGGTCACAGGCATCTTCTTCTCGAAGCATTCCTAAACAGACTCGGTCCATTATCATCTCTGAACATCCAGGGGTGTTTGCTGCGGGCCTGGGATTCTGTGCCATTCATGTGGCTACAAATCTCAGATTGCCTTGAGACACACCTCTCCTTCTGTCATCTTAAATTGGTCTTAAAATCTTGCATTGCTCAATTTTCTGTCTTCTCCCTGCAACCAGACTAAAATCTCTTTGCAGTTTTTGAGCTTCTTCATGTGCCCAGAGTCTAGCACAAAGCAGATATTCAGTAACTCTCGTTGCCTTATAGGTTGATGAACTTGAGAAGATACATCAGAGGCTTTGAAGAAATTAAAAAGAAAAATTCTTTTCTGTCGTCCCTTAGAAATCAACTGTTTAAATGGTGGTATTTGCCAGTTCTATAAATCCCCTGCCATAAAGTCAACGATAACTCAAAATGCAAGGCTATGAATGAGGCATAAAAGGGACATTATTTTTCATTGTTAACTCTTCATTTTTAGGATTTCTATTAAGCACGGAGGTAAAAATACTGGGACAACTGTCAAAACGTAAGCTCAAAACTTGTTGTTATTCTATCCATTTCATTCTGTTGATCAAGAGAAAACTGATTATAAATATAAAGCTTTTCCCTCCTTTTCTCCAGCTCAGGGAACCTGCTCCTCCTGAGTTTATAATAACCAGGAAGCGTAAGGAAGGGTGAGGAAGGTATAAAGGCGATATGGCATCCAAGGGGTGTCCCAAACAGACCTGCCCATCAGCTGGAAGAAGCTATGGGCCACGGAGGTCTCTATGTGCAATTTCTCCCTACAAAACCTACAAAATGTAAAAACCTCGATTCCTTTTTATAGGATGCTACATGTGGGAAGCTCTCTGGAGGTCACCCAATCTAGGCCTCACATCGGACAAGTGACAAGTATCCACACTGAAGACCAAGACCTCCAGCTCCCAGCCCAATCGTCTTTCAATCAAGCCATGACTCTATTGCATTTCAGTATTTCAGAAAAAAGGAAGCCATTTCAGAACGTTGTTTCATTCCCACCCACCGTCTACTTTAGTCATTCTTTCCAAACTCAGTCGTTGATCAGCCACTACGTGCCAGGCACACAGCCCCTGGTGCTTGTGACGCAGTGGCGAACAAGCCGACAGAGACCCCCATCCTGCCGAGCTTACACGTCCGCTTCCCTCTGTTACACTGTGGCTGGAAGGGGAGGGAGAGGAAGAAAAGATGACCAAGACTTAGAGGGGAAAGGAGGGAAGTGATTTCTGTTCTTTTTTCCTTTATCTTTTATGTATTTTTAATATATTCTTTTTATTTTTATATATTATTAGATAGATACATTTCAAAGACCATAAACTTCATCCATTTAAAAGTGTAGTTCAGGGGTCTTTAGTATATTCATAAAGTTGTGCAACTATCACCGTAATCTAAATTTAGAACATTCCAACACCCCAAGAAGAAGCACCGTATCCATTAGGAATCACTCCCCATCCTCCACTCCAACCCCAGGCCACCACTAATCTACTTTCTGCTTCTATGAATTGGCATATTCAGGATATTTCATGTAAATGGAATCACACAATAATGACCTTTTGTGTCTGACTTCTTTCACTTAGTATAACGTTTTCAAGCTTCATCATGTTATAGCAGGGATCGGTACTGAATTTTTTTTATTGCTGAATAATACTCCATTGTAATCTATTCTTTTTTCCATCACCTCCAAGTTTATATCAAAAGGCACAAGTCTTCTTTGGAAGGACTGTGTTAGGAAGTATGAGGTTTGGAGGGAGATAAATCCCATCCCCACACCCCACCTGTTCTGGGCAGTTGTTTCAAAGAATCACCAGGCAGTACCTGACCAGATCCATCCCCAGTAAGGCTTCCGTTTCAGCGGCTGGCTCTCTGGCATTGATGGCTTCATTGGCTATGCACACTCCATGTTCATTGGCTCCCATTTCTGCCCCCCAAAGCCAGGCAGGTCTGCTTATCACGATGGCATGGGTCCTGGGAACTTGGTCGATTGAAATGTAAGTGCACTAAAAAATGAAGACAGGAAAGAAAGGGTCATCACCTGTCAGGTACCACTTAGTTTTCACCTTGGTACTTACATTAAACCACCACATCGGTTACAAACAGAGCCGAGAAATAAAAGGCCTTGGGAACACCCAGACTTAAAAAACACCACACGTCTCAAAGCAGCTCAAAGGTTTCCCCAGTGAGTTTCAGTCTTGTCACTCACTCAGTTTTCTGTCTCTTTGGTTCAGGCCAATCTGTGCATAATGTTTACATCTACAGCAGTCCACCTTCTCGAACCAGGTATTCAAGCAATCTCTGCCCTGAATATTCTGTATCTAGCCTTTTCAATGGGCACAGATGGCCACCAGCATTTTAAACAAGCATAGCTATTCATTTGCAAAATTCCTTCTAGATCAGTGGTTTTCAAACTTTTTAAAAGTTATAGAGTCCTATCTATAAAAGAAACTTTACCTAGATGCCTAACATAGAAAGCAGATAAAAGGAAAGTTGCTTTGTCTGGAGAAAAGAGGTCCCCGAAGCTTCCTGCAATGATCCCTAGGGCTCCCTGGAACACAGTTTGACAACCCACATGATTGCTCTAGTGGTAGAAAAGAGAAAATGATAGTGATACTTTACATTTAACTAACGCATTAAATGTACACTCTCTTATCCATTGTGCTTCCTGGTCTGTCCCATTTGATTCCCACACTAAGCCCATGAGGTGGACATATAAGGAAACAGTCCCAGAGAGGCATATTCCTAACTGCTGTCACAACTGCAGTACATAACCACTTAGAGCTATGTCTTACTTCTCCAGGCTGCTGTGTCTTTACCTGGAAAATGAATGAGCTAATCTAGATCAAGCTACTTTTTTCCAAGTATTGATATTTTTAGCCTCAGAACACTTCCTCCATACAAACTCTTACATAAAAGCATAAAGACAATAAAACTGGTCAGAGTGTATTGAGGTGAATGGAAGAACAGGCATGGGACTGGGGATAGATAACTCAGAGCCTTTCCCCTCCCCATACCGGGCCCCTGGGAGGACTCGGCTAGAGCAGTTGGAAAAGCACTAAACTAGGCTGTCCACAGGAGCCTCCTGACGCTGATATGCTAGCAGTCTATGACACACATACTCTTCCCGCGGAAGCTGCAGTATGGAACTCAGGGCTCTAAATTACACAGAGCTTTTCAGCTCTCAGGGGAGAAATTTATCAGCCACAGCAGCCATTTGCATTTTAAATTGGGCACCTGAAAGCACTGGATCAACTGCAGCCTTAGATCATGTTTTTGATTCAAGACCCACTTATATGGACTGAATGCAGCCCAGAAAGCTACTCTGCATTGATTTTCCATAATCTCTAAACCTCAGGTAAGAGCTGAAATGCACACTCACTGGTCACGTGACATCCGTATCTTCATGATCCGCGTTAGGTATTGCTCTGCACTGGGATAATGTTATTTCACTTGATAAGTATTTGTAAACTGAAAGCTAATTAAACCCGGAGGTTGTCAAGAGACCTTTGAGTTTTTCACGGCAAATTGATAGTAAAATATACTCTTGAAATGTTTTCCCCTATTCAGTTCCCGTAAGTTATTTATTGTTTTTAAAAAATGATTCTTTTACAGCAAAAAAGCTGGCCAAGGCGGTAAACAAGCTACAGTCCTCTGTGCTCTTCAAAATGGAATTGACGTTTATATGTTAGAATTGTGCTATTTCATGCCAAAAGCAGCATTGATCAATACTTTCCAAAACCCCTGTATCCACTGAGGTCCAGTGACAAACTCTATCTTGAAAAGACTAAGTAAATAGGCAAGGAATCTCAGGTTCTTAAGCACAGATTTATCATAAAGTATTTTTTGTAAGGACAGGAAAAAAGCAAAATAGGAAATGAGCTTTTTATTTGCCCTCAAATTCATTTTGACACATTTGTTCCCATTTCACCAAGTATCTACGGAGCACCGACCACACACAAGGCATTTCGTGCTAAGTGCTGCTGGCAGGTAAATCAGTGAGGAGACCCAGTCTCTGTCTCTGTTGGGAAAGAAGGAGAAGGCACATACGCAGACTACGACCACAGGCCAACTTCAGTAAGTGTCACTGAGGCCTGTATGCACTGCATCTCGTCCCCTCCTCCCACCTCGTACTCTGATCGACACGATCCTGCCCTTCCTTTTCCCTTCCCCGTTCCATGCCATTTTGACCCTTCCAAAATACTATATAACTGACTGACGTATCGTACGTGCTGTTTATGTATGCTATCTCCACCAGCTAGAATGTAAGCGCTATTGAGAGATTACAGAAGGGAAGGAGGGAGAGATCTTTGCTGTTTAGTTCATGACATATCCCAAATCTGGTATATAGTAGGCATCAATAAACCTTTTTATGAATGAATGAATGGATAAATGAATGAACGAATGAATAACACAGGTCGGAGGGAGCATAATAGAGGTTCAAAGGAAAGGGAACGCAACCAAGTGGGCAGAGGTTTTATCAAGTGAGTGACATTTAGTTGATCTTGAAAAGTAGGCCAGACATCGAGGTATTCCAGACAGAGGTAAGAGCCTGAGAAGAGACAGGTGGGGATGTCAAAAATGTGTTCACGGTTCAGGGAGGTCCTCCACCCTGCCACTTAGGGGAGCTACGATGGCACTGAGTCACAGGACTGCAAAAGCTCAGTAAGTACTGACAGATAAAAATGTTGAACACTGAATGCAAAAGACCATATGGTCTCTGTGGGAGTCCAAAATACATGCAGCCAACCTGACACTTTTCAGGCCAAACTTAGAATCATGAGGAAGGAAGGAGATCCCCAACTAGCCAGATGGGCTAAATCAGCACCTCCCAAGCACGAGGCTGCAAGCTGATGCCCCAGATCTCCTCACAGGCCACAGGGTCGGGGAACGGGAGGTGGGTGGGTGTGCACCCCAGCCTTAGTGAGCCTAGAACACATGCCCCTCGGGGCATCTTTGTCAGGGACCACAGAAGTCTGGGCCTCACAAGGGCCCTTCTGTAGCTGCAATTCACACATGGTCCACTGGGTTTGAAATCTGTCTAATGACACCCAGGTGTAGCAGGGAGTAGGGAGGATGGACACACTTGTCTCATAGAGATCGGTTATTTAAAATCCCAGTTTGGGAGCAAACCTCACAAATAAGGAACATTTACACAAGATGTAATGAGTTAAACGTTGTAAAGTCAGCCATCTAGAACATGAACTCCGCAGGCAGTCATTTTCTTAAGTAAAATTCACTGACACTCACAATTGCCACATTATTAACAAGGCAGAGAAAAAGTGGGATTGGAGGTAGCAGGAAAGGTGTCTCTGGGGAAAAAAAATCCAAAAGTACCCGAAATTTTCTTTCAGCCTGGAAAAACAATTTAGTTCTAAAGTCAAAAGTCCTAGCCAAGTTTCTATGAGAAAAAAAAGCAAAGAGAAAACGTTCACCCCTCAGAAGATCAGTCTTTACAGGGACAGTTCGGGCCTCACTTGGGTGATTAAGCTGTTCAAGGGGGCTTCAAAAAAAGAGGAGCAGTTCGTCTTGCTGCCCCATGGCCACACCCACCCAGCCTTTAATAAAACAAATCTGTCAGCTAGTGTGACTTCTGGGGGCCAAGGCCACACAGCAATATAAGAATGCCCAGGACAGGGGGCGTGGTGAGGCACACTTGTAAATGTCAGCCCTGCCTAATGCTAATCACTGAGCTTTTAAAAGTATTACCCTGCACTGAGCTTGTCGCTCTCAGGTGGCTCCTGGGGACATATGCCAGGTTGGAGGATGGAAAGATAAACCTTGACAAGGCCTCGGAGACAAAAACAAATGACAATTCTTGTTCAGGGCAAACCCTTTATTATTTTGTGTGATGGTGTCCAAAATGAAAAGCAAAATCAGCGTCATGCTGTCGCCTACCCCTTGCACATTCCTGCACACACTATTTCCGGATATCACCCAGTGAAAGTGGAATAGAGACACTCACACAATAGACATTTCAATTAATGAAACGCAATCATTGTGCCTTTCCTACTGTACTCAGATGGTGAACACAACCCTGGCACCGCCAGCGAAAACCACTGTGAAATGAGTTGATGAGTCAGCCAGACTTCTTAGGGTGGGAAACAAAGGCAGGGAAAACGGGATGCTTCAGGGAAATAGTTTTAGTTTTAGAAAATTTGTGACTCTAAAGCAGCGCTGCTAATTATCACTGAGGTTGTTCGTTTTTTAACTGTTTTATTCCAGTGTCCTGCCTGCTACTTGACTGGTTTTTGAAAATGTGCCCTTAAGGCTCATATGAGTCTAAACAAAGACAAAAGAAGATGCTGACCACACTTTAGAAGAGCTGCTTTTTATTCCCCTGAAGCTGTAAGATCTTTGAGGATGGACAATGCAAAGGCCTGGCGTCAGAAACAGGATTGGGAAAGGGGACGTGATGGAAGGAAGCCCCCTGCCGAGCCACTCTCCCACGGAGCAAGGGAGACGCTCTGACCGCATAGAAGGCTGGGGACTCCTGCTCCTGGGGCTGAAGAGAAGAAAACAGGAAAACAGGAAGAGAGACACACAATCTACTTAGTGGCCATGGAGCTCTGGTCAGATTTCTTTGATTCCAGAATGACTTGTGCTCTCCTGCTGTAGGGGATAATCTTCAGAATTAACATTCAGGACCCAGTCCCTGCCCCACCATGTACACACATACTCCACACACCACAAATACAGCCACCACCTAAACAATGCTACTAACAACACCACCAGCTATCATTAATTGGTAATTTTCTATTCTTCTTGCAAATATTTTCATTGGGGAAGAAAAGGGAAATGATCTACTAAAAACCCACCCCAATAGTGAAAGTTGTATAACCTTGCTGAGGATACTAATCCCACACTGAACTTCATACAGTAGAAAATAAAAATAAATTCAAACTAACTTTCAAAGAAAAGGAAACAATGAATTCTAAAGGAGAGAAAAATGGAGGTGAGGTTTAATATATAATAATAAGAGAATCTTTCAAAAAACATTATGTATCAAACCTGACTTGGCTATCAAGAATTCTGTCTCGGGCTTCCCTGGTGGCACAGTGGTTGGGAGTCCGCCTGCCAATGCAGGGGACGCGGGTTCGTGCCCCGGTCCGGGAGGATCCCACATACCGCGGAGCGGCTGGGCCCGTGGGCTGTGGCCGCTGGGCCTGAGCATCCGGAGCCTGTGCTCCGCAACGGGAGAGGCCGCAATGGTGAGAGGCCCGCGTACCACAAAAAAAAAAAAAAGAATTCTGTCTCCATAAATTGTGGTATAATTACTCTCTTGGGTACCAAGTATGACTCATGTAAACTGTAGTTGAAATCCATTGTTCTTCCAGGAAAATATTCTAATGTTGGATCCATTTTTTTCTTAAATAGAAGGTTTAACCATTTAAGAATAGACCTATACCCATCCATGAGCACAGATGCACATCCACACACACACAAATGCACCCATGCACACACAGAACATCATAATCCAGGAAATTATGCATCTGATTCTTCAACGCCCCTACCCACAGGGAGAAGCAGGGCCTGAGGTAAAGGGAGATGAGTTCTGTGATGCACAGTGTACAGCATCCTCAGAAAGGACACAGGGGATTTCACAATTGGATACATACTTATCCATCCTATTCTGCAACCAGATGAGGAGTTGTTAAAAACCCAGAATCCACAGAAGAAAGACTAAAGAACAGAAAATAAAATGTTCCAATCTGCCAGCTGTGCATCTGAACAAAAATGTGCAGCGTAATTTTAGAAACTGAGGAACTCTGTGCTGGAGGACCCCATTTCTTATTCCTCCATCTCAAGCAAAGTGAACTGGACATAGAGTAGATGATAGATGGACAAGCAGACCGATGGACAGACTGAGTGAAAGATGAAGGGTAAGAAAGGGAACGAACTGGAAGAGAAGACCGCCTGGTAGGATGGACCAGTTGGAAGGGTGGGTAGGTGGGCAGATGAGCAATCACAGTGACTC
Source organism: Tursiops truncatus (assembly GCF_011762595.2). Classification (NCBI taxonomy): domain Eukaryota; kingdom Metazoa; phylum Chordata; class Mammalia; order Artiodactyla; family Delphinidae; genus Tursiops; species Tursiops truncatus. Next base: position 59,337,595 of record NC_047042.1, read on the forward strand.
TTTTTTTAAATGAAACCTCCATTAAAAAAAAAAAACCCACAATTTCATTTATTTTTTTTTCTTTTGGCCACGCCGGATGGCATGCAGGATCTTAGTTCCCCAACCAGGGATTGAACCCGTGTCCCCTGCAGTGGACACGGGTTTGAGCCCTGGTCCGGGAAGATCTCACATGCCACAGAGCAACAAAGCCTGTGTGCCACAACTACTGAGCCCACATGCCACAACTACTGAAGCCCACACACCTAGGGCCCGTGCTCCGCAACAAGAGAAGCCACCACAGTGAGAAGCCTGCGCACTGCAACCACAAGCAGCCCCCGCTCACCGCAACTAGAGAAAGCCTGCGCGCAGCAACAAAGACCCAACGCAGCCAAAAATAAATAAATAAACAAACAAATAAATAAATAAATAAAAGATGGGAATCAGTAGACAGGAATAAGGGGAGATTAAGACTGCTTACTGTAAACCTTTTAATGTTATTAAATCTTTGAACCACACCAATATATCACCTATTCAAAACGTAAAATTACATTAAAAAGTATCTTTACCCAAATGAGTTGAAAATTTATGTCCATACAAAAACCTACGCACAAATTTTACAGCAACTTTGTTCAAAATTGCCAAAACTTGGATGCAACCAAGATGTCCTTCAATAGGTGAATGGAAGAATAAATTATGGTACATCCAGACACTGGAATATTATTCAGAGCTGAAAAGAAACGTTCTATCAAGCCTGGAAGAGACGTGAATGAATCTTCAATGTATATTAGTAAGTGAAAGAAGCCAATCTGAAAAGGCTACATATTATATGATTCCAACTAAATAACCTTCTAGAAAAGGGAAAACTATCGAGACAGTGAAAAGATCAGCGGTTGCCAGGGGTTAGGGGAAGGGAGAGATGACCAGGCAGAACACGGAGGATGTTTAGGGCAGTGGAACTACTCTGTATGACAGATACATGATATTAGAAACTGTTAAAACCCATACAATATATTACACAAAGAGTGACCTTTAATGTAAACTACTGCCTTTGTTAATAATAATGTATCAGTACAGCCTCATCAATTGTAACAAATGCACCATATTAAGGCAAAATGTTAATAACAGGGGAAACTGGGAGGCAGGGGGTTGGGGGGAGTTGAGGGGTTATATGAGAACTCTCTGTACTTATACTCATTTTTCTGGAAACTTAAATCTGCTCTGAAACTGTCTATTAATTGAAAAGAAAAGAAAGAAAAGTGAGCAGGGTGGGTGCCAATCAGGAAGAGCTGTGAATGGCATACAAATCAGCCTGGACTCTCATCCTATAAGCAACCAAACATTTTTAAACAAGGCAATGACAAAGCTGTGATCTGGAAAGAAAATTCCGGTGACCCTGCAGGGAACAGAATTCAGGAGAAAGAGACCTGGGCACCAATAAGCAGATTAAAGCCGAAGGGAGATGGGGGTGGGTGTGAATGAGCTGGGGGCCGTGGAGTGGAGGTGGGGACACAGGAGAGGAAGCAACAAGACGCAGTGACAGCCACCCCCGTGCATCCACAGAGAAGTGGGAAAACGGGGGTCAGCACTTCTGTCTGGTTTCTAGATTAAACGATGCGGCAGACGATAGCACTGTTAGGGGAACAAATGAGGCGGGGAAAGTGAATTTGGTTTTGGATCCCTAGAGTTATTTTACCTGCAGAGTATGGATGTGGAAACATGCAGAGGCAACTCAGAACACAGATATGCAACTCAGAAAAAAGGTCAGGGCTGCCTTAGGGACTGACTCTGGTATGTATCGAGCTGCACTTATTTATGCAAAGGGACATAATGTAACCTATAGTGTATTTGAGCATTAATATACCATAGGTTAACTGGTGAAAGGAATCTCGTCTATTTCCTAAAATGACTGTAACCGTGAGTAAAATACAGACTTATTTAACCTATTCCCCAAAAAAGAAAACAAATTTTTTCTAAAATATTTATTTCAGCCATATTTATAAAAGGCTTTGTACAATATTGTAGTTACTATGGCTGCTAAAAAATGACCCCAAATCCAGTGGTGTAAAACAACCGTTTATTATGTTCGTGAATTTGATGAGTCAGGAGTCTGGACAGGACACAGAAGGGATGGTGTGTCTCTACTCCACAGAGCCTGAGGTCTGGAATCACTGAAATGTCATTCACTCACACATCTGGCAGCTGACACTAGCTGCAGGCTCTCCACGTGGGCCCCACCCCATGGTCTGTGTACATGGGTGTTTGGGTTCCCCCCAGCATGGCGCCTGGGATCTTAGGGCTAGAGTTCCAAAAGAGGGAGATGAGTGGAAGCTGAATCCTTTTATGACCCAGCCGTGGAGGTCACACAGCATCACCTCCGTCACGCTTCACTGCACGATGCCATCGGAAGTCCTCACCAAGATTCGTGGCAGGGGTGGGGGGGGGCATAAACCCTCCACTCCACGGAGGCGTGTCTATCACACTGTGAGAAGTACATGTGGAATGGGATTTCGTATAGCCATCTTTGGGAAATTAAATCTGCCCACATGAAAATCAAAGTGTTGTTTCAGTTTTGCATGACTCTCTGGGAAAAAGAAACATTTAGGGAAGACAGACAGGGAAGGTCAGTAACAACGCAAACCAAGCCAACTTCATCCATACCGAGTCCACTCTGTTCCAGGAACAGAAAGAAACATTCAGATGCAAACAACATGGACATTCAAACATTACTGAATACCCATTTAAAAGCTAGCATGAGCGCCAGAGAACCTAGCACTCTTTTCTGCCTGTATGAAAGGAAGGTCCCGCTGAAGCTTAGGGGCTTGGACCAAGTTAGTGGTGCAACACGAGAGGCAAGTGGTTCTGGCGAATATCCTGTGGGAGCCAGTCTGCCGCTGCCTCGACCACAGACTCATGCACTCTGCCTGTTCGTCTCAGTGTCTCTGTTGAATTCACCTCGCATAAGCAGCTCCTTGTAGAGTTCTGTTGCTCTGGTGATGCTTAATGCTTTTAAAGGATCGAAACAGATAAAGATTCAGATAAGAAAATGAAATACGCACTGATGAATACTCACTTAAAACCTAGCACAGTCACCAGAAAAATCAGTTTATTTTGTAAAGCATAGAACATCAAAGAATACAGATGATGTCAGGGGCAAGAGTTTGTTAATCTACTAGCTCCCATTTTTTTCATCCAAATTCTTCATCCTTCAACAAACAATTACAATTTAAACACATACAACTAAATATACCATAACCAAGAAGTTTATTCCATGAATGCAAAGATGGTTCAACTTATCATTAAATAGGAAGAAAAAAATCAGGGGATTATCTCCATAATCACTGGAAAGATCTCTAACAAAATGCAACACCTATTCTTGAGGATTTAAAAGCAATCAAAGTATGAATTGATGTATACTTTTTAACATGACAAAACTATATAAACCTCTGTTCCCAAACCAGCATCTTACTTAATGTGGAAGCACTAGAGGCTGTCCCCCGCTCAGGTCAGGAACAAAGGCAAAGATATCCATTATCTCCCTCACTATTAATACTGAATCCAAGCTATAAGCCAAACAAACAAGAAAATAATTAGAGATGTAAGAACAATCAAACAATCTCTATTTGCAGGTTTTATAACAACATACCTGGAAAACCCAAGAGAATAATAAAAGCTGACACAACCAATAAAAGAATTTAGTAAAAGAGCAGAATGTAAAACTAACATGAGATAGCCATCATGAGAGTTTGACAACACACTCTGGGAATATGAACAAACAGGCACCGTCTTACATGGCTGGTGGGAACGCAAAACGGTACGGTACACCAGCTATGAAAGGAAATTTGACCATATCTAACAAAATTACCTATTTACATATCCTGTGACTCAGAAATCCCATTTCTAGGCACCTATTCCAAAGAAATACTGACTAAGCACTCGAAATAAGAACTGGTGGATAATTTTGAACATGATAAAAATATATAAACCAAGACCAGATACTGTGACAGATGCACAAGGCTATTATCACTTCAGCACTATTTGTAAGAGCAAAAGACAGGAAAACAACCCAAATGTCCAGCAATATGGGACTGATTAAAGTCTGATTATATCCACAGAATGAAATACTACACAGCTGCAAATGAGGGATGAAGAATCTCTTTAGAGACCAGATGGAGTGACCTGCAAGATACAGTTTTAGTTGAAAAGAGCAAAGTGGAGAAAAGTGTATATAGCATGCTACCATCCATCTAAGAAGGGAGGAAAGGGACTGGGATAAACATTCATATGGATATGTATGTGTGTGTAGTTTACTCCATATATTAATATGTAATTTTTTAAATGGAAGGATAAACCCCCAAACTTCCAAAACATGATCACCTATAGAAGAAAAAGGCAATGGAGTGAATGATACAAAGGTAGAAGCTAGACTTCTATGAATATATCTTATTTCATAGATTTGACTTTGGAATTGTGTAAATATTTTACTTAAGTATAAAACATGGGCCATACCAACGAATGTAGAATTCTCCATGTGACCCTGTTTTTAAGGCTATGAACAAACCTGAATGGAAACAGGAATCAACAGAACGCACATGACAGTTCTGACTTGTGAGCAGGCTTCCAGGTTAAGACATCAAGGTGCTGGACAAAGCCAGAGAAAGAGAATACATGTTAAGTGAGAGACAGTAACACGTGACTTACCTCAGCCTTGCTCTCGGGTTCATGATCAGCTGCTGAGAAATACACAATCTCTTGCACTTCGTCCCTGGGCCGAGCTGAATTTTTCCCAAATACCACCAGACCGTCCTTCGCACGTGGCGGGAAGGCCACAAAACAGTAACTTGGAGGAGCTAAAGCCATCCTGAAAAGAGAGAGAATGGAAGCAGGCCTAACATGGAACATTCCACCGGTGAGTTCTTCAAACACATTTCACCCACTAAGAGAGTTCTAGTATTGAACTGTGTGAAGCGAGCTCATTAAGAGAGCCCAGCTGGGGCTTCCCTGGTGGCGCAGTGGTTGAGAGTCCGCCTGCCGATGCTGGGAACACGGGTTCGTGCCCTGGTCCGGGAAGATCCCACATGCCGCGGAGCGGCTGGGCCCGTGAGCCATGGCCGCTGAGTCTGCGCGTCCGGAGCCTGTGCTCCGCAACGGGAGAGGCCGCAGCGGTGAGAGGCCCGTGTACCGCAAAAAAAAAAAAAAAAAAAAAAAAAAGAGCGCCCAGCTGGCAAATGAAGGTGGGGTGTCTGGAGTAGAATCACAAAACCACTGACACCAGATATTGTTTAGTACTCTGTGGGAATAAAGGATCTCAGGTTCGCCACAGACCGCAGTGACAGCCAAAAGTGCAAGGACGCAGGAGAATGGAAAGGTTATTGTTCCAGGCAGAAAACACACACGCTGCCATCTGTCACAGCAATACAAAAATAAATAAATATGCCTTGTAACAGTGCACTGCAGAAGTGCCTCTGATCTAGAGATGCACGGCTGCCATATGATAGTTTTTGAGGTGCTCGTGGGGAAATGGGTCTGGAAGTAAACCGAAAGATACGCCACTCTTTGATATATATCTTTCTCTACCTCAACGACATAACACTCAAGCACCTTTTGGCTTTCCTCCCGCCTCTCTAACTGCTCCTGGGCTGGCTAGTTCTCTTCTACTTGGCCATCGAGCATCCTCACTGCTTGGCCCTTCCTTCCTCATTTAATGCTCTTTTCTTTCTGGGAAAACTCATCCATGCCCAGAGCTTCGCTTGTCATTTACGAACCAGTGACCTACATATATAATTCCAGCTCAGTTCTCTCCTTGAGCTCCTGACCCACAGACCCAGCCTACCTGATATCCAAAGCTGAGTTCATCATTTTCCCTAAACTGGATCCCTTCCTAACGTTCCCTGTCTCAGCAGCCAGCTTCATCATCCATCCCACTGGAGCATCAGGAACTATCCTTACCATCTGCTTCTCCATTAAAATATAAATGAGAAGTAAAGCAATATTCTCAGAAAAGCAACTGGCATTCAAAACTCAGCCTCGTCACCTACTAGCTGTGTAACCTTGAGCAAATCACTTTACCACTCTGAGCCTCATGGATTTTTTTTTTTTGTTTTTTGGGGTTTTTTTTTTTGTGGTACGCGGGCCTCTCACTGTTGTGGCCTCTCCCGTTGTGGAGCACAGGCTCCGGACGCGCAGGCTCAGCAGCCATGGCTCACGGGCCCAGCCGCTCTGCGGCATGTGGGATCTTCCCAGACCGGGGCACGAACTCGTGTCCCCTGCATCAGCAGGCGGACTCTCAACCACTGCGCCACCAGGGAAGCCCTGAGCCTCATGTTTTGCCCCAGCCCACAGATGTATGATGAGCATCAAATGAAATGATTCTTGAGAACATATTTTGCAACTTGTAGAGGCTACGTGAGTATACGAGATATTTTCTTTGGGTTTTGACCACTCAAATAGAGCAGTGTCTCAAAATTTCTGTTGAGCAAGCCAATCAAAATCAACTCCCCTCACTCATTACTGGACCAGTTATCAAGTCACAGAGTCAGCAACATTCTACGTTTAGAAACATCTTTGTGAGGAACCATATTGCTACGTCTACATCCAGGCTACTTCAGGGCAGTCTGTGTACACACACCCCGGGCTGCCAGAGTTCCTCCTGGCAGTGCTTATGACAGGTCCCTCCCCAGGGCACAGAGAAGTACGTAGTCCATAACTCTGCAAATAATTCCCTCCTAGCTCAGGAAAATAGCCCCTAGCCCCTTTGGGGGAAAGAAAAGGCAAGAAAATAAAAGGGACTCTAGTTCTTCCTCCTCTTAACCTTTCCCATTTTCACAAAACCACATTATCTTCAAACTTGAGGGGTAGAGAGGAATAAACCAAGACTCTGTATGTGTAAGGAAGACCTACAATAATTATAAGATAAAATGCCTTTATAGAGGATTCCTAGAATTTGGAGGTGGGAAGAATTGCTGGCTGAGCCAAATCAAGTGAAACAGACCCAGAAGAAGGTAAGATCGGGAAAGAACGCGTTGTCCTGTGTTTGTATGACTCTCGTATGTAATAGGACTTCCCTTCTGCCCCCGTTGTTGGGCCATGTCAAAAGTGCTGGTGTCTGATCTATGAGCAGAACCTTACTTTACTCGATCCTTAAAAACAGTAAAAATCTGGGACTTCCCTGGTGGTCCGGTGGTGAAGAGTCCACCTTACGACGTGGGGGACGCAGGTTCGATCCCTGGTCAGGGAACTAAGATCCCACATGCCGTGGGGCAACTGAGCCCGCATGCCACAACTACAGAGCCCACGCACCCTGAAGCCTGCGTGCCGCAACCAAAGAAAAGAAAAACCCGCACACCACAGGAAGAGAGAAGGCCACGCACGTCACAACGAAAGATGCCACATGCCTCAACGAGGATCCCACATGCTGCAACTAAGACCCGACACAGCCAAAAATAAATTAATAAGTAAATAACAGATAAATCTTTTTTTTCTTTCTTCTTTTTTTTAACATCTTTATTGGAGTATAATTGCTTTACAATGGTTAGTTTCTGCTGTATAACAAAGCGAATCAGCTATACATATACACATACATCTCCATATCCCCTCCCTCTTGCGTGTCCCTCCCACCCTCCCTATCCCACCCCTCTAGGTGGTCACAAAGCAAGGAGCTGATCTCCCTGTGCTATGCAGCTGCTTCCCACTAACATCTGTTTTACATTTGGTAATGTATATAAGTCCATGCCACTCTCGCACTTCGTCCCAGCTTACCCTCCCCGCTCCCCGTGTCCTCAAGTCCATTCTCTATGTCTGTGTCTTTATTCCTGTCCTGCCCCTAGGAGTTTTTGACTAGCACTTATTCTTCAGCTTGGACATCTGCTTGGTCAGCAGGTCATCTGAGTCACTTGACCATGACGAATACATAGGCAAAGGAAGCCCAGGGATATGTGGGCCCAGAGAAACTGGCTTTTCTGCTGAATTTTGGGAATGACTGGGAATGCCAGAAGGGAGCAGAATTTTTATGTCATTTTTTTTAATGTTAGATGAACCCATAAACTGTGTATCACAACCTGTAGCAAACTAGCCAAAGCCAACTGTCCATTACCTTTCCTGGATCACCATTCTACACAACGACTAGCCTCAGAGATGACTTCGCTGGACCCTTGTCTGCTCTCTAGATCAGTGCTGTTCACAACTTTCTACAATGACGAAAATGTTCCAGCTCCACTGTGTAATACGGTGGCCACCAGCCTCAAGTGGCTATCGGCGTGTAGTTAGTGTAATTAAGGGATTAAATTTTTAATTTTATTACAAATTTTAATTCATTTCAATTTAAATAGCCACAGGTGGGTAGTAGAAATCCTACTGAACAGAGCCACTTTACAACTTCCCAATAAACCCAGAAATGAGGACTTTCACAGTGAGGTTTCCAATGACCCCAAAAGTATTTATTTGTAAAGTCCTCCACTTATTCTATGACAAATCGTGCTATCACCCACATAAACTGAATTAGTCAAGAGGAGGTAGGACAATGCTACAAGACTGAGAAAAATAAACACAGGAAGTGGATACTGAACTCATCAGGTGAACTGAGTTTAAGCAAAGCTCTTTTCTCCAGAAGCTAAAGGTGATCATAGCCCTAGAGGACAATTCCATTTCCCTTGATGTGAAGCTCACATTCCTGACTCTGAATATACCCGGAAAGTGGCCCTCATTGCTACCTGGAAACCCCTTGTGTACTTTGTCTGGACAATTCCTCTCTTTAACTCCTAAATGCACTTTTGAGATTTTCACTTCTCTTCAAACTTCCAACCATTTCCTCTAAGTAGATACCTTACCTTATAGTCCACAAAGGACACATGGGTGGGGGAATGAGACTATTCCAGAAGGAGGCTATGCAGGTTTGAAGCCCCTGTGGCTGGAGAAAGGGGAAGGAGCCATTACATCCAATAGCCAGTGTGGCTGAGCCCGAGGTAACGGGGAAGAGGCTGGAGACGCAGGGAGAGAGGCTAGTTCATGTTGGGTCTTGAAGGCAACGGCAGGGACTTTAATGTCTGTCCCATAATAAACACTAAAGCCACTGAAGGCTTTTAAGCCAGGTTTTAGGAAGGAAATGGAGCCAGTGCACACAGATAGCTTTTCAAAGAAGTTGGCTGTGACAGGGAGGAGACAGAGCAGTAGATGAAAGGGAGTTCCATTTCTGTGTATCTACTCTAAGGAAATGATCAGGAATATAGACAACATTCATGCACAAAAGTGTGCATTACAGCGGTATTTATACAGGTGAAAAACCGATGGAAACTTAACTGTCCAGCATCAGAGAAGTGGCTAAAAATTTATGTTACATCTATATGGTAGAATACTATAAAACCATTAAAATGTTTGTGAAGAGTTTTTTTTTTTTTTTTGTGAAGAGTTTTTAATTGCATGGAGAAATGGTTTGGGGAGGTGAGGGGGGGTGTCCAAAATAAATTATCTTAGGGCTTCCCTGGTGGCGCAGTGGTTGGGGGGCCGCCTGCCGATGCAGGGGACGTGGGTTCGAGCCCTGGTCCAGGAAGATCCCACATGCCGCGGAGCAGCTGGGCCCATGCGCCATGACTGCTGAGCCCGTGCTCTGGAGACCGTGAGCCACAACTACTGAGCCCACATGCTGCAATTGCTGGAGCCCGCGTGCCTAGAGCCCGTGCTCCGCAGTGGAAGAGGCCACCGCAGTGAGAGGCCTGCCCACCGCGACGAAGAGTGGCCCCTGCTCCCTGCAACTAGAGAGAGCCCGCGAGCAGCAACAAAGACCCAATGCAGCCAAAAATAAATAAATAAAATAAATAAATTTATTTTAAAAAAATTATCTTAACTACATGAAAATATGCATAGAAAAAGACCAGAAGTGGTAGCCTGACCACTAAATTCTTTCTGTGTTTTTTTATATTTTCCTTTGTTTTCAATTTTCCTACAAGTATTTATACTTATATAATCACACACAAAAGATTAAAAAAAATAAACCCAGGGGATATTACCGATTTAGGAATTTTATTTTAAGGAAAAAATTTGGTTCTATTTCTATGTCCCAACATCTAAAATTTCACAAGTGGCAAATTCTTATTTGAGTTATAGTTAGGACAAGTTTTTTTTTTTTTTTTAATTTATTTATTTATTTATTTATTTATTTATTTTTCCTGTGTTGGGTCTTCGTCTCCATGCGAGGGCTTTCTCCAGTTGCGGCAAGCGGGGGCCACTCTTCATCGCGGTGCGCGGGCCTCTCACTGTTGCGGCCTCTGTTGCGGAGCACAGGCTCCAGACGCGCAGGCTCAGCAGTTGTGGCTCACGGGCCTAGCTGTTCTGCGGCATGTGGGATCCTCCCAGACCAGGGCTCGAACCCGTGTCCCCTGCATCAGCAGGCAGACTCTCAACCACTGCGCCACCAGGGAAGCCCAGGACAAGTTTTTTATTCAGCATTATTATAGTTATTCTCTAGTACTTTGTTTTCCTTTTTTTTTTTTTCTTTACAGCCTGCCCAATTCAGAGTTACTCAGGGAGTACACAAATTTTCATTACTATTAGTTTACACAAATAGCGGGCAGGCCTCCTGCAGTCGCCTCCTTAAACAGGAAAAGAAAAATTGGCCCATCAGAAAGCCAATTTTCTGCTCACCCTGAGATGGAATTCTTTTGAAACTAATTCCAGGAATCTCAATTTTGTTCCCATTATTTGTCAAAATACTGGCTAACATACCAGGTTAAAAAATCTGAAAAGTTGGGCTTCCCTGGTGGCGCAGTGGTTGAGAGTCCACCTGCCGATGCAGGGGACATGGGTTCGTGCCCTGGTCCAGGAAGATCCCACATGCCGCAGAGCGGCTAGGCCCATAAGCCATGGCCGCTGAGCCAGCATGTCCGGAGCCTGTGCTCCGCAACGAGAGAGGCCACGACAGTGAGAGGCCCACATAACGCAAAAAAAAAAAAAAAAAAAAAAAAAATCTGAAAAGTTAACTCATCTATATACTGTATAAAACATGCATTTTGAAATCTCTGTTTACAGGATTTTTATAAACTGTTAAATCATTCATGTATGACACAAAAAACCGACTTTACCATTTTTCTCCCTTTCCCTCTATAATCTTATACAGCATTATGAAATGTCATAATCTCTTCCACGAAGAAAAATAAACTAAAATTTAACTCCCAATCACACATGCTAATGCAGAAATTTATTACATAGACTTTTTTAATCATTTATACTCAGCTTTGGAAAACAGTATAACCATTCAATAATGAATTTTCTATAACTACACTCTACTTAAGCCAGCATTAAAATCAGTGAACAAAGCTTACTCGGAAATAAAGCCATGATTGATGGCTTTTTTCTTAACTTGCTTGCTTTGAGGCACAATTCTGAAGCTGTCTTCTGAACCACAGGGATCCAGAGGTGGGGATGTGGGTACAGGGTTATACTACAGGCCTAAAACTGAACCCAGGAATGTCTATAGCAGTGTTTTCCAAATTCCATGTTGTGGCCCTTTTGTGGGTTATGAAATCAATATAGTGGACAAGATCAGCATTTTTTAGAAAAGAACGTGTGCATCTCACATAGTAAGAGTAAGCACTCGTGCAAGAAACTTTAAGCTCAGATATACACATATAAGTATATGTATGTACTGGGTTGCAATATAACATTTCTCTCTTACTATTTCAAGTAAAAATCTTTAAAAGCAACAGGCTTAAAGAGCAAGTCTACTGAATAGGCTTCTTTGTGGTAAATACCAATTAGGATTCTTGCCAGGTTAGCAATAAACTAACAGTTCCAATTAATGAAACACTCCAATTTAACCCCCACAGACAATTAAACTTACAGGTATGTCCTAGGAAGTATTTGTTAAGAATATTTCAAAGTACGTTTATCTGTACTTTATGCTAAGTAGAATAAGCCAGTCCCCAAAACGCAAATACTGTGTAATTTCACTTATATGAGGTCCCTAGAGTAGTCAAATTCATAAAGACAGAAAGTAGAATGGTGGTTACCAGGGGCTGGATCAGGCAGGGGTGGGAGTGGGGAGGAGGACAGAGAGTTAGCTGTTTAATGGGTACACAGTGTCAGTGTCAGTTTTGCAGGATGAAAAATTTCTGGGGATGGGTTGCACAACAATATGAATATTCTTAACACAACTAAACTGTACACTTAAAAATGGTAAATCTTATGTTACATGTATTTTTACCACAATTAACATTTTTTTTAAATCAAATAGCCTCACGTGGCTCAAAGCTACAAAACTGGACTGGACAGCTTTAGATATCGTGCTATCAGCTGTGGTAAAGTACCCCTAAGCTCAATTTCTAACCATCACTGTCCTTATCAAAGTCCTTTCAGGATTCATGACTTCCTCTTGGGAATTATAACTCCAGAGTCCCTGCAGCTCACAGCACAGGAGCTGCATCTCCCAACATCCACCCTCCGACTGGTGATAGGAGGCTGGGTACAGGCTTGGGGGGCTGGAGCACTGCACCCCTGTAACTAGGAGACTGCTTACAGAATGTCTAGACAAGGAGGGAGGAAGCTGCATGGGAAAGAAGGTCTTTGTCTTCAAGTTCAGCGAGTAGTTATTGAAGGGCATGAATGCTCCAAGCCACGTAGGGGTTTTCTTTGCCTGAATGCCAAACTGCCCTGCCCTTTTATCTCAGTGAAGCTGCAGAGGCCCTCGTTAGTCACCATACCCAGTAATAAGGAAGGCTTGAGTTGCCTGAGAGGAAGAAAATGACTGTCTATATACGCTACAGGCTTATTAACTCTCTTGCAAATAACTGTGACAAAGTACCTTTACTTGCACAAAGAAATGAAACCCAAATGTCCTTACTCTCCAAGCTCCCAGCTTTACTGAGAAGATTGGGTAAGCTTAAAGCCAACGTCTATGAATCACCTCCTTCCAGAAAAGCAAAGAAGAATGTATTTTATTATGTTATATTACTTATCAATAAAGTCATTTTTTAAACTGTTGACATTCCCACTGAACTGAAAACAGGACAAATGATACTCACTTATAAATTTATTTTCCTGTCCTATATCTGCTATTGAGATAGTAAAGAATAAATAGGTGTTTGGAAAAGGAATTATCTACCTGAATTGAGATGTAAACGCCAGCTGATGAAAGGTACGTAAATTAGCTCAGACTCATCAAGCTCTGCCTGAAAAAAAGAAAGATTCTTCTGTTTCACTGAAAGCTCAAGATAGTAGAGCATAAAGCTTTAGGGCTCCACAGCCAGTGATTTCCAGCTTCTAACATTCTATGCCTTGAATGAGGAACTACCTAATGGAAGAACGACCACATAGGGTATTAAGTAAGGAAGCAGGTTTTGGAGGCAACCTGGGTTCGAATCTCAGCCCCGTGTTACCGTTCTGTAACAGGGATAATGACAGGGTTGCGGTGAGGTTCAAATGAGCTGAAACATAAAGTGCTCAGAATGCTGTCTGGGGCACAGTAAGGACGCATCACCGTGAGGGTGAAGAAAGTTACATGATGAAGGCTGTTCCTTTGTCAAGGTCTGATCTGAACAGATGAGACTTCAGAAACTTGGCTTTCTCTTTACAGTATCTAAAGGCTCTCTCACCTTTTTTTTTTTTTTTTTTTTTGCGGTACGCGGGCCTCTCACTGCTGTGGCCTCTCCCGTTGCCGACCACAGGCCCCGGACGCGCAGGCCCAGCAGCCATGGCTCACGGGCCCAGCCGCTCCGCGGCATGTGGGATCTTCCCGGACCGGGGCACGAACCCATGTCCCCTGCATCGGCAGGCGGACTCCCAACCACTGCGCCACCAGGGAAGCCCTCTCTCACCTTTTGAAGATGTGCTCCATTGTCACCTGATGTCTTTTAAGAGCTGCTTACTATTTCCTTTCTCTAAGGCCAAGGGCAACACCTACCTCTGACAGCTGACTCAGGCAGTCTTCAATGCCACTCTTCTGCAGACATACGTCCTAGCAGCATGGGGAGGTACGGGGGTGGCAGGCTGCACATTCATTTGGTTTGGTCCAGAGCACTGGCCTGAACAGTGTGGGTTTTTTTTTTAAGTCAGAATTAGCAGCTAACATTTTTAAATCTAGAGATTTTCCACAGAAATTCAGATGCTTAGCGTCTCTTGAAAACTCAAAAGACCTAGCAACACTGGATCCACATGACAGCAGGACTGGAGCTGAGGGGGGCTCCTGCCACAGTCCTCTCCACTTCCCAACACTGAGGCCACTGGAAGCGCTGCCTATTATCACCCTTGGGCTGTTGCTTTTTTTGTTCTTTCTTTTTTTCAGTGTCAGGTCAATTGTGCTCATTTACAATGCCTGGTTGGCCCTGTAGCCCCATGTGTACAGAGGCAAGAGAAGGACATACTTTAGAGACAAACAGACTCTTGTTCATATCCTGACTCCACCCACTAACCCTGGGAAACAGACAGGTTATGAACTCTCTCTGAGCCAGAGTTTCCGCATGAAAATGGGACTGATCCTCCATACACAACACAACACATGTGTTTATCTGAGATCGTATGCAAAGTACCCGGTCCTGTGGCCGTATACAGCGGGATGCTCAATAAATGTTCCTTTTCCTCCCTCCTACTACTCACTGGGGATGCGTGTGCCACTTTTGCACCAATCCCTACTATGCTCCTTCACCATCTCACCAATGGTTTGCCCCTGGCTCACAGACACACTCACGTTCCAATGTGCAACTAAAATGTGCTTAAAGGATCAGACTGGAATGGTGGAGCCTCTAGATTGAACCATCAGTTTACAGAGAATACAAATGACACCATGGGGATGAAATCAGTAGAATCTAGACTATGAGAAACTCTATAGGACAAATCTGACTTCTTCAACAAAAACCGCAAGAAAAAAAAGAGGAAGAGACAAAGTTACTTAAGAGATGTATCAACCAACTGCAATGAGTGGAACTTATTTAGATCCTGATTTAAACAAACTGTACAAAAATTTTATGACAGTTGAGGGGAATTCCCTGGCGGTCCAGTGGTGACGACTCTGCACTTTTGCTGCTAATCCCTGGTCGGGGAACTAGGATCCCGTGAGCCATGCTGCGTGGCCAAAAAAAAAAAAAAAAAAACTATAATATTTGGAGTTTCCTGGTGCCTAGTGGTTAGGATTCCAGGCTTTCACTGCTGTGGCCCAGGTGCAATACCTAGTTGGGGAACTGAGATCCTGAAGGCCACACAGCGCGGCCAAAAAGTAAATTTAAAACAAAAGACAGTTGGGAAAACATAAATGCACTGAATGTTTGATGATACTAAGGAATTATTGTTCATTTCTTAGACACAATGATATTCTATTTATGTCCGAAAAAAGGAGCCTATATTTTTAGAAATACATACTGAAATATTTCCATGTGAAATGATATAATGAAAGTAGTCCAGGGTGAGGAGAAAGGGTGGGAAATTCAGATGAGACAAGATTCTCTAGGTAATAAAAATAACTGAAGCTGAGTGATGGGTACATAGTGGTTTATCATACTGTTCTCTTTACTTAAGAAGTAATGCATATGATAAGATGTTTAAAATTCTTTTAAGGTTAGAAATAGCACTAGACTGATCTAATATAGGAAATGCTTTCTTGGAGTCATAACTTATGAGTAAGTTATTTGGGGGCTCAGATATCTCTTTAAGGAAGGATTACCGGGGGCACGGAGGACGGGGAAGGATTTCAGTTGGCTTGGTATATTAGCGCACTGGGGGAAGAGGCAAGCCCCTGGTTTCCTCTACCTTGCTATATCTCTTTCCCTCAAGTTTTAAAACGCCTGTCTCTGCTCTTTAGACTATCAGCCCCATGAGGGCAAGGACATATATGTAAATCCTTATTTCCCTGACACCTCGCGCAAAGACTGGCACATAATAAGACCTCAACAAATGTTTGTTGAACAAATGAAGGGGAAGGGGTATCGATATTTTATCTTCAATGAGAGAAAAAGAGCAGGAAAATCTGATTCTGACAAGGTGCTCCCAAGCTGTGGTTCAATACACGGGATTCACATTTGACCACACATCAAAATGATGGTCTGAGGAGCAGATTCCTAGTCATCCCCTCCTTGGAGATTCTGATTCAGTGGGTCTGAGCTGAGTTCCCAGTAAGAATATTTTTAACAAATGCCCAGGTGATTCTGATGCAGTCCGTTCAGACTGATATGGAATATCCAGTTATAGGTTATTAAACCTCTTTGCTTCTCTAAAGTACTATTCATTTTTTTCTGCCCAGCTTTCTTTTTTTTTTTTCCAGTGTGGAAACTTTCAACACACACATACAAGATTACAATAAGCTCCCTTTAGGCAAGGGCCATCAACTTTCTGCCATCTTGCTTCTCAATTTTATTTCTAAGGAAACCATTTAATTTTAATTGAATGTTGCTGAATTCAGCAACAGCATTGGCAGCAATACTCTCTGCCTTCGAGACGAAGGTGGTGAAACCCACCCCTGGGTAACTTGAGAGAAGTATGACAAATAAAGATGTAGGAGGCTACGTTTTCTTGGTCTTTGGCTTTAAAACTGGGAAATCAGACTAATCACACTACATGATAATCAGGAAGATTTGGATTGTTAATTGTTACTTAAATGTTTTGCAGTTTTCACTATTTTAAAGAAATAAAGTCTCACCCAAATCTTTAAAAATACCTTTTTTTGGAAAAAAAAAAAGCATTCTTCATTTAACATAGATGCAAGGTAAATGATTTGGTAATGACCATGACTCCTCTGCCTTGGATAGAAAGTAAGAATTTAGGCCAGAAAAAAGGAAGAGCTAGACATCATTTCATGTAGCTGAATATTTCTAAATCAGTAGGACCTGCAAAGAAATATCCTTTGGATGCTTTTTTCTTAATGACTGAAATGATCACAAACTGATTTGCTCTTCCACTCCAAAACTACTGCAATTTAGGTGATTAGCTAGAGGAAATGAAAAGAGTGTCTATTTCAAATTTGTAAAACCAAAGTTCCAGGTAATTAACAACTACTCAACTTCACCGTAACCCCTGACAATTTAATGGACCACTGCTGGTGCATCACCCTCTCCCAAAATACAGCCACTTAGATGATCATAAGAATACAGCAACAAAACAAAACAAATGTATGATATTTAATTTGCTATCTGTACATATCATGGAAAGCTGGGAAATCTATCAATACGCAAGAACAAGCTGGTGAAATAAAAAGAGGTCACACAAGTTATATACAGTATCATTCAAATTATGTATATTATATAGATAGATGATGCAAAAAGATCATAAGGAAATGCAACAAAATTTTTAAGAGTAATTTAAGAAAATGACTCTTAATTGCTGGGTTGCAGAAACACAGGCAATTTCTTAACCTATATATATTCAGGCACTTTCAAACTTCCCACATGAAAATACAGAATCTGTGATGAAAATACTTTAAAAAAAGAAGAAGAGGAAGAGTTGCAATAGAAATAATCTATTTTCTCAATATATTGCCGCTAATAAACATGGCCTTTCAATAAGGCAGAGACTCGGGGATTAAGGAGAACCCCACAGCTCAGTCATGGCAAATGAATTCATTTTATCTTTTGGCCACATCTGATTTTGCCTAATTTTCGAGATATGGTGACAATGAGAAATATGAATAAAGCAAAATGTCCAACTTAATGATTCACGTGACAGCTTAATAACTAAGGAAACGTAGACTTTTCTATAGTCAAGTGGAATGTTGTGCTTCAAAATCTACATTGCTTCATAGGATAAATTAGGGGGTAACTGGTCACTTAACAAAAGTATTCTTCAAATCACTCCAGCATTTCTCTATAATGTGAAATATTCTAACATGTTTCCCAACTTTTTAACATCAAAAAATTTTCATAGACACCCCACATAAGAGTGAGTGTAGTTGGTTGGGAAAAATATGTAATGAATATATGTTATGAATTTAGTAACACTTTCAAAGCATTTGTATGTACTAACTGGTAATAGAATCCTTACACATCTGAAAAATAATGCTGTAGATATATATGGCTCATTATTTATTCTGTGTCCATTCAATGTTGGGACACATGTGAATTCAAGGCCCCCCTTCAAAAACTCCACTACACCCAGTGATCTGTTCATCACTCTGGTGCATTTAAAATATGGTACCACGTAAAAGAAAACTCAGGCTGCGTGAGTATCACTTTTGCAGAGCTTCTAGGAATTTTAGAGTGAGGGGAAGAGAAGGGATTAGTTGAATGGCATCCGTTTCTCATAGATACAACAGTTTTTTAATGTAGGAAGTAGTAGATAAAGAGTACAAGTGGGATTCATTTTTCATTCAAGCTAGCCAAATTAGAAAAATATAGTCAGATCAAGTTCACTCTAAGGAAGATGTTTTCCAATACACGGCAGGTTGAAAGACAGTTTTCCATCTTTTACAGTAATATAAAGAAAGAAAGAAAATGACTTACATCACATTAATAGTATACATTCGACCTGTGCAGTCAGAATGATCTATCCAAGAGGTTACATTATGGCTTTTTAAGAAAGAGTCAGATAGACCCAGATTCCGGGTGTAGTTCCTCCAACTACTAAGTTCTTCATCTATAAAACATGGCCATGATGTCTACTATGTACTGTTATGGGGATTAAGTGTGGTAATAGATGCAGAGTATCTGGAATAGAGAAACATTCAAGAAAGGTTGGTTCTTAAAGATCAGGGTTCTGGGAATGTAATGATTATGGAGATAAAGGAAGAAGAATGTGTTTGAAATAGGCAGGTATGTGGTTAGCTGCCAAAAGCATTCCCTGTGGGAAAGACCTGGGAGCTACTGAACAAGCCACATCTAGGGTTCTTTCATTTCCTTGTGTTCTCATTTCTGACATTGCTGCCATTGTGTCCACTAATTTGGCAAGGTTGCTTTGAATGATGACCTTCCTATTCCCACCATCTGTTTTCCTCTCCCATATAAATAATGGATTGTCTATTCTCATCTTTTCCCAGTAATATGATTTGATACTACCTGTTAATGCTGTAAACTGGGATTTCAAAAAATCTTCCCAATCACTCTTTTTTTGTTTTTTTTTTTTTGCGTTATGCGGGCCTCTCACTGTTGTGGCCTCTCCCGTTGCGGAACACAGGCTCCAGACGCGCAGGCTCAGCGGCCATGGCTCACGGGCCCAGCCGCTCCGCGGCATGTGGGATCTTCCCGGACCGGGGCACGAACCCATGTCCCCTGCATCGGCAGGCGGACTCTCAACCACTGAGCCACCAGGGAAGCCCCCCAATCACTCTTAAAACAGTGGTTTACACTCTGTCCCTGCAAAAAAATCAGCTAAACATTCATTTCCTACAGAAGAAATTTAAATCTTGCTAGTATGAAACCACAGGGTTACTTTACATCTAGCAAAACGGACTTAAAAACTACTTTGTAAATGCCCATTAATGCTAGACTCATTTGCTGTGTTCTTACCATTAGGAAATGTATCCCATTTTATTATCAAAAAGGAACCTATATACATATATATGAACATATTAGTGTGTGTATGTAAATACATATATATGTGGGTGTGAATATCCCCACTTATGCAAATATTTATAAGTATATACTATAGATAGACAGGAGGGAGGGAAGGAAGGAAGGAAGGGAGGGAGGGAGGAACGGAGGAAGGAAAAACAAGGACCTGGAAGGATTAATATCTAACTGAGAGTTGAAAGTGGGACTAAATGTGGGCTATAGAGATAGAAACTTCACATTTCATCTACTTATGTCATTTAAAATTTCTCTATAACAAGCTCATATTACTTTATTGGATTTTTAATTATTTTTTAAAATCTGATTACTTCAGTGCTCAAGAAAGGACATTTTAAGACATTTCATTTAATTCTTTCAGGTCGCTAGGCACTGCTAAGTGCAATTTTAAAATACACTAAGGTTTCATTTTGAGAGGAGAAAAAGATTCAGAAGAGCCTTTGATCACTCCATCATTTTAACTAGGACTTTTAAGAAGTCATATGAATTATCGATATGTAATCTGAGCCCCTAACCATCTATAAGCACCATGTGCAACCTAAGGGAAAATGGAGCTAAAAAGATCTTCTCAAGGTCTTCATCAACTAGAAGAAGAGGCACTCCTGTATACAACCAAGAGAGGAGGGCAATAATACAACTTAAAATGATGATCAGAAATGCTTATGGGAGCCTTCAAGAACACCTAGCTCACTTTAGGGTAGTAGATTAAGCACTGGGAGATTTAGGTTAAATATATAAATAACCATTAAGAAGAGAAGGCGAAGGGAACATTAACCATATCAAGCTCCCTCACTCTGCTTCCAGTGAGGCTCAAGCTGGGAGGCCCCCAACTTCCTCCCCTTTCAGTCACCCACCCAGTTCAGTTCATTGCTCTCCCAGACTGGGTGGAGGCCCTGAGGATGCTGGGAGTTTCTGGGGAAGAGAGGACAGGTGGGTGTGATTGACATGTACATCACGTCAGTCATTCTCCACTCACCCCATCGCCTCCCCTCCAGTGTCTATTCAAACTTCTCTCACCTCCCACATCCATTTCTATGAACAGTATCACACACCTCAACCAACCTCCACTTTCTGCTAATGACCTAGACCAATGCAGCCCAATAGAAATATAATGGAAGACAGATGTGAATCACATATGTAATTTTATGTTTTCCAGGACCCACATCTAAAAAAGTAAAGGGAAACTGGTGAAATTACTTTAAATAACATATTTTGTTTAAATCCAATATATCCAAAATATTAATTCAAAATACAGGCATACCTCATTTAATTGTGCTTTGCTTTATCGTGCTTCACAGATAATTGCATTTTTTACAAATTGAAGATTTGTGGCAACGCTGAGTGAAGCAAGACTATGGGCGCCATTTTCCCAATAGCATTTGCTCACTTCCTGTCTGTGTCACATTTTGGCAATTCTCACAATAGTTCAAGGTTTTTCATTATTGTTATATTTGTCATGGTGATCTGTGATCAGTGTTCTTTGATGTTAGCATAGAGAAAAGAGAACTCACTCTATCGTGTGAAGGCTCACACGATAGTTAGCATTTTTTAGCAATAAAGTATTTTTAAATTAAGGTATATACTTTTTTTTAGACATAATGCTATTACACACTTAACAAACTACACTATAAACCTCAGTTTTATATGCCCTGGGAAACCAAATAATTCATGTGACTTGCTTTATTTTGATATTTGCTTTATTGCAGTGGTCTGGAACCCAACTCGCATTATCTCCAAGGTATGCCTGCATAATCAACGTAAAAGTCATTAATGAACTGTATCTGTTCATTGAAATCCTGCCATTTGCAACAATACGGATGAACCTAGAGGGTATTATGCTTAGTGAAATAAGTTAGACAGACAAAGACAGATACTGTATGTTATCACTTACATGAGAATCTAAAAAATAAAACAAACAAATGAGTATAACAAAACAGAAAGAGACTCACAGATATAGAGAACAAACTAGTGGTTACCAGTGGGGAGAGCGAAGGAAGGAAGAACCAGATAAGGGTACGGGGATTAAGAGGTACAGACTACTATGTATTAAAAAATAACCTACAAGGATATATTGTACAACACAGGGGACATAGCCATTCTTTTATAATAACTTAAAATGGAGTATAATCTATAAAATTTTGAATCACTATGTTGTATACCTGACACTAACATAATACTATAAATCAACTATACTTTAATAAAGATAAATAAATAAAATTATTAGTGAAGTGTTTTAAATTCCTTTTCCTATAAATGTTTGAAATCTGATGTATATTTTACATTCACAACACATCACAATTCAGACCCTCCATGTTTCAAGTGCTCAATAGCATGTGGCCTGTGGCTAGTGGCTACTGAATTAGACAGCACAAGCCTGGGCTCTCACTCCAAGGAAAATACCCAAACTTTCAGAACGAATGATTATTGCTGAATAAAAGGATCATGGGTGGCTTTTTAAAAATAATCTTGGCTTATCTGTATTTTTTATTGTTTTCCAACAAACACAGATTGCACGTGTTTACTTTTTTTTAAAACTTGTGATTTTAAGTATCTTTGACATACTGGGAGAATTTCAATGAATGAACCTTCACATTCATGCTCAACAATATTTGTGCTCAACAAATTTGTGCTCAACAATTGCACAAACAATAATGCAAGTTATTGTTTTAATGGCACATGTGGCATCAGCATCTGTCTTCTTTTCCACATTATCTGTCAATCCATACCTAGTTCCTATCTGCTTCACCATCATCAATTATTCTCTCAGTTCCCTGTAGCGCGCCCACCTTCACCTTCTGCAGATCACTGGCTTGACGGTACAGAATGCTCAGAAGAAATATTTCCCCTGCTCTCACCACCTCTGCACAAATATTTACTAACCCACACACAATCTCTAGTTCTGCTTTAGTAGAACTAGGGACACTGGTATATGACTCAGAGAACTCAAATTCAAATTCTAGAAAAAGACTGTCTTCAGTGCTGCTTCAAAGTTATTTTAAAATAGGTTTGTTATTTACTATTACTTAAACTTAGATATATCCAAAAGCTATTATATGTCCCACCTTGGTTTCTTTACAAAACCAGACAAGCAATACAAGCAACTAATTTTTTAATCAAAGAATGCACTTCTCACCTCAAAGATTCTGACATATTATAAAATGTAAAAACCATAAAATTATGGTTTGGGTGCTTAAATATAGAAGCAGTCTAGTCCCTGGAAAATGAGGTGGACACAGCTTAAGAAGTTAAATGGGCTTAAGTTGGGAAACTAAGGTGTGAGCACTTACTTTAAATAGTACAGATTTTTAAATCATGTTAAAGTTTGGTTTCATGAAGTGTTTGCCATGCTAATAATGATAGGTTTGCTCTTTTCCCCCAGGCTTTGATAGGCGGCATGTGGAACCCTAAAATGGGGAGTTACGACACCTGGATATTAGTTCTCACTGCCAGCTGCCAACCAGCTATATGACCTTGGGTGCAGTCCATTCACCCCGCTGGATTCAGCCTCCCAGGCTGTAAAGAGGGGTTGACAGCACAGCGCTTTCTCAGGCTGCTTCCAGCTCACCATTCCTGACCTTTGCACTAATCTCCCTCCATCCCATTATCCCTGAAACATTTGCCTCCTCATGCATCTCCTCCTTGCTAAAAGAGAAGATGGCTGGCAGCACAGCAGTGAAATGGGAAAAAAAAAAAAGCTGTTAAAAAAAAAAATCCTAAAATGAGTCACTTTTCAAGAATTTACCATCCTCTGGTGCCTGAGTGCTTGCTCGTGATGTTAAATCAGTTCTTCCAATGAAACTTGCTCTAAGAACCTGGTATTTGTTATATGTACTGTTCTTGGATGATGTTTATACCAGACACTCATCTCTTTTAAGAGCCACTTACAGGTACAAAACAGCACAGAAGTTATCAAACAGATATTGGCAGCCAGATACATCAACTTTAGAGAAGCCTGTAGAAAATCAGATCAAAATCACAGAGAGTTTTAATCAGGTCTTTGCACCTGAAGATAATTACAACTCCCCAAACTTCCCACATAACCTCCCCAGAACCTTGCTGCACCCTAAAATCTAGCCTGCTACAAGAATCTCTTCCTATCCCTTAGGGCCGGCTGCAGCGATACCCAGGAGGGCCTTCCCTCCCGTAGATTCCTCCATCAATGCTTCAGTCAGGGGGCAGCTGATGTTAGTTCTGGTCTGTGTTGCTTCCGCCTGGCCTGATTTTTCATGCTGCCATTTTGAATTAACATAGGTTTCCTCTGCAACTGATGCATCTTCTAGTCAGGCTTGGAGCACAGTAGGCACACACGCACACACGCACACACACACATCGGGAAGCCGGACTACAAGCGCAATCCAAGACACCTGCAAGCCAGAATTAAACAGCAAATCCAGAAAGACCGTATGATTTAACAGAACACTACCAAGACAGTTTGGAGCCACAGCAAATGACTGCTTCTGCATTTGAGTTGAATGGACATTTTTAACCCCTAAATCTTAGTTCTCGTCAATTCTCTAAAGTTCAAGTGTCCCTCCTGCTTTGCAGATCACACTCGTCTCAGACCTCACAAGTGATGTAGCCCAATAATCCGCGCCCAGGCAGACAAGCGAACCGAGGGCGCAAAGGCAAACTGAAGTGGATAATCATCTCAGAAATACGAGTGCCTTTTACCAATAAGTGCCCCGGCGCCACCGCCTTAACTTGCCCCGACACCCCCCCATCCCCAAGATCCGCCCCGGGTGTGGCTTGAGGAGGAGGGCGGTGTTATGTCAAGTCCTTCGGCCCTCGCAGACAACAGCAAGAGCCGACGCGTTTGCCCTTAGGGGGAGGGTAGTCCTCCGGACACGACTCGGCAACCGCAACCGCAGAACCGGCGGACGCGGGGGCAGAGCCGGGCCAAGGGCAGCAGGCCCGCCAGGCAGCCATGTTCCCGCGAGCCCGCCCGCGCGGCAGGTGCGACCGGTTAGGTGCCTGGCCCGCTCCGCCACCAGCTGTGTGCCCGTACGAGCCGGGAACCCCCGGAGCGGTCTGGGGGGGAGGGCGGAGGCCGTACTGAGCACACACCCCAGCGGGCCAGCAACTGAGATACCAAGCAATGGAAACACAGGAGAAGCGGCCTGGGGGAGTGAGGAGAGTTCAAAAGAGGTGGTGGGAAGGATGGGGTTGGGGGATGGAGAGCGGGGACAGGTTCCAACCAGGCTGCGGCGCCCGCGCCCTGGGGTGGGGCAGCCCTCTCCTGCGCCCCCGCAGCCTGTAGCCGGAGTCCCCCACCTCAACCCCGGGCTGAGGCCCCCTCTCTCCTGATCCCCTAGAGACCCCAGACAGCCCAAGCCAGCATCCGCGGGATTCCCACCCGCGGGTTTGGAGGGACAGCTGGAGGCGACGAGGCACAGGTGACGGCGATGGCGGATCCGGGTGAAACCCGCCGGGGGAAGCAGCCGCAGATTCCCTGCACTCCCAGGGGTGCCCGTCACAGCTCACCTGAGGGGCTGCGGGCTCCGGGCTCGGCTCTGCGGTGCTGATGCTGAGGCCGGCGAGGGTGCGGGTGGTGCCGCGCCTGAGATCACTGTGGCGACATCGAGGGCTGCAGTTGCAGTGGCGGAGGCGGCCGTCGGGCGCTTCCCCCTCCCCAGACTCCCCGCGCTCTGGCCCGCCGCCCCCAGCTAACAGCTGGCTGGGCTCACGTGACCGCGGGGCCCGCCCCCGCCTCCGCCTCCGCCTCCGCCCCCGCTGCACGCCGGACCCGGGCCGCGCCGCGCCGCGCCGCGCCGCGCCCGCGCTCTGCCTGGCCCGGCGGGGCGCCTGGGAGCAGAAAAGGCGGCTGAGAAGACGAATCTCCTCGAGGAACGTGGCTCGCTCTTTGCGCGATTTTTATTTCTTGGTCACAGCGGGGTTGCGGCTTTCTGGAGAACTCGGGCTTTAAGGAGCCAGGCCCCGCTTTCTCCGGCGCCTCTCCCGGACTCCGCCGTCTGGGTTGCTACGTGCGGGCCTCTGTGCCTAAGCAAGCTTTCCCCGCGGAGAAACGTGTCCGGTACTTTGTTGACTCACAAGTCCAAGCCAACTCCTTGCCTGGGCTTAAAGGTACGGTTCTGCGCCATGTTGACAAGCCAGACCCTATGCCCGATACTTTTTTTTTTTTTTTTTTTGGTACGCGGGCCTCTCACTGTTGTGGCCTCTCCCGCTGCGGAGCACAGGCTCCGGACGCGCAGGCTCACCGGCCATGGCTCACGGGCCCAGCCGCTCCGCGGCATGTGGGATCTTCCCGGAGCAGGGCACGAACCCGTGTCCCCTGCATCGGCAGGCGGACTCTCAACCACTGCGCCACCAGGGAAACCCCTATGCCCGATACTTAGACGCTAAAGCTCAAAGAGGTTAAGCAACTCGCCCAAGCAGCAAGTAGCAAAGCCAAGATTCCAAACCTGGGTTAATAAATCCAGAGACAGGTGACAGGTGTGTTGATGCTGGCGTCAAGGTCATTGGTCAGGACATGACCATCCGTCTGTTACCGGAACACAGACTTTACCTTTTATAAACTAATAAGAAAAGACCATCTCAAAGGATATGAAGAGATAGTATAAAGGAAAAAAAAAATGCAGTACCACTTAGGCACGTGAAAAAATATTCAAGCTCACTTAACTGCAAATCGAATACATATACAAAGTAGCATTTCCACCTGTCAGATTAGCAAAAATCAAAGTTTTATAAAGTCCGTAGAGGACAACTCGGCAATATCTCCCCAAATAACAAATACATATATAGTCTTTGACCTAAAGATTCCATTTCTGGAATTTATCCTACAGATATACCAACACGGGTGTGAAATGATATGCGTACAAGGTTATCCATTGCTACATTATTTGTGCTTGCAAAGATTAGAAGCGTATGCCCATCAATAGAGAACTGTTCAAATAAATTACAGCACATCAGCACAATGGTATGCTATCCAGCTGTTGAAAAAATGAGGAAGATCTATTTCTATGTACTGATATGAAAGATTTCCAACCTATGCTAAGGGTGGGGGAAGCCATGTGAGAAACATTGTGTAAATGTGTTATCATTTGTGGGGGAAAAAATATGCCTGTACTCATTTGCAAATGCGTGGACTATCTTTGGAAGGATACCTAAGAAACTGTAATAGTAGATGCCACCAGGGAGGAGAACTGGGTGACTAAATGCAAGGCAAGGAAGGAGACTTTTTTTACATCTTTGAATGTTATGCCTGTGCTTGTGGTTTGCCAGGAGTGAATGGATAGTGGGAGAGGGCTGGGGGAATCAGTGCAGTTACTGCAGGATAGAGCAGCAGTGGTCATAGACTCTTGGAGCACAAAGGGACCTGACTGTGCATTTAAGGCCAACCAAGGAAACTGTCCTTTTACTTTTAGCCTTTATCTTTATATTCGATTGTCTTTGTTTGGACAGAATATAATTGGATCTTGCTTTTCATTCAGTCAGACACTCTTTGCCCTTTTTTTTTTTTTTCTCTTTGCCTTTTAATTGGAGTTCTTAGATCAGTGGCTCTTAAACGGGAGCAGTTTTGCCCCCAGGGGACATTTGGCAATGTCTGGAGACATTTTTATTGTCACAGTGGCAGAGGTGAGGGAGGCCTCTACTGGCATCTAGCACATAGAGGCCAGGGATGCTGTTATACATCCTACAGTGCAAAGTACAAGTCCCCACAACTAAGAATTATCTGTTCCTAAATATCAGTAGCATTGGGGTTGAGAAACTCTGGTGTAGACCTTTTATATTTAATGTAATTATCAATATGATGGGTTTTAAATGTAACATCTTGCTACTTCTATTTGTCCTGTTCTTGGTTTTTTTTGTGTGTTTTTTTGCTCTTGCCTTTTTTTGAAGAATTGAGTATTTTTCATATTCCATCTTATACCCATTATTGGTTTATTAGCCATACTTCTTGTTTTATTTGTTGATTACCCTAGGATTTACAATATGCATCTTAAACTTATCACTGTCTACCTTCAAATAATATAATTTCAGATATAATGCAAAACACTTTCGGCAGGATACTTCTATCCCCCACCCCATCTTTATTGATATTGCTGTCATTTGTTGTAGGTGCAGGTTAGATGATAATGAGCTCTTTCAAGTTTTGTCTGAAAAAGTCATTACTTCACTTTCATTTTTGAAACTTTTTTTTTTTTTTTTTTCGATACACGGGCCTCTCCCGTTGCGGAGCACAGGCTCCAGACGCGCAGGCTCAGCGGCCATGGCTCACAGGCCTAGCTGCTCCGCGGCATGTGGGATCTTCCCGGACCGGGGCATGACCCCGTGTCCCCTGCATTGGCAGGCGGACTCTCAACCACTGCGCCACCAGGGAAGCCCTTGAAACATTTTTATTGGATACATAATTTTTGGTTGAGAGCTTCATTTCTTTCAGCACTTTAAAAGTACCATTCTATTGTCATAAGACATTGTCACAAGACTTGCAAAGTTTCTGAAGAAGAGTCTGTGTTTGATTATTTCTTCCCCTGTACGTAATGTGTCCTTTTTTCTCCTATGGCTGCTTTTAAGTGTTTTCTCCATAACACAGATTTTGAGCAATATGATTATAATGCACTTTGTTCTGTTTTGGGTTTTTTTTTTCCTATTTCTATCCCATTGGGGCTAACTAAGCTTCTTGGATCTGTACGTTTATAGTTTTCATCAAATTAGGAAAAATTTTGGCCATTACATCTTTAAATATTTTACCCATTGTACCCCATCCCTCCCAAGTTCAGAGACTCCAGTTATACATATATTACACCACTTGATATTGTCCCACGGATCACTGAGAATCTATTCTTTCCCTCCCCACCCACCACTCTTTTTTCTCTCTTCATTTTGAATTTCTCTTGATATTTCTTAAAGTCTTCTTATCTTTTCTTCTACAGTCTCTAATCTAATCTACTAATGGTTAATACTGTCAATTAAAGTTTTTTTCCTCTCTTTTTTTTGTGGCCCCCCCCCCAATCTCCTCTCCCAGCATTTTTAACGTGGCAACATTGTGTTTGTTTTTATTTTTTTCAAAGGGGGTTTTGCAGTTCTCCTGGCCCGAGGACTGTCTCAGTCCCTCTCCATCCTTACAGTGGACGCCTCAGGTCCACAGACCTCACCTGGCCCGGTCGAGATCTGGACCTGACCATCTCCCACAGCTTCAGGAAAGTCCAGATGGAGTGAAGCAAAGCTGCATGGTAAAAGGAATTAACTGCCACTGCCTGTTGATGAAAGTTTTATATCAGATATTTTATTCTTTATCTCTTTAAGTTCTATTTGGTTCTTTTATACCATCCATTTCTCATACACATTTTCCTTTAAATCTCAGATCATATTTATATTTTAATAGCTGTTTTAAAGTCTTTGTATGCTACTTCTATCATTTCTGTCTATTTTTAATCTTTTATTGGTTGTTTTATTTCCTGCTTCTTTGTCTCTCTCATAATTTTTCATTGGCTATCAGACTTAGTGAATTTTATGTTGTTGAGTAATGGATTTTTAAAAATATTTCTTTTAAAGAAAGGTTGTAAACTTTGTTCTTAAGAATCGGCTTCACCCATTTGAGACTTGTTTATAAACTGTTCACGACAGCTCTAGGGTAACTTTAACTCTACGGCTACTTTAGCTCTTTACTAAGATATGACTCACATATGGGTTCTAATGAATGTTCCATGTAATCAGTAAGGTGATTCTGGCTAGTAGGAACTTGGACAATTCCCAGTTTTGTGTAAGCTCCGGGAATTTTTTTGTGCACAGCTCCCCAGTAGTTGTTCTTTCCTCAGGAGTTATTCTTTGCCCAACATTATGGTGATTCACCATATGCATGCAGCAATTGGTATTCACCCAATGACTCAAGGAAACCTTTATGCAAATTTCTGAAGTTTTTTTCTGCTTAGTTTTCTCTTATCCAGAGCTCTGCCCCACAAATTCTAGCTGCTTTGACCTCCCTGAACTCTGATCTCTGTTTCCTCAACCCCACAAGAGAACTGGGCTCTGTTTTGTTTCCCTCCTTTTTACCATGTATAGTTCAGGAATTGCCTCCAAGCAGAAAACTGGGATAATTGTAGCTCTTATCTCATTTGTTTCCTTTCTCTTGAGAATCACAGTCCTGCTCTGCCAGTTGCTCATTGGTTGTCCAATGTCTGACAAAATTTGTTTCATCTATTTTGCCCAGTTTTCTAGTTGTTCCCAATAGGAGAGCAAGTCCTATAGCAATTCTTCCTTCATGGGCAGATGTGGAAGGCAAGGAACACTAATCTTAATGCCCCTAAGGAACCAAATGTCCTGGTACAACTAGAGTCATTATCTTAGGAACTGAAAATGCATAGTTTACTTATAGAACTTCTTCAACATACTGATATAACAAGAAACATTTATTGGACACCTGTATCAGGAATTGCACTATTGCTACAAAGGTGAGAAAGGCATATCAGTCCTACCACTCAAGAAGTCAGGGGCAAGCAGGGAAATTAATTAAGTATAGAAGTAATATATGCATATATTGTATGTTGCTGTCAGGGTAACATAAGAGTTATGCATAGATAAATACATTAATCTAGCATGTTGGGAAATATAAACAAGTTTAAAAGATGATCATAAACGAGGGTTACCCAAACCTAGACCACTTAAAAAAATACATCGATGATGATTTTGCCTTTTCTTCTAACCAGTGTTATTTATTGTCTAAAGAACCCAATGCAGTAATTTTGAGGAGCCGAAGTACATGTGTAATTGAGAAATGCCTTTAACACATTGCATATAGAGATATTTTCCACTTAGTACTTCTTTTAGTGTGTAATTATAGCAGGAGGAAAAGGATCTGTCATTGGGCAACTCTCATGGGGATGAATGACAGACAATATTATGTGAATGAGACACTTATGTATGGGCAAGAAAGCCTCTGTAATTGCCTTGTATGTAATCTTATGAGAACCAAAGAAGGGAGCTGACAGGAAACCATGGGAAAATGAGAAGGAAAAGCACTAGTCAAGATTAGTCAGCCATCTGCCTTAATCCTATGACAACCATGTTTAAGAGGTTAGTTTTCTGAATTTGGTTACCATGGTAACAAACCTTTAAAATGCCCTTAAAACAATTTACAGAATTATTGTGCATGTTGAGTATAGGCAACACTGAGAGACTGTAAGTATTCAGATCTATTTAAAAATTATTTTTAAAATTTAAATGATCAATCAAGTCCTTTAGGTATGTACTTTAGACAACCATAAACTGTATTTTAGCAAAAAGGTGTAAAATCCTACTCATATAATTAGGTGATGGGTTTATCAGTTCAGTTATTCAAATGTGTCGTTTCAATGAGTGGCTCCTATTTAATTTTAAATAACAGTTCATGAATATTCTGGACCTGGTTTCAGAAACAAATTATCATATATGCTTTACATTCATTGCTGCACCTCTAGGAATCATTCATGCGTTTAGCCAACTGTACAGATAATTTAAAGGACAATTGCTAAAACTTCATCTTGTGATCATCAAAGGGCAGACTAGAAGATTCTCTGATCAGACTTAGCAGTTTCAACCCAATTCTTTCTTGCTGATATGTTTTCCTAGTTTACATGTGTAGAAAAGGTTCACCTTATGCTATGTACGGTTTTAAAATAGGGCTTGCTTTTAATATTCTAGTGACACCTGAGGCCACCTTTTAATAGATGAAAGCTTATTTTGAATTGTAAATGTTGAGCTTTTTATGTTGACAATTTTAACACCACTGCTCACTTGAGTTAATATATGACTTTATCAGAAGTTACTATTAGTCGTTTTCCAATTCTTCAGAAAAAACAAGGTCTGGTCTAAATTGCTGTAGGAATTTTAGGTTCAGTTAAAGGAAGACTTCCTTCATGCTATAAGTGATTATAAAATGATTTCACCTATTGAGAGAATGTGTGAAGTTTCTGACTCTAGAGAAAGAGTATTTTGTTTTGGGTGCTCTTCTGTGTTCTATAAAAGACCAAAAAACTGGCATTATTTTGTTTCTTGTTGGATTAATTTCAGAGAATTGAGAATAATCTAGACATAGAGAGATATTTTAGTTTTTAAATTCTTGATTATTCTTTACCCTCCTTTCCACCGACTTTCTACCTTAATCATAAACCAAGTCCTAGGTTTTTACTATTCTTAATAAATCTCTTATACCATTGGTTCTAGCTCTTACATTTGCAAAGGATTTGACTTTTTTGCATATGTAGAGTGATTTATTCCTTAGAGCTGGAATCTGCGTGTGGTTCTACTTGAATTTCAAAAAGCACTTCTCATATATATTTTTAATTTATTTTTGGCTGCACTGGGTCTTCGTTGCTGCACGCAGGCTTTCTCTAGTTGTGGCGAGCGGGGGCTACTCCTCAATGTGGTGCGCGGGCTTCTCATTGCGGTGGCTTCCCTTGTTGCGGAGCACAGGCTCTAGGCGCGTGGGCTTCAGTAGTTGCAGCGCCTGGGCTCAGTAGTTGCGGCACACAGGCCCTAGGGGTCGTGGGCTTCAGTAGTTGCGGCTCTCGAGCTCTAGAGCGCAGGCTCAGTAGTTGTGGCACAAGGGCCTAGTTGTTCCGCGGCATGTGGGATCCTCCTGGACCAGGGATTGAAACCATGTCCCCTGCATTGGCAGGCGGATTCTTAACCACTGCGCCACCAGGGAAGTCCCACACTTTTCATATTTTTTGAAACAAAAATTAAAAGCAGAGATTATTTTACCATGATATGAATTTATCAGATCATTGATTTTTCTTTACCCTGAATATAAAGAAAGGATTGAGCTTTAAAAATTATTAGAACATTTCCAGAATAGCCAAATACATAGAGAATGTAGACTGGTAGCTTAGGGGATGCGGGGAAAGTGGGCAGTAACTGCCAATGGGTATGGGGGTTTCTTTTGGGGATGATGAAAATGTTCTAAAATTGTGGTAATGTATGCATAACTCTGTGAATGTCCTAAGATTTATTGAACTGTAAAAAAAAATCAGTGTACTACAAATTAATTCTTATAAAAAATGAAATAAAATACCCCACGTCAAAAAAAATTTTTTTGAAAACCAAACAACATTGCCCAGTTCAGGGGAGATAGGTGAGTGATAAAGAGTTAATAGTTTTAAAGAATTATTGCCATAGTAGTAAAATGTTTGAAAAAAATTCCAGGGCGTAGAGTTGATTTACTGTTCAGTCTTAATGTGAGAATCAATTAACTTTAGTAGGCTGTTTTTAATTTTCTTTAAAGACTATGATTCGAAACAGAAAACCTGGGCTTCCCTGGTGGCGCAGTGGTTGAGGGTCCGCCTGCCGATGCAGGGGACACGGGTTCGTGCCCCGGTCCGGGAAGATCCCACATGCCCCAGAGCGGCTGGGCCCGTGAGCCATGGCCACTGAGCCTGCACATCCGGAGCCTGCGCTCCACAGCGGGAGAGACCACAACAGTGAGAGGCCCGCGTACCGCAAAAAAAAAACAAAAACAAAAACAGAAAACCTGGAATACTACTGTACGTGGCATGACATTTTGTAAAAGATTATATATTATAAAATGTAGCCAAAATAGTGCAAGGAAAAACTTGGAGAGAACAATTCTGCTGGGAGGAAATCTGGCCATTCAAATGAGAATTTCATTGCAAGATCCTCTTTAAGTTCTTCCCTATTTTCCCACAAGTAAAATGCTGTCTCTTATTTTAGGGCAAATCTCCCGTACTTGTACTACTCCTCTTCTTGGTTATTCTACACAATTATAATTACCCATTTTATTAAATTTAGCTATTAACTTAAGAACCAACTTTTAAAAATCTAGGATGTCTCAAAGAGAACATATACTGCACGAAACAGCTGCACAACAATTCCAGGAGACGTGATCACAAGGGCAAAGAACCAACAATACATGGTTGAATGTTATAATGTCCTACTCTCCTACCCAGAGGTAAAAATTAAACTCAGAGTTATATTAACACAAAATGCACTCCGACAGAGTAAGTCCAACAAATGAATGAGAAAATGCTATAAGAAATTGGAACTAAGCCCCAAAGGATCTCCCTACCCTTCCTTCATTCTTTATAATAATGAAAACTATCCCTCAATACCTCAATTTACATTGTGCATGGAATTGTTTTTACTGTAACTGTTTACCGAAGAGGAAATTATCTTTATCCTACTGCCGCCTGGAATTCTAAATTAATAAAAGGACTTGTAAATTCCCAGAAATCCCCAAGTGGAATATAATTTACCTGTTATTAGGGACCAAGGGAACAGCATTCACTTTACTCTGGATTTTTAAAATAAGACCTTAGCTAACATCTCATGTCATTTGCTTTTAGATCATAAAATAAAATGGACGGAGTCTAGCTCACAGGCACTTAGATTGGCTTTGTAAATTATTGGCTGACTCATACTCACTAAAGGCATCCATTTTATGCCAGAGGCTTTATTAGCAGTCCAGGGACACAAAGAACTGGTAAACAAAGGAATCCACAGACACCATGCTGCGTGTTGCAGATCTCTGGGAATCTTCCAACAGTTTTTATCCTTTCCCTAAAAATAATCTGTGCATATCAAAAGGAGCCACTTAACCCCTTGGCAACCCTCAAGCTAAAGGGGTAAAAAAAAAAAAGATTATTGTTGGTTTTACGTGGAGAACTACTAGGAAATTTTACCTAAATTATAAGTGAAACACAGAAAATTGAGCAAAGTAGAGGATGACAGACCCCAAATTGACAAAAAGGAAGTTTGACTTCTTCCACAGTAAAGAAGTTTCCAGAGAGAGGAAATCATGTACTAGAGAGAGCATTTCAATGGCTATGTTTGGTACAAAACTATACACACACACACACACACACACACACATACTATATACATACACATACTTTATACATACAGTTTATAGTTTATATACAGTATATAGTTTGCCCTATATATATATATATATATACACATATATACATCTCTATATTTTTAAGAGAATAGTTTCATTTTTTCTAAATCTCAACTGTATATTCTTCTAAAGGGGTGGGTTGTAGATAATTCTGAAAAAATAATATAGAAGAATAATTGGGGGAAAGTCTGGAGCTCTTTTCTCGTTTCTCATAGAGAAGATGTTCACAAAATAGATTTACTGACCATCTAACTTTCTGCTGTAAGAATTCATAGTCATAAAAAATTTCTAACCCTGGGGAAAATGGTTTCTACACACAACTTATCCTTTAACTGTATATTCATTTTTAGGCACAATTAGTTGTCCCAATGCCCAATGTTTTCCAGAATGCAGAAAAGAATATTCGTAGAAGAGAAAAACATAGGAGACTGTATATTCAAGGGCAGAGAATTAGTGAAGTTAATTGTCTCTCAAATTAAGGTTTTTAGACCACCTGCATCGGTATCATCTATCAAGTGGGTTAAAATGCAGATTCATGAGCCCAATCCACAAATTAATCAGAATTTCTGGGGAAAGGGTTAGGAATCTGCAGTTTTAACACATATCCCACATGATTGTAGTGTACACAAAATTTGAATCACTACTACATTTCTGTAGCCTTTAGGAACCAAAGCATGCCTCTCACTGTATTTGAAGAAGACTGAGCTATGAATCCAATGTTTGTTAAGGTCTCTTTCTCCTATTAGTCTGGAGCAAGGAGAGGGAGGTTGCAGAGGCAAAGCTGAAAGCAGAGGCAAAATAATATTTTAAAGAGAGAAAAGAATTTACCTTCACATAAAGACTCCAAACCCATATGAAAGAATGTATGGGTTTCATTGTCCTAAAAGGGAATATGCAAATCCTACTAAAAAGAATGCTATAGATATTAAGAAATAGAAGTACTATAATTTTAATGTTTTCAAATGGGCATATTAATTTATATTCATGATGGACATTTTAGATTTCAATTCAAACTAAAGTGG
Organism: Tursiops truncatus; assembly: GCF_011762595.2. Taxonomy (NCBI): domain Eukaryota; kingdom Metazoa; phylum Chordata; class Mammalia; order Artiodactyla; family Delphinidae; genus Tursiops; species Tursiops truncatus. The sequence goes on from NC_047042.1 coordinate 59,372,913, forward strand.
GTAAGAAACAAAACCAAAACAAAACAAAACTCTTACGGCCAAGTGTTTTGCATCTCTGGAAAATAAGTCCCTTGTTATTTTTTCCCAGAGTTATTATTATAATGACAATTTGCTTTTGTTTTTTAATTGAAGTATAGATTTAGAATATTGTGTTAGTTTCAGGTGTACAGCTAAGTGATTTAGTTATACATATATATTTTTTCTGATTCTTTATTTTTCATTATAGGGTTATTACAAGATAGTGAATATAGTTCCCTGTGCTATACAGTAAATCCTTGTTTATCTGTTTTGTATGTAGTGGTGTGTATCTGTTAATCCCATACTCCTAATTTATCCCTCCCTGCCTTCCCCTTTGGTAACCACAAGTTTGTTTTCTATGTCTGTGAGGCTGTTTCTGTTTTGTATGTAGATTCATTCTTATTATTTTTAGATTCCACATATAAATGATATCATATAATATTTTTCTTTCTCTGTCTCAGTATGATAATCTCTAGGTTCATTCAGACAATTTGCTTTTTTAACAAGAGGTGAGAACGTGTTATTTTTTCCCATAATATTTCACCAAGTTCCTTCTTCTCTTGTAGTTTCCAAACAACACTGGGAAATCACCCATATCCTCAATTCAGTGGAGAGACAGCATACTGATATCTAAATAGCATTACAGGTGTAAGCAATATCGTATATCAAATAAGATAAGAGGTACAAATTCATTTCCACAAGGAAAGATTCAAATGGCTAGTCACCCATCTGAATCAGAAATCATTGTTTCCTGTTATTTTTATGGCAACCCAGAATTTCACTTAATTACATAAGGTATTTTATAGCACTAATTTACTCAGTAGGCATTAATCGTCATAATGTCCACCTGTGACACACAATAAACTCCTAAACCAAAACAATAATAATTACCACCCAAACAAAGCAAAACACCACATACACCTCTCCACTACCAAAAAATTCACCATTAACTATTGCCCTCAATGTTCAAGGTTTGATGCTTATTTCAAAACAATTTAAACCACACCACAGCTTTCCTTACACATATATCTAAACAGAGTGAATAACCAGAGACACATTCAAAATGTCACCATACCCCTGTCCTCTCATTACCTGTCCATTTTCCTCACTTAATTTCAACATAAAACCTAGAGTAACAGTTAAGAAAATCAATAAAGCTGCTGAGGAAATTGAGACTTGAAGAATTTTTCACAAAACCAATTATTTCCCAAATAAACTTTATTTTGAAAAGAATACCACAACAGAGTTGTGTAAATTTAAATATGACACATCTTAGCAGTATTACTGAGTCAAATTATATACAAGTGAAGTCACAGTTCATGTCTGATTATTCTTACGAATGAAAAGGTGCAGAGATGCAGCTAAACTAAAAAGGCAGGTAACATAAAAACAACCATAACCTATTTATATATTGTCATTTCATACTTGTGTCTAACTATTTAGGGGGGAATTGATCCAAATTCACACAAGATAAAGAAACATGCTACCTGAATAACCAGAATTCTTTTTACTTTACTTGCTCTACCACAGATAGCATCATCAGTAATGTTTATACAAAATAGCACCCCAGGACAAGCTACTTTCTTTCTCCCAATAATACAGACCAAAGCTTTCTGTATTGTGGCTTATAACACCTTCAGGTTGAGGAAAACAGCAGTGACAACTTACGACTTTTCTAAATATAGGTGATTTCATCAGACAAAGGTGTTATTTATGTTCTTCTCAAGAACTTTATGTTTTAGTGACGAAAATGTCAATATATAATTGGTGAAAGTAGTCTATATATGATGTAGTAATTGTTCATAAGTATTAAAAAAAAAAAAGAAAAACCTAGAGGTAAACAGGAATGAAAGGACTAAGACACACACCTGGACCCTCTCACCCCTAGGTTTTTTGAGGCAATTCAGTGTTCACCCCAAGATTATTCAATGAAACCAGAGCCATTTCTGGATCATGGGAATTCAAAAGCACCATAAACAGCCAGTTAACTATCTTCAAAGGATAAGGACCCAGACACAAAAAACAGAGTTGACTGCTAGGAGAGCAAACTGAAGAGGGAATTAGGCCCAATGAATTCAAAGAAAAATTTTACTTTTTCAAAAGAAGAGGGCAGTAGAAACATTCTTAACTTGGGGACAGAAATCTGATTCTATAAGTTAGTTGTTGACCTTGGGCACAACAGTCAGTCTCTCTTAATGACAATTCCCTCATCTATAAAATAGGTACATTAAGATCTATCCTCTTTTTTCCATAGGCTTCAGAGTAATGAGAATCAGTCAGTGATGCACTTGAGATCACTTTGTAAACTTATAAAGGATTCTTCTTAGCAAATGGAGGTTTGGGCACTTTTTTAAAGTATTAAGGAAAAATTCCAATTTAAGATAAAATTATAAAATCATCAACTTTTTGATCCAGCATAGATCTGTATTCAGTAGTAGCTGCTGTGGGTCTGCCTCATTTTTTTGATGAGTCAGAAATAGGAAAATTTTTATTGTATTACTCATCTCTCCTATAAGACAATGTTACTATAGTATAATACATTAGTTATAGACTTTGTTAATTAAAGAACCAGGAAGGGTGATCTTCCAGCCTTAAAAAGTAAACACTGACTCAATACAACTCTTTACCTCCTCTACAATACTTTGACACATTTTATTATGAAGAAATAAACACATAAATAATTTGTTCTATTAATCACAATAGGTCATTCATCACTAGGAACTTAACCTTATGTAGCTTAAATCCCAGGCAGAATATTTCAATGTAAACATATTTATAAATTATGAACTTTACTCATTTCAGCTTTGCACATCTCCTCAGTAAAGCAGTAACTCTTAAACGTAGAGCTCAACAACCATTTTCCCCTTTTCCTCAAGCAGAGACTCAAAGGCACTTACAGACACACTTGTTTCATTACAACATGAAAATAATAAGCCTTGGGCTATTGCAAAAGGCTTTTCAAATATCAGCATCTAACTTGGAGAAAACAGAGGGAAGAAGAAACAGAGGGTGCTGACTTGTGCTATAACCTGATGTTATGTTGGGCGTGCACCCGGTGGCAATATTTTAAAATTACAAGTAAGCAGGTAAAACATAAGGCTTCATATGTAAAAGTGGAAAATGGTCCAGAAGTCTTCTATTCAAAGACAAATCAATTTTTTCTTCCTAATAACCTACCAGAAAGAAATGGGTACTTAGAAGCCCTAAGGGGTTCTTCTAATAATATTCAGAAAAATGTATAAAAATAAAAACCAAAGCATGAACAGAACATAGTTAACAAATAAGACTTTCTTTCAAGATGGTTACCCTCTCTTTTAAGGATGGATGCTATATAAAATGGGCAGCCGTGTGTCTATAATTCATCATGTTTATATGTAAATTCTCTGGCAGATATAAATCCATCTTTGTCTTCATCTTCTTTATCAAAAATATCCTCCACCAAAACATCATGATGACTTTCGTTCACCACTGCACCATGCTTTTCAAACTCCTTCTTTAAATACACTTTAACCTACAAAATAATGGGTCACATTAATAATTCTAATTCATAGGACACCCACATCGAGCCAATCAGTATCACAGACTGGACGGGTAGTGCATTTAGTTATATACAACAACTACTAAACAACTACCTTATGATATATTTCTAATGATAGTAAAAGAATTATAAGGAATTTTTCCCCTTAAAAGCTGTTGCTATAGTGCTACAGTAGAGACACAAAATATTGCTCAGAGGCAAAGATATGGCTTATATCATGGGAAAAACACACAGTGAAAGCATATTACGTGTTCTTAATCCGAGTCTAAATAAAGCCAAGCATTTGAAAGACTGCTATCTTTCAATCCACCAAATTATCCAGACCTTGTTTTCTAAGAAGGTCAGAATTCCAGATATTTCTCTTAAAATCAGATTAAATGATGGCCTTTTTAAATTTTAAGTAGGCGTCTGGGAATAGTACCTGCTGTGGACTGGCTGTAATCACGCCAAATCCAGCCTGATGAGTATGTAAGACTAAAAGTTTCCATTTTTATACAGATATTTAAATATATAAACAAAATATTGCCCTCAGTTACCTACTAGATTCACCATAATGCAATTTAACCTATATTTTCATTTTGAATCATATCCCTATTATTCCTCTGTTAGATCAGCAGTTTCAAATCTTCTCTCCTCCCCCTACCACCAACATGCAAACATACAGTGTATATTTATTTTTAAGATTAAGGGGATTTAATGCCGTTGTTAAAAAGCGGGGCGGGGGGCGCTTCCCTGGTGGCGCAGTGGTTGAGAGTCCGGCTGCCGATGCAGGGGACACGGGTTCGTGCCCCGGTCTGGGAAGATCCCACATGCCGCAGAGCGGCTAGGCCCGTGAGCCATGGCCACTGAGCCTGCGCGTCCGGAGTCTGTGCTCCGCAGCGGGAGAGGCCACAACAGTGAGAGGCCCACGTACCGCATAAAAAAAAAAAAAAAAAAAAAAAAGGTGGGGGGGCAGTAATAATGAAACTCTATGGACTAATGTAGAGCATGTCTCCAGGGTATATTGTGTGAATAAAGTGAGATGTCAAACAGTATGTATAGTATGCTACTTCTTGTGTAAGCAAGGGGGAAATAAGAATATATATTCATGCTTGCTAGTATTTGCATAAAGAAACACTGGAAGGGTTTGTTAGAAACTAGTAAAACTGGATATGAAGGGGGAGGTCACATGGTAGAAGAGGATGTGGGTGGGAGAATGACTTCTTAATAAATCTTTTTATATTGAATTGATTTTTTTTTTTTTTTTTTTTGGGTACGCGGGCCTCTCACTGTTGTGGCCTCTCCTGTTGCGGAGCACAGGCTCCGAACGCGCAGACTCAGCGGCCATGGCTCATGGGCCCAACCGCTGCACGGCATGTGGGATCTTCCCGGACCGGGGCACGAACCTGTGTCCCCTGCATCGGCAGGCGGACTCTCAACCACTGCGCCACCAGGGAAGCCCTGAATTGATTTTTTTGAACCATGTGAATGTTTTTTATTCAAGATTTTTTTAATGAAAGGGAATTCAAATTTATCTTGGATAGAAAAAAGTCCATGACTGATAACACTCTGAGGTGTTATGAATTTAGTAGCTGTGGATCAGGACCCTGCGGTTTATAACAACATGTCTTAACACTTAATCGTTGGGGCTTCCCTGGTGGCGCACTGGATAAGAATTCGCCTGCCAGTGCAGGGGACACGGGTTTGATCCCCAGTCTGGCAAGATCCCACATGCTGCAGAGCAACTAAGCCCGTGCACCACAACTACTGAGCCTGCGCTCTAGAGCTCACGAGCCACAACTACTGAAGCCCACATGCCTAGAGCCCGTGCTCCACAACAAGAGAAGCCACTGCAATGAGAAGCCCATGCACTGCAACGAAGAGTAGCCCGCCCCCCTTGCTGCAACTAGAGAAAGCCCGCGCGCAGCAACAAAGACCCAACACAGCCAAAAATAAATAAATAAATAAATTTATATTTTTAAAAAAAGACAATCATTTCCTGGCCATTAGAATGAAATTGATGAAAGCATAAAAAGGGACTTGATTTCTGATCAGCCAGGCCAGAATGGAGAATACGGGTAGACAAAAAACATAGGGCTAGATATCTACCTCCACTTCTTTCCCCACAGAAGCCAGACTAAGACAGGTATGTGTAGCAACGGCTGCAAACACCTAAATAAATTACAGAGAGAAGTCTTCTTCCTTTCTCCTTACTCAACACCAGGACCCTGTGCGGGCTAGGAAAGGTCTCCTACTGTGGAAAATCCAGACTGGGGTCTCCTAACCTGAGCAAAACTGAGCATGTGATTGGCTTGCTGATGCTAACTGCTAGAAAATCACTATGCAACTCATTTAACAGCCAGTCTAAAGTTGTAAACAGAAACTGTCCACGTGAGATATTTTGCAGGACATCTATGTTTCTTATATCGTAGCTCCAAAACGGGAATTGTCTTGGCAAAATAGATCTTCAAAAACTCAGGGCGAGAGCAACATACACTGAACCCTAAGCATTAAGGAGAAAAAAAGCAAAAGAATGAAAAGTCTCAATATATTTCTCTCCAAAACAATGATTTCCTATGAAAAAAAGTCAATTTTCAAAGCATCAGTGTTTAAGAAAACTTATAAATAACTTTACACAAATAATAAATTTTATTTTAAAATATATTTCTTAAAAAGTGAGCTAAAAGAAAGGAAGGGAGGGAGGGAGGAAGGGAGGAAAAAAGGAAGAGGGGGGAGAGAGAGAAGGAAAGAGAGAAAGGAAGAAAGGAAGAAAGAAAAAGGAAAGATCACCTCATCTTTAGAGAGTTTCCAGTCATCATTAAGATCCATTTCTTGGAATGATTCATGGGACCTTGGTCCATTTCGAATCTCTAGGAGATCGATGTTGAATATCAGTGTACTCTCTGGGGGAATTTTACCTGACATGAAGAGAGAGAGGGGTTAAGTTTTATTAAATAGATTCCAAAGTTTTGATGATAGAAAACTTGTGGTACTGAACAAAATACTGTTTTAATTGAATTAAATAAAGAGCCTTTCTAAGATTGTCCCATATATAGAAATTACTTATAGTTTATTCAAACAAAATAAATAAGCAACAATCCAAACTATTAGATCAAAAACAATGTGTTTTTGGCTTTGCAATTAAAAATTGTTTTGCACACACACACAGATATGCCTCATGGTCTGAGTATTAAATTTCAAATATAATTAAGAGGTTACATATTATATGTCAAGAATGACTTAATGGGCTTTAGATAATTCAGAGTTAATTATAGTACAAATGATTTACTAACTTTTGGGTCAAAAAGTCCTGGCCTAGAAATACATATAGTACTGCCGTTTCCACCACTGGGAGGCAGTATATAACTGAACGAGCTCTGGTTTCACACTGGGATTGAGGCTCACATCTGCCCCTCTTTAAGCCTCAGTTTTCTCATCTGGAAGCAAATTTAACACATGTTAAGGAAGTTCCATGGGAGGGGAGACATTAAAGCAAATTTCTGAGAAGGGAGATAAAAATTTTTTAAAGTGAAAAGAGCTTTGTTAAAGCCCCAGGGACCTTAAAAAAAAGCCAAACCAAAACAAACAAAAAACTTCTGGGAAACATGGACAATTTTTTTTCAATGTGTTTCTTTATAACTATATTTAACATACAGGTCCGGGTAAACATTACAAATATTTCTCAGTGCCCCACCCCCTCATCCCATTAAAGAGCATCTGTAAGCACCAAAAGAACAAAACTTACACTGTGTGCCGAAGCTTACCGTTCCAGATCTAGACAGAGAAGGGCATGCACTAGAGGTCATCGATAAAACTGGTAGCTTTCCAAAAGGAGGCATGCAAACATGGTACTAAAAAACTACAAAATTAGTGTTTAAATACGTATTAGCAGAATTAGTTTCATGGTATTCTGTTTGAAGGAAATGACTCAGATTCAGATCTCTACTTGTTATAAAATAAAATCAAGTCAAATAGAGTATGGAGAAAGAGAAATGGACTAATACTATATACATAAATATTAAAGGTGAGACAAAGATACAGGAAAGTGAAAGAAATGTTTAAACATCAGAGAAACATTTTCTAGATACTTGACTTCTCTAAAAGGATCATTATTAAAATAAGAATTGAATTTTGTTAGTAAATCCTATTCTATGCATAAGATTTACATACCAAGATCCATTTAGAATATGTAATACTTCACATATGACACCTATTTTCTTCCCAGTACACTGGGGCTAGGAAATCATAATCCCCACCTTGTAAATGGTTAAGCTTGGACTTCAGGATGCTGTGAAGTCTGTGTTTCTACTACGTCAGAGTGGTTTTCTGTCTAGTTCTGATAACTTCTTAAAATTTTTTTTCTTTCTCATTATATAATATGTGCCCATTGTAGGGAATGTGGAAGAGACAGAACCAGAAATAAAAATAACTCCCAGAACCACTGTCCATTATTAACATTCTTATTTATTTCCTTGTGATTCACTTTGTATGTGTATATATTTTTTCCTAATACTTACTATCATAATATATATATCTTCATTTTCTACCTTTATAAATATAACATTATATCACACAGATTTTAGATGTAATTTTTAAAATCTTTAAAATGCCATTTAAAAATAACTGGGCCATATTTTATCTAGATACACCCTTTTCATTATACACTTAAGATGGTTCCATTCTTTTTGCTATTAGAAATAACAAGTGATGGACATCCTTGTTTATGAACCTTTCTCCCAATACCAGACTATTCCCTTAGGTAAGATTCTAATAAAGGAATTACAGGATACATGCATGTAAACATCTTCAGGCTTCTTGTAAATAGCCCTTTGGAAAACTGCATGGGTTCCCACCTAAACAACAGGTGTTATTGGCTGCCCTAGAACAGTTGGCACAAAGGCTCCCTGGACCAACTAGCCCACTTGCTTCTGCTTTATTAAACTCATTTCATGTCACTCCATTATTCATTTAAATAAATTATCAAAAACTTTATAAAACAACTTTAAAACAAAGATGAAAATTAACTCCCATAAGAGCTCTGTCGTGGGAGACTTCATTTGTGAGTCACACACAGCCCACATCTAAAACTGCATTTAGTGCCTTAATAATCTATATTTCAAATGTTTGACTCATCAAAACAATTACGTTGAGTAGTCTTTCTTTTTGCATTGTGAAGACAAATTGGTAAGTTTCAACTGGGGAGGATAAAAAAGTCTTAGACATGGATAGTGGTGACGCTGGCACAACAATGTGAATGTTTAATGCCACTGAACTGTACACTTAAAAATGGTTAAAATGGTAAACATCATGTTATGGAAATAATACCACCATTAAAAAAAAAACCCACCAGGGGCTTCCCTGGCGGTCTAGTAGTTAAGACTCTGTGCTTCCACTGCAGAGGGCATGGGTTCGATCCCTGGTTGGGGAACTAAGATCCCACATGTCAGGTGGTGTGGCCCCAAACAAACAAACAAAACCCACCATATTGGTGAGCAATATTAATAATAGAGTTGCGATTACAGAACGATTTTCCTTATTAGCTCAGTTGACCATTTACCTATTATGGCCTTAATTAGCCAACTCAAATGCTAATCAAGACAATTATATTTTCCTAAGATATCCAAGTCCTCTATTTACTTCTAGAAAAAAATACATAGTAGTTAGTAACTTCTATCCCTAATCCAGAGAAGAATTCTAATGCTGTAGTAAAAATGTAGAATTGTTATTACCTTTTCCTTCTTTGCCATAGCCCAAGGCAGGAGGAATGATGAGCTTTCTCTTCTCTCCTACACACATTCCCTTCAAGCCCTGGTCCCAACCTTTGAGAGCCTCCAGGATGCCCAGGGTAAACCAAATAGGCTGACCATTGTTATGTTTGTGACTACAGTAGAAAGAAAACACATTAGAACTCCTTAGTAACTTTATCATTACTTTTTTATTGCTGTGGTGTAACATTGCCACCCATGACTGATTAATTTTATTAGTTTGGAAATTAATGAAAATAGCACACATGCACATGTCAAACTCTATAGTAATTCACTTCACTTCCCACCTTTCTTGATGCAAATTTCACATAGCTGAAGTTGCTAGAGCTGGCAGAGGGAATAATAATAAAAACTCTCAGCATTTACTGTATACAGGTATTATCCTAAATGCTTTGCTTCTTTTAAGTCTAACAATGATAATATGAGATAAGTACCATTATTACCCCATTGTACAGAGGACTGTGCCAGTATCTGGCCCAACTCCAAAGTTCAAAGTCTTAATCACAAAATGATGCTGTCCCAGGAAGACCACTAGGATGCAGAAAAGGGATAAAATAATGGAAAATGGATGAGTTTGGGAAGGAGAATGAGAAGCTAAGAATTTACTGCCAATGCTCACGGGTCCATGCCCACATGCACAGTGGAGTCAGGAGCGCAGTGTCTTATATCCTGCCTATAACCTTTCCTGATGTCTAGCCTGCTGATGGCTCTGATACATGCAAGAGGCTGCTCTTCAACCCTGAATTCCCACTCAGACCCTGGCCTAGTTCTCTCCCCAGGCGTTTATTGTGGGGCTATGCCAGGAAGTCTGGAGAAGTGGCCCCTCAAGGACTGGGGAAGAAGGAAATGGTCAAGATATCCTGGCTTATGAGTTAGAGAGAGGCCAGCCTAAGAAAACCGACCTGCTGAGCTACTGGAGGGGCTTGTGGGCTGAGTAGTGTCTGAGCCCCAGTTAGCTCCCTCTTAGTGCAATAAGGAAAGTGTCCCATTCAAGGATATCTTGTAGTTGAGAAACGGAAGTCACTCTACTAGGCTTCACAGGTGCCATGGTTACTAAATCTAGGTAAAGGCCATCACTTCTTTTCCTTAATTTCCCCCACGATCAAAGTAGCAAAATGGCAACCATAGAAAATAGGGGAAGGCTAGAAAAGAATAAAGAAAGAAGAAAGAATCTACCACCCAGCACTGCCTACAGTTTTGGCACGTTTCTTGTCGTGGTAAAGGACTTAGGCTATTTACCACGTAGGCTACGGGTCTCGAAATAATGAACATGCTTTATAAACTGATCATTTGATGGTACTTCTTTATAATACTGAGAGTTAGCAGGTCTGGGCCATTTACATGGAGGCTGCATGACAATATTCCCCTCTTCAGGTACTAGAACTTTAGTAGCAAAGTGCTAAATAATGTCAAGCGGTCACCACCAGGGTCCACACAGGCTTTTGGTTCTGAGACCTGAAAGAAAGCAGGCTGGGTCTAAAAAAGATCAGACTAAAAATAAAAAATGTAATTGGAAGTTTCAAATGCAAATCATAATATTGTTTACTGTCCACTGTGGCACCGGCCTTGTTGATAAAAAAAGATAGGGCTGTTGAGAATTCTATGGCATGCCCTCATCTTGGAACTTTTTGCAAAGGCTAACGGAGTTCAGAGAAGAGTGCCACTGACTTCAGAACCTCATGACAGACCAGATCGGAATGCCCAGTGAAGGTAGTTTATCAGAAAACGAGGTCTAGGAAGGGCCATGAAGCTTCACTGCTTTAGTTCACGACATTCCCCCTACCTGGGATGTCCTCCCGTCCTCATTCTCCACCAAGAAACCTCCACCCATCTTTCAAGGCCCATCTCAATTATGATCTCTGGGAAGTTGTTCTCTTTCCCCATCTCTCAGGGCATGATTATGTCCAGAGTCCATTATGCTTTGTGAGCACTTTGAACATTCTGTACTTTACATCATGAGTTGTCTTCCTCCCTGCTGTAGACAGTGTTCTTCTAGAGGAGAAGAACCCACTCTTAGTCATCTTTGCATCCCCAGGGCCTGACTCATTAAGGATTTGATTGATGAATAGATGAATGAATGGATGAGGATGGAGAGAAGCCAGATTTTAAAACCTCCCTAGTGACAAACAAAGGGCCTAACATAAAGAAATGTTCAGTAAATACTTTTGGAATGGAATTGGAGAATCAATGCCTAATTGGAAATCATTACACTTGTAAAAGTTTTCCATGTTGCAATTTCTTTCTTTATAAAACAGAAATAGTGATAGTGTAACCACCTGAAAATCCTTCACTGTAGGTATTGAATTAATCTTCCATAACCACACCCACACCCATCAATGAAGTCTTTGAATTTCTAGAAAGAAACAAATAATGAAACAAATCGTGGTCCTGTGCCTTGACCAAAGTGGCATCTATCAGAAAGTTAGGTCAATGGACTAGCATTAACATAACCTACAACAAGCAAATAAATGATTGTATATTCTGCTCATGAAGTTGCTATGAAAAGTTTAAGTAAATTTCACCTACACCAAAATAAAAATGGAATTGAGTTAGTTTCCCTCAGGAACAAAGTTTGAGAAACGAGAATTCCTTTAAGGCTTTTCTACTTATTACCTAATTATACACCTAGATATTTCTACAGCATTTCAGAAATTCTAGTTCTAATTTTTATAATTAAAAAAATTACTGCTTTATCCTGACCACATGTTTCTGATAAGACCTTCAAAGTCCTTGTTATATAAGATAGGCTTTAAACAATTTCCTTTCCCCAAACTAAGAAATTAGATATTTCAGTTTTTTTCAAGAGGGATAAAGCTGGTACACGGCACTGTTCCTGCCCAAGAGCTGGCATATGTGGGTGGGTTCTTTACTATTTTACCTGCAGGATATAATTACTCACGTGGAGTGAAATAAGGAGCCGTCCTTTTCTAAGTAGCCTTCATAGTGGACCAACATCAAATCCCCTCCTTTGGTCTTGCGATGGCAGATAAACGGCTTCTGGAGCACTTCAATCTTCACTTCTGGTTCAGGGATCAGAGCCCCACTCAAAGAAGTGACTAAAAGCGTCAGGACCGCGTTCCACAAGAAAAGCCTCATGTTACCAGGGCGGGAAACAAGTTGCTACAAAAACACAAAAAGGGCCCCCCGACCTCATAGAGTTAAGGATGTAGTTGAAGACTTAAAGACAACAGCCTCTGGCAAGTTCATGACTCCCCCTTCCTAGCAGACGTGGCACATTCACCACCGACAACTTTCCCACGCACTGCGAACTCACCGCTAAAGAGTTAAACCCAAACCCGGCCCTTGACTGGCTCTTACAACACTGCCCCCTGGAAAGCGCGAGCTCCCGTTGGCTTGCGGTGCTGTCCCTCAGGAGCCTCTCAAGCCAATGACTCTACAACAATGTAATTTACCACCCGGCCGAGCAGGGCGGTAGCGCAGAGGCGAACTACCCGGTGAGGTCCTGGAACCCGGAGGATTACAGAATTACACAACCTCGGACTTTGAGAGAGGGGTGGAACACGGAGCTAACCGGAAACTTCGACAGATTCACAGCTGTAAAGAACCCGGCCAGGGTGTGAAGTCCAAGGTCTCAGGAAAGACTCGTTTACCCTCACAGTTGGTGAGAGGCCCCCCAATAGTAATTGCTTATTATTTAACTTAGGATATGAACGATAAAGACTTTAACAGTGGTTTAGGTTTCACAAAGTGCTTTCCCGTTCTTCGTGAGCCTCTCTACACTGCCGGTAAGGCAGATTCTTATATCCCATTAAAAGATAAGTATATTTTGGCTAGGAGAGGTTAAGCGTCCTGCTTAAGGTTGTTCAGCCCCAAAAGCAACTGAGCTCCGCCATCAAACCATCTTCTGATTCATTCTACAACGCCGCACAACATTATGGCTGCTAATAATTTTAGAGGACCTTAGTGTAGAGGGTCAATAATAGCCTCTATCAAGGATAAGGACGTGCAGACCTCCGCTTTCAAGAAGTAGTAATCACAGTTACGAGTTACACAGGCTCATCTTTCTTTAAAATTTTTAATTTTACATTTTTCGCATAATTTCAAAAGCAATACGTGATCATTGTCGACTTGGAAGAAACTGGAAAGCACTAGAGTTTCCAGTTAAAATAAAGGAGCCGAATTAAATTTGAATTTCAGGTAAACAACGAATTCATTGTTCTGTGTTTTTATTTGCTAAATCTGGTAACCTTACACTAAAGAAAAAGAAAGAAAGGAAAAAGATCTCCTGTAACGCCACCATCCAGAAATAATCATCTTAACATTTTGGTGCATGGTTTTGTGACATATGCCTAAAACAATTAGGATCCTATTGTATACTGTGTTTCGTAACCTGCTTTTACCACTGAAATCTATAGTTAACATTTTCCCTAGTCAAATATCCTTAGCACAGTCCTTTCTCACACTTTCATATGCATAGGAATCCCCCGAGAGATCTTGTTAAAATGCAAAGTTCGATTCGGGAGGTCCTGGGCTTGTGGCGAGATCCTACAATTCCGAGAAGCTCCTAGGTGATGTCAGTGCTGCCGTGCGCGGACCACACTTCCTGTAGCGAGGTTTTACAGTTTAGACAACATCTGTTTACGCTCGCTGGCCACCCACAGTATTCTATCGTGAAATTCCCATCATCTCCGTACGCCTTATTGTTGGGTACCTCAATAGTCTTTAAGTGCGTAGGATTAATTAGCCTTGGAATAAGAATTGAATTCTGAAGACTAGAATCCAGGGGGCACCCTAAGGGGCCACGGTGGCTCCCAAACATCTGGTGATGGAACCCATCTACGGCACCATTGAGTCAGGACTGTGTTGCACCGTGGTCCCAGAGGCCTCCCTCCTCCCTTCTCACCCTGCCTTTAGTCCCAAGCCTGACTCCCAGGACTCATTTTCCCCGCGGGCCTCTCTCACTACATCAGCCATGGCGCCGGCGCCTCTAAACCCCGGGGTGGATTTTGGGAACAGACGCGCAAGCGGTGCACTGAGCATGCGCGAGCGGGCCCCGAGCTCCGTGGGTCGAGGACTCAGGTAGAGCGCCGTGGCGCCGCCAGCAACCAGCTCCTTCACTCGGGACACTTGGGTGGCTTTAGCCGCCCCTCGGACCCACCCAGTGCCTTGACCTCCTTGAGGACAGCGCGCCGGGCCCGCTGCGCCGGGCCACCGGCCGGCTGCGTCCTCACGTGCGGAGGCCGTCACAGTGACCCCGCCCCCGGGCCCGGGATGTGAGGCCCGCAGGGTGTCCCCGCACCGGGCCTAGGCGCCGGGAGTGGCCGGCTCGGCAGCGCCGGGCAATGGCCCTGCTGCCGGTGCTCCTCGCCTCCTGGGGCCTGGGGCAGTGAGAGGGCCGGCAGGCGAGGGCAAGGTGGCCGCGGGCGCCATGGAGGGGGTGCTGTACAAGTGGACCAACTATCTGAGCGGTGAGTGGGAGGCGTACCAGGGTTCTGGTCCTTTGTCTGAGCCGCGGGAGGGTGGCGTCGGGACGCGCCTTCGGGGGGTCGGGGTCATGGTCCCTCCTGAGACCAGAGGGGCCTGCGCGGACCGGGAATGTTTCCCCACAGCAGTTCTATGTCTCCCGTGCTATACAGACACAGCCCCCTGTAGGGGCTGGGTGAGGGCCGTAGCTTTCCTCACTTCGAGGAAAGCTAAGAAATCCTGAGATGTGGGGTGACTTGAAAGGCACGATGCCCTCGGTGGCAGCGGGAGGGAGGCGCTGATTCCCGCAGTGGGGTCCTCTGGGAGTCTCGAATTCTGGCGAAGGAGCTTGTCTCAGAAGGTTTCAAATAAATGCCAGCAGTAACCTGGAATCCCAGAGGTGAAAGGTCCTTTTTCAAGCGAAGTCCCCAGAGCAAGGACTTTCCCTTTGTCACCTGCAGAGTCATCCGAGTGCAGACCAAGGTATCAGAGTTACGTCTCAGTTCCAAAGTATGCACAAGGTTTTTGGTTTTCTCACTGGGCATTTCTTTTTGTTTTACAGACTCAGAAATTACCGTAAAATAGAACGCAAGCATTAGCAACTCTTTTCTTGTCCCGCTGAGCAAAATGGCTTAAAAATAGTACCCCACCCCCTTTCCAATTTGTGGAAGTACTTCATGTTTTGAGAAGGTCATAACTATTTTTCAGCTGCGAATATGATTCAGGACGAGCATTTTCATAAATGAGTATATAAATAAAAGCCTTCTGTGTTCTGGAAACTGTACTAGGCACTTTTTTGAAATTAAACTTTTTATTATGGAAAATGAGGTGGGCACTTAAAATTTTAATAGCAATGTATTTGAAATGAGAAACATTCCCAGTGTCTCTTAGAGTGGCAGAGATGTATTTTCCCATCCTAGGGGACCATAGGACAGTTTTTTTTAAGGTTGTAGTGTGATCCTCTGGGGGTGTTTTAAGGACATTTGTGTCTGGGAGGAGCAGTTGGCATAGTGACTGATGAGGTTCTAGAGCACAGCCAGAAGTGCACCTGTTGGGTATACCCAGAATCTCTTCCCTATGCATAGTGTGGTTGCAAATGAGTTCTGTTTATTTTTCTTGTGATCATTAGTAGAAACTGAGTGAGGAGGGGTGTCTTAGAAGACTTGCCCTTTGCTTCAAGGACCTTCATTTGATGTCAAGAGATTGTATTTGATGTGGATGCCTCATGGCTAGACTCTGGTGAATGTCAGAGGCTAAGTTCTCCTAACCTAAAAGGAGGGTGCTTGATCAAGTAATTTGCTTTTGAGGTATCTCTAAGCTCTAAGATGTATAATCTTATGCCCTTGAATGAAATTTAGTCGCTGGTCTTGGTCTTTCCCCCCTTTCCATCACACACACCTTTTAACTTGTTTTCTTTCATCCTCAACACTCTTCCTTCTTTTGTTCCATCTCCCCCGCTCCTTTTTTTTTTTTTTTTTTTGCCTCTTCTTTCTTCTTCTCCTCCTCCTTTATATAGAAGGTTTAGTCTCTTGGTACTGTACCTACTTCCTGGTCATGAAATATCTTTTTTTCCCCTTACTGTTTTTATGTATCCTTCAATAAAGCAAAATTTCTCTAGAAGGATCTTTTGGAATCTTTATCATGTGGTGCCTGTACCATCTGTTCTGTTGGAAAAGAGTCTACTTTTTTCTGCCCCAAGTAAGAGAAGTTAATTTTGTGAGTGATGCCATAGTGGAAGCCCTAAAGAAAAGGGGCGCTGGAGCCATTGCCAGAGATGACTGTCCTTACATCATGCTGCTTGTTCCCATGGCCCACAAGCCACCTCTCTGTGGACAAACTGTTCATAGAAGCCCATCACACTGGGTATACTTAGAATTACGGTTCAGCACATTCTCTTTCCTTAGGAGATACATTTACTTTGGAAAGGAACGGTAATAGCCTAGGAGGAGCAAATGCATTTTTGTTTCTTCCACCCTTCTATGCAAGTTAGTCTCCCCAAAAGAGCATAGTGTGAGTGTTAATGACAAGCTTTGACGAAGACATCACTAATTTTCTTCTCCTGAAGCTTGTTTTTAAAAGTAACATTTTTTTTCTTATGGTTTTGCACATAGTAATTTAAAAATACATGTAATATCAGTCTAAGTTTTTGTTCATTTTGAATTTTTCTCCGAAGGGAGTACATGACCCGTTTGTGTAGTTTATTTCCGTCATGTCCACAGCTTGATATGGGATGCCTTATGTCCAAATTTGACTGGAGAGGTTAGAGAAACAGTTTATCAGCTGATCCTTTGAATCCTTGGTGGATGTTGTTAATTTCATTCACCAGCTACTGGTGTGCTGGGCTCTGTGCTAGGCACGGGGCAAAAACAAGACAAACACTGATCCTGCCTTTCTTGAGCTTACAGTCTGGTGGGGGAGACAGACATTCATTGGATACATGGTTGGAAGCAAGTTCCAAGTGTGTGTGATTTGAGGGGAGAGGATGGGAGAGGCTAGTCTGTGTCGCTGGGTAAGGCTTCACTGAGGAAAAGATTTAAGCAGAGCCTGAAGGATAAACAGAAGCTGGGTAGATGGTGAGGCCATAGCAGAAGTGCAGTTGGAGGCTATAAGGAAAAGCTTTTTAGGCTCAGGGAATGTCAGTGTGAAGGCCCTAAAGCAGGAAAAAAACTGGTAAGTGTAAGGAAAGGAAAGAAGACCCACATGGCTGGAGAGCTGAGAAGAGGCTCCAACAAGACTGCAGGGATGGAGGGCAGGCCTGAAATTGCAGGACCCCATAGGCTGGTTTAAACACTGTGGAGTGATTGTGCATGCACGTGCATGTGTTTGCGTGTGTGTAAGAGAGAAATGGTGAGATTGTTTAAAAGCTCATTTTGGTTACATTTATTGTATTTTGCCAAATACTGTAGTTATTTTGTGAGCTTCTCTTGCCTCTTGAGTTAAACTGTTAGGTATCAATTACTGAAAGTTGGAAACATCCATCAAGCCCTGAGAATAGCAGTATCTAAATTGCTCACATGAGTGTGCTGCTAAAATACAGAAAGAGAAAGGAAGAAAAGTCTCTTTTCCCTAATCTATTAGGCAAACTCAGGTACCCTGTGCTCCATCAGAGGAAAAGGAAAAAGAAAAAGAGCTTCTGTGTATTTTCTTCAACATGCTGAGCCATCCTGCCTTTTGTGCAGTAGAACATTGGATATTCTGGGATTTAGTGTCCAGCCCTCTCTTCACATATTAGAAGATTAAGCCCGGAATGGAAAGGGGGTGGATTAAACATTTTACAAACACCTGCATTGTATGAGACATAACACTAGGCACTGTAAGTTTGTTACTTGTATCTTTCAAGCCCTAAAAGTTAGTCAAGGGATATTATACCTGCTTGGTTATACATTAATGCTCTATAGTAGAACACTAGTTGAGTCAAAGAGTCCTAAAGTCTAGTGCCGGCTCTGTCACTGCCAGCTGCAGTCACTTTATCATTCTGAGCTTGAGTATCTTCCTCCATAAAAGTGATGAGATTTACCCATTAATAATTGTAAGAATAGTAAAAAAACAAAACCAAAAAAAATACTTAACACTTCTAATGTTCTAGGCATTATTCTAAATATTTTACATGGATTAACTCATTTAATCTTTGCAGCAATTTTAGGAAGCAGTTGCCTTTATTATTCCCATTTTCCAGATGAAGACATTGAGGCACAGAAAGGTGGAGGAAGGAACTAGCCCAAGGTTGCACAGTTAGTAAGTGGCTCCAGTGTCTGTTTTCCATTCATTACATAATACTTGTAAAGGTCCTTCCTGCTTGATCGTTATATAATTCTAGCTGATTCATAATGTGCCTATATTTAAAGTATGTCGACCTAGAATAGCAGACTTTATTTGGGGGTGGGAGGTGGGGAGGAATTCAGGAGTACGGAGGACTTTGCCTGGTGTTGTGCATATGTTTTGTCACAATGAAATTTTCTGAGCTGTGCTCTGAGCTTTCTACTTTCAGTTTTAGGTCCCTTTCCTGCCCACTCAGCACACAGGAGGGCTTCTGCCATGAGCTGTAGCCGGTTGCAGGCTTCTTGGGCCCTTCCAGTGCAGTAAAACACAAGCACATTGCAGCACTGCATTCCAAAAATAACAAAAGCTTGCATCATGCTCACCAGATGGTTGTCTAAGGAGGTGCTATAATTTTGCTTACCCCCCCAGGTGGAAGAAGGTGATGCTTGTCCATATATGTTTGTACTGTGTAAACAGTGCCAAGAGGCCATCTGGAATGTGAGTGATTCAGAGCAAGATTCTCATGGTCTCACTAGTCAACCTTTTTTTTTTTTTTTTTTAACATCTTTACTGAGATATGAATTAACCTCTCATGAATTTCACCCATTTAAAAATATACTAGTCAAGGGCTTCCCTGGTGGCACAGTGGTTGAGAGTCCGCCTGCCGATGCAGGGGACACGGGTTCGTGCCCCGGTCCGGGAAGATCCCACATGCCGTGGAACGGCTGGGCACGTGAGCCATGGCCACTGAGCTTGCGTGTCCTGTGCTCCACAACGGGAGAGGCCACAACAGTGAGAGGCCCACATACCGCAAAAAAAAAAGTTAAAGTATACTAGTCAATGGTTTTTAATATATTTACAGTGTATAACCATCACCACAATCAATTTTAAAACATTTGCATTATCCTAAAAAGAAATACCCGTTATCAACCATTCCCCCCACCTCCTCTTGCCCTTGACAACCACTAATTTGTCTGTATAAATTTGCCTATTCCAGACATTTCATATAAATGGAATCATACATTATGTGGTCTTTTGTGACTGGCTTCTTTTACCTACTGTGATGTTTTTTTGGATTCATCAGTGTTGTAGCATGTATCAGTACTTCATTCCTTTTTATTAACAAATAATTTTCTATTGTATGTATATATCATTTTGATTGTTCATCAACTGATGAACATTTGAGTTGCTCCATTCTTTTGGTTATTATGAGTAATGGTGCTGTGAACATTTGTGTCACGTTTCTGTGTGGACGTGTTTTCATTTCTCTTGAATATAAACCTAGGAGTAGAATTGTGGGGCCATGTGGTAACTCTTTAACAGTTTGGGGAACTGCTAAACTTTTCCAAAGTGGCTACACCATTTTACATTATTGTTAGTAATGAAAGAAGTTTCCTGTTTCTTCACAGCCTCACCAACATTTGTTATTGCCTGTCTCTTTTATTATATCTATCCTCGTGAGTGTGAAGTGGTAGCTCAGTGTGGTTTATATTTCCCTAATGACTAATGATGTTGATCATCATTTCATGCGTTTATTTAGCCATTTGTACATCTTCTTTGGAGAAATGTCTATTTGCATCCTTTGCCCATTTGTTAATTGGGTTATTTTTTCATTATGGAATTGTTAGGGCTCTTTATTCTAGATACAAGTTTCTTATCATATATTATTTGCAAATATATTTTCCTGTTCTGTAGATTGTCTTTCACTTTCTTATGGTGTCATTTGCAGCACAAAAGTTTTAAATTTTGACATCTGGTTTATCAGTTTTTTTCTCTTATTGCTTGTACATTTAGTGTCAAATCTTAAACCTTTGCCTAACCCTAGGTCCTATTTTTTTTTCTAAAATTTTTTTGTAGTTTAGCTCTTACTTAATCTCCCTGAGCCTCAGTTTTGTGACAGCAAGAATAATAGCCATACTAGGTTTGTTATAAAGGTGAAATGGATCGTATATATGAATGTGCCTTGTACATAATTCACTTCAGGTTAGGTTTTCCTGGTTAATGATACCAGGGAAAAAATCAGTTTGTACTGCCTCTGTGTGAATTGTGGCTCCTTGTGGTTTGTGAGAGTATATGTATCCTGAATTCCTTAAATCGTCCTTTTGGAAGTTGGAGGGGTATAAATTATAAAGGAAAAGATGCAAATAACCCATCAGAATTTTGGAAGTGACTCTACAGTCCTATGACAGTCATCCTTGTGGATGAATGGTGATTACAGATCATGTAATTCTGTGTACCACTGGTATGTACTTTTGCTCCCAGCAAAAATTAATTAATAATTTGTTAAGGAACATAAGAGATGTGAAACCATTGCCTCATTGCCACTGCATCAAAAGAAATACCCATCTTCCCCTTGATTCTGATGTGTGATGTGACTGGAGATACTAGGAGTGATCCGTGGAGTATTATGTGATTGAAGTGGTCTGTGGATGGAAGAAGCCTGGGTACCATTGTTCTCAGACTGTACTCTCAGTGTTTAATCCTCACCACTTCCTGTTACGATTACTTTCATCTTATTTAGAATTGAGCAAAAAAGCTAGTTAAATTCCATTAGGAATAGATTTGAGACCAAAAAAACCAGCAGTGGAGCTATTTTTGTATGCAAGACAGATGAATGAGACAATAGGGAAGGTGAGTCCAAAAATTACCATGATGGTTGGGCATTTTTCTCCCCAGATCCATTTTCTAGTTGGCCTTGGAGGGTATAAAAGTACCAGGAGAGAAGGAGAAATGGATAATACAGAGTTAACCAGAGAGAGGGCTGACTGTTCTCAGTATTCCTATCACATCAGAGGAAGCAAAATACCATTTGCTTGAGAATCTATTCCATGTCCTTCAGGTAGAATTGTTCCTATATAGTCCAAGACAAGGATGGCTCTGTTTTGATCATTAGATATCAGAGAAATGGTTTCAGCAATCTACTTTTAACATGGTCTAATAGCCCCCAGTCAATCTTTCATTTACTGAGAATAAATGATTAAAAAACCCTGCTTATCAACTTCTTACCAGACCCTATGTGGGTTGTTGGGAATACTGTTTTGAGTACAACATGATCCTTGTTCTCAAGGAGGTCATAGTCTAGTGAACATCTTTCTCAACTACAAAAATGCCCTTCCAGATAAATTTGTGATTTTGACCTTGAAGCGTCTATGGGTTATTCTGAGACTGGCTTGACAAGGCTTAGAGGGACCACATTGCATATAGCTGGTCCCTAGGTGTAGTTAGATGTTACCTATCACCCTCGGGTGTCTTTACTGGAATTTTAAAGGCAAATTTGGGGCACCCCTGACCAGTAATGTTAGTCTTTGGTCATCCAGGTTGACACCACAGATGTCCTGTTGCTTTTCTGCCTCTGCTGGCCAGTATTTACAACTTGGATGGAGTCCAGCCGTTCAACTTCTGAGGCCAGTATAAGCCGCCAAAAATTAAGAGAAGAAAGTAAGAAAGTGAGGAAGGTGTAAAACTTGAGGAGACAGGCATACCTTTGTCAAGAAAAATGTAGAGAATCCTTTTTCAGGAGTGGTCAGGGAAGACTTCATGGAAAAGGAGGGACCAAAGGGTGGGTGGGATTGGCCTGGACAGAAAGAGTAAGGTGTGAGGGAACAGAAGGAACCCTCAATGAAGAAACCAGCAGGACTAAAAAGGAGGGTTCTTTTCTGGGAGCAGGAGGTTATACTGGGGTGTTGTTAGGATGGGATTAGATTATTAAACCAAGCCAAGCCTGAGAGTTTCAAGTTGGTATTGTAGGGAATCTCTAGGGGTTTCTAAATAGGAGGAAAGGACAGGTAGAAACAGTACTTCAGGAAGATTCAGCCATCTGAAACATGATAAGGGAAGAGGGAAGGTTGAAATACAAGGGCAAGATGATGTGGGAAGGCAAGAGGGGAGGCATTGTTCCCCATTTCACAGATGAATAAACCAAGGTCACGTGCTAAACACTTCACTTAGAACAATACTGCAAATAAGTCCTGAGCCAGGTCTGCCTGACCCCGTGTCCTTTCCACGACTTCATGCCCTGGTGTGGGCATGGTGGAACATTTGAAGCCAGAAGTAGAAATGAGGGTGATTGGGTAGGATTTAGCGATTGACCTGGAGGAATAGGGCAGAAGTGACCCTCAGGCTTGGAGCTAAGATGATAAGCGAATGCTGGGTTTGTTAAGAGAGACAGTGTAGTCTGAAGGAAGATGACATATTAAACCTTGGATACTCAGTTTAGTTCATCTCTCTCTCCAGTTTATAAACTGGAAAATAATGCCCAAAGGACTTAAATGACATGCTCAAGATGGCACATCTGCGACCAGCACTCACCCGCCTGAGAGGCTTGTCTGCTAAGCTGCCAGGGTGGGTGGGGGCTGGGAGCTGGGAGCTGAGGCTCGGGCTTTGGAGGTCAGACCCCAGGGAGAGGACTGGGGTTGGCTGTGTGAACACAGCCTGAAGGGGGCTAGTGCGCCACAGCTAGCCGGGAGGGAGTCCGGGAAACAGTCTGGACCTGCCTAAGAGGCACGAGACCATTGTTCCAGGGTGTGCGAGGAGAGGGGATTCAGAGCACCGCCTAAACGAGCTCCAGAGACGGGCGGGAGGCACGGCTAACAGTGCGGACCCCAGAGACGGGCATGAGGCGCTAAGGCTGCTGCTGCAGTCACCAAGAAGCCTGTGTGCGAGCACAGGTCACTCTCCACACCTCCCCTCCCGGGAGCCTGTGTAGCCGGCCACTGCCAGGGTCCCGTGATCCAGGCACAACTTCCCCGGGAGAATGCACAGCGCGCCTCAGGCTGGTGCAACGTCATGCCGGCCTGTGCTACCGCAGGCTCGCCCCGCACTCCATACCCCTCTCTCCCTGCGGCCTGAGTGAGCCAGAGCCCCCTAATAAGCTGCTACTTTAACCCTGTGCTCTCTGAGCGAAGAACAGACACCCTCAGGCGGCCTACACTCAGAGGGGGGGCCAAATCCAAAGCTGAACCCCAGGGGCTGTGCAAACAAAGAAGAGAAAGGGAAATCTCTCCCAGCAGCCTCAGGAGCAGCGGATTAAATCTCCACCATCAACTTGATGTACCCTGCATCCCTGGAATACCTGAATAGACAACGAATCATCCCAAATTGAGGAAGTGGACTTTGGGAGCAAAGACATATATTTTTTCTCCATTTTTCTCTTTTTGTGAGTGTGTATGTATATGCTTCTGTGTGTGATTTTGTCTGTATAGCTGTGCTTTTACCATTTGTCCTAGGGTTCTGTCTGTCCTTTTTTTTCCTTTTTTTCAGTATAGTTTTTAGCACTTGTTATCATTGGTGGATTTGTTTTTTGGTTTGGTTGCTTTCTTCTTTCTTTTCTTTTTAATTATTTAAAAACAATTTTTAATTTTTTTTTATTTTAATAACATTCTTTTATTTTATTTCATTTTATTTTATCTTTTTCATTCTTTCTTTTTTTTTGTTCTCCCTTTTATTCTGAGCCGTGTGGATGACAGGCTCTTGGTGCTCCACCCAGGCATCAGGGCTGTGCCTCTGATGTGGGAGAGCCAAGTTCAGGACATTGGTTCACCAGAGACCTCCCAGCTCCACGTAATATCAAACGGCAAAAACCTCCCAGAGATCTCCATCTCAAAGCCAAGACCCAGCTCCACTCAACGACCAGCAAGCTACACTGCTGGACACCCTATGCCAGACAACTAGCAAGACAGAAATACAGCCCCACCCATTAGCAGAGAGGCTGCCTAAAATCATAATAAGGTCAGACACCCCAAAACACACCACCAGATGTGGACCTGCCCATCAGAAAGACAAGATCCAGCCTCATCCACCAGAACACAGGCACTGGTCCCCTCCTGCAGGAAGCCTACACAATGCACTGAACCAACCTTACTCACTGGGGCAGACACCAAAAACAACGGGAACTACGAACCTGCAGCCTGCAAAAAGGAGACTCCAAAAACAGTAAGTTAAGCAAAATGAGAAGACAGAGAAACACACAGCAGATGAAGGAACAAGGTGAAAACCCACCAGACCTAACAAATGAAGAGGAAAGAGGCTGTCTACCTGAGAAAGAATTCAGAATAATGATAGTAAAGATGATCCAAAATCTTGGAAATAGAATGGAGAAAATACAAGAAACGTTTAACAAGGACCTAGAAGAACGAAAGAGCAAACAAACAATGATGAACAATACAATAAATGAACTAAAAATTTCTCAAGAAGGGATCAATAGCAGAATAACTGAGGCAGAAGAACGGATAAGTGACCTGGAAAATAAAATACTGGAAATAACTACTGCAGAGCAGAATAAAGAAAAAAGAATGAAAAGAATTGAGGACAGTCTCAGAGACCTCTGGGACAACATTAAATGCACCAACATTTGAGTTATAGGGGTCCCAGAAGAAGAAGAGAAAAAGAAAGTTACTGAGAAAATATTTTAAGAGATTATAGTTGAAAACTTCCCTAATATGGGAAAGGAAATAGGTAATCAAGTCCAGGAAGCACAGAGAGTCCCATACATGATAAATCCAAGGAGAAACATGCCAAGACATATTAATCAAACTATCAAAAATTAAATGCAAAGAAAAAATATTAAAAGCAGCAAGGGAAAAACAACAAATAACATACAAGGGAATCCCCATAAGGTTAACAGCTGATCTTTCAGCAGAAACTCTGCAAGCCAGAAGGGAGTGGCAGGACATATTTAAAGTGATGAAAGAGAAAGACCTACAACCAAGATTACTCTACCCAGCAAGGATCTCATTCAGATTTGATGGAGAAATTAAAACCTTTACAGACAAGCAAAAACTAAGAGAATTCAGCACCACCAAACCAGCTTTACAACAAATGCTAAAGGAACTTCTCTAGGCAGGAAACACAAGAGAAAGAAAAGACCTACAATAACAAACCCAAAACAATTAAGAAAATGGTAATTGGAACATACATATCAATAATTACCTGAAATGTAAATGGATTAAATGCTCCAACCAAAAGACATAGACTGGCTGAATGGATACAAAAACAAGACCTGTATATATGCTGTCTAAGAGACACCCACTTGAGACCTAGGGACACATACAGACTGAAAGTGAGGGAATGGAAAAAGATATTCCATGCAAATGGAAATCAAAAGTAAGCTGGAGTAGCAATGCAATTCTCATATCAGACAAAATAGATTTTAAAACAAAGACTATTACAAGAGACAAAGAAGGACACTACATAATGATCAAGGGATCAGTCGAAGAAGAAGATATAACAACTGTAAATATTTATGCACCCAACATAGGAGCACCTCAATACATAAGGCAAATACTAACAGCCATAAAAGGGGGAATCGACAGTAACACATTCATAGTAGGGGACTTTAACACCCCACTTTCGCCAATGGACCGATCATCCAAAATGAAAATAAATAAGGAAACAGAAGCTTTAAATGATACATTAAACAAGACAGACTTAATTGATATTTATAGGACATTCCATCCAAAAACAACAGAATACACTTTCTTCTCAAGTACTCATGGAACATTCTCCAAGATAGATCATATCTTGGGTCACAAATCAAGCCTTGGTAAGTGTAAGAAAATTGAAATCGTATCAAGTGTCTTTTCTGACCACAATGCTATGAGACTAGACATCAATTACAGGAAAAAAGTCTGTAAAATATACAAACACATGGAGGCTAAACAATACACTACTTAATAACGATGAGATCACTGAAGAAGTCAAAGAGGAAATCAGAAAGCACCTAGAAACAAATGACCATGAAAACATGACAAGCCAAAACCTATGGGATGCAGCAAAAGCAGTTCTAAGAGGGAAGTTTATAGCAATACAATCCTACCTTAAGAAACAAGAAACATCTCAAATAAACAGCCTAACCTTACACCTAAAGCAATTAGAGAAAGAACAAAAAAACCCCAAAGTTAGCAGAAGGAAAGAAATCGTAAAGATCAGATCAGAAATAAATGAAAAAGAAATGAAGAAAACGATAGCAAAGATCAATAAAACTAAAAGCTGGTTCTTTGAGAAGATAAACAAAATTGATAAACCATTAGGCGCACTCATCAAGAAAAAAACCGGAAAAGATTCAAATCAATAGAATTAGAAATGAAAAAGGAAAAGTAACAACTGACCCTGCAGAAATACAAAGGATCATGAGAAATTACTACAGGCAACTATGTGCCAATAAATGGACACCCTGGAAAAAAAGGACAGATTCTTACAAAAGCACAACATTCTGAGACTGAACCAGGAAGAAATAGAAAATATAAACAGACCAATCACAAGCACTGAAATTGAAACTGATTAAAAATCTTCCAACAAACAAAAGCCCAGGACCAGATGGCTTCACAGGCGATTTCTATCAAACATTTAGAGATGAGCTAGCACCTATCATTCTCAAACTCTTCCAAAATATAGCAGAGGGAGGAACACTCCCAAACTCATTCTACGAGGCCACCATCACCCTGATACCAAAACCAAACAGAGCTGTCACAAAGAAAGAAAAGTACCGGCCAATATTACTGATGAACATAGATGCAAAAATCCTCAACAAAATACTAGCAAACAGAATCCAACAGCACATTAAAAGGATCATACACCATGATCAAGTGGGGTTTATCCCAGGAATGCAAGGATTCTTCAATATATGCCAATCAATCAACGTGATACACCGTATTAACAAATTGAAGGAGAAAAACCATATGATCATCTCAATAGATGCAGAGAAAGCCTTCGACAAAATTCACCACCCATTTATGATAAAAACCCTCCAGAAAGTAGGCACAGAGGGAACTTACCTCAACATAATAAAGGCCATGTATGACAAACCCACAGCCAACATCGTCCTCAATGGTGAAAAACTGAAAGCATTTCCACTAAGATCAAGAACAAGACAAGGTTGCCCACTCTCACCACTCTTCTTCAACATAGTTTTGGAAGTTTTAGCCACAGCAATCAGAGAAGAAAAAGAAATAAAAGGAATCCAAATTGGAAAACAAGAAGTAAAGCTGTCACTGTTTGCAGATGACATGATACTATACGTAGAGAATCCTAAAGATGCTACCAGGGAACTACTAGAGCTAATCAGTGAATTTGGTAAAGTAGCAGGATACAAAATTAATGCACAGAAATCTCTTGCATTCCTATACACTAATGATGAAAAATCTGAAATAGAAATTAAGAAAACACTCCCTTTTACCATTGCAACAAAAAGAATAAGATACAAGGAATAAACCTACCTAAGGAGACAAAACACCTATATGCGGAAAACTATAAGACACTGATGAAAGAAATTAAAGATGATACAAGTAGATGGAGAGATATACCATGTTTTTAGATTGGAAGAATCAACATTGTGAGAATGACTATACTACCCAAAGCAATCTAAGATTCAATGCAATCCCTATCAAACTACCACTGGCATTTTTCACAGAACTAGAACAAAAAATTTCACAATTTGTATGGAAACACTAAAGACCCCGAATAGCCAAAGCAATCTTGAGAAAGAAAAACAGAGCTGGAGGAATCAGGCTCCCTGACTTCAGATTATACTACAAAGCTACAGTAATCAGGACAGTATGGTACTGGCACTAAAACAGAAATATAGATCAATGGAACAGGATAGAAAGCACAGAGATAAACCCATGCACATATGGTCACCTTATCTTTGATAAAAGAGGCAAGAATATACAATGGAGAAAAGACAGCCTCTTCAACAAGTGGTGCTGGGAAAACTGGACAGCTACATGTAAAAGAATGAAATTAGAACACTCCCTAACACCATACACAAAAATAAACTCAAAATGGATTAGAAACCTAAATGTAAGGCCAGACACTATCAAACTCTTAGAGGAAAACATAGGCAGAACACTCTATGACATAAATCACAGCAAGATCCTTTTTGACCCACCTCCTAGAGAAAGGGAAATAAAAACAAAAATAAACAAATTGGGCCTAATGAAACTTCAAAGCTTTTGCACAGCAAAGGAAACCATAAACAAGATGAAAAGACAACCCTCAGAATGGGAGAAAATATTTGCAAATGAAGCAAGTGACAAAGGATTAATCTCCAAAATTTACAGGCAGCTCATGCAGCTTAATAACAAAAATGAAAACAACCCAATCCAAAAATGAGCGGAAGACCTAAATAGACATTTCTCCAAAGAAGGTATACAGAGTGCCAGCAAACACATGAAAGGATGCTCAACATCACTAATCATTAGAGAAATGCAAATCAAAACTACATTGAGATATCATCTCACACCAGTCAGAATGGCCATCATCAAAAAATCTACAAACAGTAGGGCTTCCCTGGTGGCGCAGTGGTTGAGAGTCCGCCTGCCGATGCGGGGGACACGGGTTCGTGCCCCGGTTCGGGAGGATCCCGCATGCTGCGGAGCGGCTGGGCCCGTGGGCCATGGCCGCTGGGCCTGGGCGTCTGGAGCCTGTGCTCCGCGGCAGGAGGGGCCACGGCAGTGAGAGGCCCGCGTACCGCAAAAAAAAAAAAAAAAAAAAAAATCTACAAACAGTAGATTTTGCTGGAGAGGGTGTGGAGAAAAGGGAACCCTCTTGCACTGTTGTTGGGAATGTAAATTGATACAGCCACTATGGAGAACAGTATGGAGGTTCCTTAAAAAACTAAAAATAGAACTACCATATGACCCAGCAATCCCACTACTGGGCATATACCCTGAGAAAACCATAATTCAAAAAGAGTCATGTCCCACAATGTTCATTGCAGCTCTATTTACAATAGCCAGGACATGGAGCAACCTAAGTGTCCATCGACAGATGAATGGATAAAGAAGATGTGGCACATAGTATACAATGGAATATTACTCTGCCATAAAAGGAAACGAAATTGAGTTATTTGTAGTGAGGTGGATGGACCTAGAGTCTGCCATACAGAGTGAAGTAAATCAGAAAGAGAAAAACAAATACTGTATGCTAACACATATATATGGAATCTAAAAAAAAATAAAAACATGGTCATGAAGAACCTAGGGGCAAGATGGGAATAAAGATGCAGACCTACTAGAGAATGGACTTGAGGACAAGGGGAGGGGGAACAGTAAGCTGGGACAAAGTGAGAGAGTGGCATGGTCATATATACACTACCAAATGTAAAATAGATAGCTAGTGGGAAGCAGCCGCACGGCACAGGGAGATCAACTCAGTGCTTTGTGACCACCTAGAGGGGTGGGAGGGTGGGAGAGAGGGAGACGTAAGAGGGAAGAGATATGTGGACATATGTATATGTATAACTGATTCACTTTGTTATAAAGCAGAAACTAACACACCATTGTTAAGCAATTATACTCAAAGATGTTAAAAAAGGATGGCACATCTGGATGTTATGAGTCTGAACTTTAAGCAAAGTTTCCTGACTATTTTTTTGAGTAAGGTGATGGTGGGACATATTAGAGGGCATTGCCTAGAACAAATAAATAAAACAAATATCTAGTTTGGTAGCCCAAAGCTCACACAAAAGAGGTGACTAACAGAAGATTTTAAAGAGAATTTGGTATCATATATTGCAGTTATAGTCTCCTCACCATCTGCATGCCTGACTCTCCAGAGACTGTCACTCTTTGAGGGCTGGCATTTTCTTTTTTCTAAATCTCCATTCCTGGAAAATTATAAGTGCTCAAAAAAAAATGCTTTCTAAGCTAGTTAATGGTAAATTAAGGAGCCTATAATTTAGCTAATGCTTGGTTATTATCTGTTACTATTAGGGGTGCGTCGTCTTCTTTCCTCCCCAGCTGTAGCAAAACTCTTACTGACTGACCTGACAAAGAAACCCAAAGCTTTGTTATCTGCTGTCCTGTCTGGAGCTCCCCAAGGGAAGCTTAGTCATGATGGAGGGCTCTGATGAGGTAGAGTATAGCTGAACACCCAGGGCTGGACAGTGGACAGTACCAAGGCCATGGAGATCAAAGGTCAATAACTGAGCTTTGTTTCAATTTTAAAATGGTAGATTTTTTTCACCTTTAACATATAGATATAACATTCATAATATGTGAGGTATAATCATCATATAATTATATGGATTATGAACACAGCAACCATAATTAGTGGTGAATAAATTAAGTCTTGACTCACCACTTGAGAAAGATTGTCAATCCTATCAAGAAATTTAATCTTCCTTTGTATTCTTGACATTAGTTATTTTCTCATGATTATAAGAAAGAATTGTTTCCTGTTACTCTGTATTAAGATAGAGGTTTACAGGTTTTGAAAGCTGAAGGAGACTACTAGAGACTGTTAAGCTCATGCTTTAATTTTGTAGAAAAGGAAACTAAAGCCAAAAGAAGTTAGGGACTTTTTCAACCCTTTTGCTTCTCTTGTTCTATACCTGCTTAATTACAGTCACTAGTTTTTTCTTCTTATGACTGATGAAATAGCACCTTTCCTTCACTTTTTTCTTTTCTTTTGGCCTAAGTTTCTGTAATGGATTTTTTTTTTTTTTTTTTTTTTTTTTTTGCAGTACGCGGCCTCTCACTGTTGTGGCCTCTCCCGTTCCAGAGCACAGGCTCCGGATGCACAGGCTCAGCGGCCATGGCTCACGGGCCCAGCCGCTCCGCGGCATGTGGGATCTTCCCAGACCGGGGCACGAACCTGTGTCCCCTGCATCGGCAGGCAGACTCTCTAACCACTGTGCCACCGGGGAAGCCCTGTAATGGATTTTAAAATTTTTTTTATTTTTTGACCACACTGCATGGCATGAGGGATCTTAGTTCCCCAGCCATGGATCAAACCCATGCCCCCTGCAGTGGAAGTGTGGAGTCTTAACTACTGAACTGCCAGGGAAGTCCCATGTAATGGATTTCAATAGCTCCTTCTCATGTTTTTCTGCATTTCTGCATGGCAACATTTCATTATGGATTTTTTAAAGTTCACGGTGTGTAAATGTTTTATTTTTATCTGTATTTTCTTTTTCTGTTTAACAGTAAGATTGTAAACTTCTGGTTTCTCATAACACCTAATCAGCAAAAGTTCTGAAAAGGCTCTGATGGGTTTACAGGAAGAATGATGTACCCTAACATGAGGCTGACTAACATGAGGTTTCACTAAGTGGGCATCCCACTACTTGTTCTATTTGAATGTTGTTTTGGGGCCAACATAGAGTAAGCCCACTGTAGCCTCTCTCCCACTGATTACAATTAAAAGCTCAGAACAAAGTACTAAAAGCAAGTGCTTGAGGACTCTGAAAAGTATAACAACAGACAGACTGGGGAGGGAAGACAAAACTTGAATGATCAACATGATAAAGACCAACACTCTTGAAACAAACAGAAAGGCAGAGATTCTTGGCAGAGAAATATAAACTATTCAAAAGGACTAAAAGGTGGCTTCCCTGGTGGCACAGTGTTTGAGAATCTGCCTGCCAATGCAGGGGACATGGGTTCGAACCCTGGTCCAGGAGGATCCCACGTGCCGCGGAGCAACTAAGCCTGTGCGCCACAACTACTGAGCCTGTGCTCTAGAGCCCACGACCCACAACTACTGAGCCCACATGCCACAGCTATGGAAGCCCGCATGCCTAGAGCCCATGCTCCGCAACAGGAGAAACCACAGCAATGAGAAGCCTGCTCGCCACAACCAGAGAAAAGCCCGTGCACAGCTACGAAGACCCAATGCATCCAAAAAAAATAAAGTAAAATAATAAAATAAATAAATTTATGAAAAAATAGGGCTAAAAGGACATTTTTGAACTGAAAAGTACAATATCTGAAAAAATTTTTTAATCATTCAGTAGATTGGCTTAGTAGAATGCAAATGCAGATGACACAGGAAAGAATCAGTGAACTTGAATAAATCAATAGAAAGTATCTAGTCTGAAGAACAGAGAGAAAAAAGATTGGGAAAAAATGAATAAAAACTCAGGGACTTGTGGGACAATAACAAAAGGTCTAACATTCTGGCACTGGAGAAAGGAGGAGGGGAAAGGGGAAAGAAATTGGTGAAGAAAAGTGGTTTGAAAAAATAGTAACTGAAAATTTCCCAAATTAGGTAAAAGCTACAAATGTACAGATTCAAGAAGCTCAGCAAACTCCAAGCAGTATAAACTCAAAGAAAGACATACCCACACACAACATAATGAAACTGCCAAAAGCTAAAAAAAAAATCTTAAAAGCAGCAAGAGTAGAAAGACACAATACATATAGGGAAACAACAATTTCAATATCTGGGATTTCTTTTCAGAAAGCATAGAGGCTAGAAGAAAGTGGAACAACATCTTTAAAGTGCTGAAAGAAAGGAATTGTCAACACAGCATTCTATATCCAATGAAATAGTATTCAAGGGTTACGGCAAAATAAAAATATCCTTAGATGAAGTAAAATTGTAATAAGGAAATCTACAGGCATTTCTTTAAGCTGAGGGGAAGTGGTAATGGGGGAAGTTAGAACATCGGGATTAAAGGAAGAGCAACAGAAATGATAAATATCTTGGTAAATATAATAGACTTTTTCTCCTTTTAATTCTTTAAAATGTGTATGACTATTGGAAGCAAAAACTGTAACATTGTCATTGGGGATATAGTGTTCACTGTATGTATATGTAATATATATGATAACTATAATAAAGTTGGAAGGCTGAAAGGACTTACATGGTTTTAGGTTTGTATGTTTTACTTGAAATGATAAAACAATACTAAATAGGCTGAAAGTTAGATATGTATTTCATAAGCCCTAGAGCAACTAATGAAAAAATACCAAGAGATACAGCAAAAACTCCAATAGATAAATTAAAATGGATTCGTACAACCTGAAAGAAGGCAGAAAAGGGAGGAACAAGGTAACCCTGCACCCCCCCCAAAAAAACCCAGGAAACAATAAAAAATAATAAAATATTGTCCCTAATTCCAACCATATTGGTATCTATATCTATATCTATTAAGTGTAAGTGGTCTAAACAGATGAAGTAAAAGATACAGATGGTCAGGGGAAGAAAAGAAGACCGAACTATATGCTGTCTATGAGAAGAGATCAAGAAAGATTGAAAGTAAAAGTATATATGAACAGATGTAAAAATTCTCAGCAAAATATTAGCAAACTGAGTCCAAAAAATATAAAAAGAATTGTACACCATGACCAATTAGAATTGATCCAGGATATGCAAGGCTGGTTCAAATTTAAAAATCAATCTATCACATCAACAGACTAAAAAAGAAGAACCACACGATCGTATCAATAGATGCAGAAAAGGCATTTGGCAAATCACCCACTCATGATAAAAACTCAGTAAAATAGGGATAGAGGAGAACTTTCTCAACTTGATAAAGACTAGCTACAAAAAACCTACAGCTGACATCATACTTAATGGTGAGAACCTAGAAACTTTTCCACTAAGATCAGGTACAAAGGAAGGATGTCCTCCCTCATCACTCCTTTTTAACCTCATACTGGAAGTCCTTTCTAATACAGTAAGGCAAGAAAAGGAAATTAAAACTACACAGATTCGGAGGACTTCCCTGGCGGTCCAGTGGTTAAGACTCCACACTCCCAATGCAAGGGGCACAGGTTAGGTCCCTGGTCAGGGAACTAAGATCCTGCATGCTGTACGGAATGGCCAAACAAACAAACAAACATACAAAAAAGTATACAGATTCTGAAGGAAGACATAAAACTGTCTTTGTTCACCAATGATATGATCGCCTATGTAGAAAATCTGAAAGAACTGACGAAAAAACTGGTACTAATAAGTGATTATAGCAAGGTTGCAGGATACAAAGTTACTGTGCAAAAGTCAATTGCTTTCCTGTATACTGGCAATGAACAAGCAGAATTTGAAATTCAAAACACAATATCTTTACATTAGCACCCCTAAAAATAAAAGACTTAGGTATAAATCTAACAACATATAGGCAAGATCTGTATGAGGAAAACTACGAAACTGGTGAATGAAATCAAAGAAACTTTAAATAAATGGAGAGATATTCCATGTTCATGAATAGAAATAATGTTGTCAAGATTTCAGTTCTTACCAACTTGATCTATAAATTCAATGCAATCCCAGTGAAAAATCCCAGAAAGTTATTTTATGGATATCAACAAACTGATTCTAAAGTTTATTTGGAGGGTTGGGGGCGGGTAAAAGACCCAGAATAGCCAACACCGTATTGAAGGAGAAGAACAAAGTTGAAAGACTGACGCTACCTGACTTCAAGACTTACTATAAAGCTACAGTAGTCAGTATTGTATGGTACTGGTGAAATAATAGACAAATAGATCCGTGTAACAAAGTAGAAAGCCCTGAAGTACACCCGCATAAATACAATCAACTGATCTTTGACAAAGGAGCAAAGGCAGTACAATGGAGCAAAGATAGTGTCTTCAACAAATGGTACTGGAACAATTGGACTTTATATGCAAAAAAATGAATCTAGACACAGACCTTACACAATTCACCAAAATTAATTCAAAATGGATCACAGATCTAATTGTAAAATGCAAAACTATGAAACTCTTAGAAGATAGTGTTGGAGAAAATCTAGATGACCTTGGGTATTTTGGTGCCTTTTTCAATAAAATCCCAAAGACACAGTCCATGAAATAAATAATTGATAAGCTGGACTTCATTAAAGTTAAAAACTTTTGCTCTGTGAAAGACAATATCAAGAGAATTAGAAGACAAATAACAGACTAAGAGAAAGTACTTGTAAAAGACATTGGATAAAAGGACTGTTACCCAAAATACACAAAAAACTCTTAAAACTCAACAATAAGAGAACAAAGAACCCAATCTAAAAATGGGTGAAAGACCCTAACAGACACCTCACCAAAAAGATATACAGATGGCAAATAAGCATAGGAAAACTAGCTCCACATCATATGTCATCAAGAAAATGCAAATTAAAGCAACGATGAGCTACCACTACACACCTGTTAGAATGGACAAAATCCAGAACACTGACAACACCAAATGCTGACAAGGGTGTGAAGCAACAGGAGCTCTCAAACATTGCTGATGGGAATGCAAAGTGGTGATGGCCACTTTAGAACAGTTTGATGGTTTCTTACAAAACTAAACATACTCCTACCATATGATTCAGTGAATTCACTCCTTGGTATTTATCCAAAGGAACCAAAAACTTAGGTCTACACAAAAACTTACGTTCATACAAAAACCTGCACAAGGATCTTTATAGCAGCTTTATTCATAGTTGCCAAAACTTGGAAGCAAGCAAGATATCTTTTAGTAGGTGAATGTATAAACAAACTGTGGTACATCCAGAAAATGGAATATTATTAAACACTTAAAAGACATGAGCTATTGAGCCATGAAAAGACCTGTATGAACCTTAAATATTACTAAGTGAAAGAAGAGAATCTGAAAAGGCTACATACTGAATGATTCCAATTACGTGACATTCTGGAAAAGGCAAAACTATGGAGACAGTAAACAGATAAGTGGTTGGTAGACCTCAGAACAGGGAAAATTGCAAAGGATAAAGAAGACATTGCATAATTATAAAAGGATCAATTCATCAAAAAGACATGAATCCTAAATGTGTATCTAACTAAAAGCATATTGTCAAAATATATGAAGCAAAAACTGATAGAACTGAAAGGAGAAATAGATCCACAATTAAACTTGGAAACTTCAGCATTCTTCTTTGAGTAATCCATAGAACAAGTAGACAGTAAATCACACAAAGATATAGAAGATCAGAACACTGTCAACCAACTTGACCTAATTAACAATATAGAAGAGTCTCACAACAGCAGAATACTGCATTTTTTCAAATGCACATGGAATATTCACTAAAATTGACCATATTCCGGGCATAGTGGAAACCTTACCAAATTTAAAAGAATGTTCTGTGTCTTTACAAAAAGTAAACTAGAAATCAATAAGAGGAAGATGTAGGAAATCCCCAAACATTAGGAAATTAAACAGTACACTTTTAAATAACCTGTGGGCCAAAGAAGAAGTCTCCAAGAAAATTAGAAAATATTTTCAACTTAAATTGAAAACATAACGGTGGTTGGCCAGAGGTAAAGTGTTGGGGGAGGGCTTGGCTACAAAGGGGTAGCACAAAGGAATTTTAAGGGGAGGATAATGGAGTTTTTCTGTATCTTGATTATTATGGTAGTTAGACAACTATGAATTTATCAAAGCACAGAACTGTTAACCAAAGAAGAAATTTCACTATGCATAAATTTTAAAATAAATACTAAAAAATTTAAGTGTCTTTTAAATGGAATAGTTTTTTAATTTTTTTAAGTGATGTGTTTGGATGAGCTACTTGTCACAAGACTGCTGAGTAAAAAATAAGGAAAGCTACAGTCAGACATGTGTATGACTCACAAGTAATCACCTTTTTTGGTTTGGATCTTTAAAGAAATAAGGGCATCTCTATTTAGAAATTTTGATTTTAAAATGGTGACTATTGTGAAATAAAAAAG
Source organism: Tursiops truncatus (assembly GCF_011762595.2). NCBI lineage: Eukaryota > Metazoa > Chordata > Mammalia > Artiodactyla > Delphinidae > Tursiops > Tursiops truncatus. The sequence continues at coordinate 59,409,782 of NC_047042.1, forward strand.
GAAGAAAATATAGTGCAAAACCAACATGAGCTATGCCATTGTAGATCCAAATATAAGTGCATTTTTTAAAGAAAATTGTGCTCATTGAAAAAATACATACTGTTCAACATTACTTGAACTGAAAAATGACTTGCAAACAATTGCTGTCAATTAAGTATAAAAAGACATTTGCACTACGTGAGAAAAAAGCAAGCTGTTAACAGTTTCAGAATAATGATCTTCAAATCTTTAATTTCTTTGAATAATGTTTTGTAGTTATCAGAGTATAAGTTTTACACTTCTTTTATTAAGTTTATTCCTGTTATGTTCTTTTTGATATTGTAAATGAAATTATTTTCTTTTCAAAATTTTTAAAAATTTTATTTATTTTGGGCTGTGTTGGGTCTTCGTTGCTGTGCGTGGGCTTTCTCTAGTTGTGCAGAGCAGGGGCTACTCTTCATTGTAGTGTGTGGGCTTCTCATTGTGGTGGCTTCTATTGTTGTGGAGCACGGGCTCTAGGCACGCAGGCTTCAGTAATTGTGGTGCGCAGGCTCAATAGTTGTGGCTCGCTGGCTCTAGAGCACAGGCTCAGTAGTTGTGGCGCATGGGCTTAGTTGCTCCACGGCATGTGGGATCTTCCCCGACCAGGGATCAAACCCGTGTCCCCTGCATTGGCAGGCGGATTCTTAACCACTGTGCCACATGGGAAGTCCTGAAATTATATTCTTAATTTCATTTTCAGATTGTTCATTGCAACTATATAGAAGTACAATTGATATGTGTATATTGATCTTTTTTTCTCCCCAATATCTTTATTACAGTATAATTGCTCTACAATGGTGCGTTAGCTTCTGCTGTATAACAAAGTGAATCAGCCATACATATACACATATCCCCGTATCCCCTCCCTCTTGCGTCTCCCTCCCAGCCTCCCCATCCCAACCCTCTAGGTGGTCACAAAGCACCGAGCTGATCTCCCTGTGCTAAGCAGCTGCTTCCCACCAGCCATCCATTCTACATTTGGTAATATATATGTCCATGCCACTCTCTCACCTCGTCCCAGCCCACACTTCCCGCTCCCCATGTCCTCAAGTCCACTCTCCACGTCTGCGTGTTTATTCCTGTCCTGCCCCTAGGTTTTTCAGACTATTTTTTTTAGATTCCATATATATGTGTTAGCATACAGTATTTGTTTTTCTCTTTCTGACTTATTTCACTCTGTATGACAGACTCTAGGTCCATCCACCTCACTACAAATAACTCAATTTCGTTTCTCTTTATGGCTCAGTAATATTGCATTGTATATATGTGCCATTCTTTATCCATTCATCTGTCAGTGGACACTTAGGTTGCTTCCATGTCCTGGCTATTGTAAATAGTGCTGCAATGAACATGATGGTACATGACTCTTTTTGAATTATGGTTTTCTCAGGGTATATGCCCAGTAGTGGGATTGCTGGGTCATATGGTAGTTCTATTTTTAGTTTTTTAAGGAACCTCCATACTGTTCTCCATAGTGGCTGTATCAATTTACATTCCCAACAACAGTGCAAGAGGTTTCCCTTTTCTCCACACCCTCTCCAGCATTTATTCTTTGTAGACTTTTTGATGATGGCCATTCTGACTGGTGTGAAGTGATACATCATTGCAGTTTTGATTTGCATTTCTCTAATGATTAGTGATGTTGAGCATCCTGTCATGTGTTTGTTGGCAGGCTGTATATTTTCTTTGGAGAAATGTCTATTTAGGTCTTCTGACCATTTTTGGTTTGGGTTGTTTGTTTTTTTGATATTGAGCTGCATGAGCTGCTTGAATATTTGGAGATTAATCCTTTGTCACTTGCTTCATTTGCAAATATTTTCTCCCATTTTGAGGGTTGTCTTTTCATCTTGTTTATGGTTTCCTTTGCTGTGCAAAACCTTTTAAGTTTCATTAGGCCCAATTTATTTATTTTTGTTTTTATTTCCCTTTCTCTAGGAGGTGGGTCAAAAAGGATCTTGCTGTGATTTATGTCATAGAGTGTTCTGCCTATGTTTTCCTTTAAGAGTTTGATAGTGTCTGGCCTTACATTTAGGTTTCTAATCCATTTTGAGTTTATTTTTGTGTATGGTGTTAGGGAGTGTTCTAATTTCATTCTTTTTACCTGTAGCTGTCCAGTTTTCCCAGCACCACTTATTGAAGAGGCTGTCTTTTCTCCATTGTATATTCTTGCCTCTTTTATCAAAGATAAGGTGACTATATGTGTCTGGGTTTATCTCTGTGCTTTCTATCCTGTTCCATTGATCTATATTTCTGTTTTTGTGCCAGTACCATATTGTCTGATTACTGTAACTTTGTAATATAGTCTGAAGTCAGGGAGCCTGATTCCTCCAGCTCCGTTTTTCGTTCTCAAGATTGCTTTGGCTCTTCGGGGTCTTTTGCGTTTCCATACAAATTGTGAAATTTTTTGTTCTAGTTCTGTGAAAAATGCCAGTGGTAGTTTGATAGGGATTGCATTGAATCTTAGATTGCTTTGGGTAGTATAGTCATTCTCACAATGTTGATTCTTCCAATCTAAAAACATGGTATATCTCTCCATCTACTTGTATCATCTTTAATTTCTTTCATCAGTGTCTTATAGTTTTCCGCATACAGATCTTTTGTCTCCTTAGGTAGGTTTATTCCTAGGTATTTAGTTCCTTTTGTTGCAGTGGTAAAAGAGAGTGTTTCTTTAATTTCTATTTCAGATTTTTCATCATTAGTGTATAGGAATGCAAGAGATTTCTGTGCATTAATTTTGTATCCCGCTACTTTACCAAATTCATTGTTTAGCTCTAGTAATTTTCTGGTAGCATCTTTAGGATTCTCTACGTGTAGTATCATGTCATCTGCAAACAGTGACAGTTTTACTTCTTCTTTTCCGATTGGGATTCCTTTTATTTCTTTTTCTTCTCTGATTGCTGTGGCTAAGACTTCCAAAACTTTATTGAATAATAGTGGTGAAAGTGGACAACCTTGTCTTGTTCCTGATCTTAGTGGAAATGGTTTCAGTTTTTCACCATTGAGAAGTATGTTGGCTGTGGGTTTGTCATATGGCCTTTATTATGTTGAGGTAAGTTCCCTCTGTTCCTACTATCTAGGTTTTTTATCATACATACGTGTTGAATTTTGTCAAAAGCTTTTTCTGCATCTATTGAGATTATCATATGGTTTTTATCCTTCAATTTGTTAATATGGTTTAACACATTGATTGAATTGAATATATTGAAGAATCCTTGTATTCCTGGGATAAACCCCACTTGATCCTTTTAATGTGCTGTTGGATTCTGTTTGCTAGTATTTTGTTGAGGATTTTTGCATCTGTTCATCAGTGATATTGGCCTGTAGTTTTCTTTTTTTGTGACATCTTTGTCTGGTTTTGGTATCAGGGTGATGGTGGCCTTGTAGAATGAGTTTGGGAGTGTTCCTCCCTCTGCTGTATTTTGGAAGTTTGAGAAGGGTAGGTGTTAGCTGTTCTCTAAATGTTTGATAGAATTCGCCTGTGAAGCCATCTGGTCCTGGGCTTTTGTTTGTTGGAAGATGTTTAATCACAGTTTCAATTTCAGTGCTGTGATTAGTCTGTTCCTATTTTCTATTTTTTCCTGGTTCAGTCTCGGAAGGTTGTGCTTTTCTAAGAATTTGTCCATTTCTTCCAGGTTGTTCATTTTATTGGCATGTAGTTGCTTGTAGTAATCTCTCATGATCCTTTGTATTTCTGCAGTGTCAGTTGTTACTTCTCCTTTCATTTCTAATTCTATTGAGTCTTCTCCCTTTTTTACTTGATGAATCTGGCTAATGGTTTATCAATTTTTTTTTATCTTTTCAAAGAACCAGCTTTTAATTTTATTGATCTTTGCCATCGTTTCCTTCATTTCTTTTTCATTTATTTCTGATCTGATATTTATGATTGCTTTCCTTCTGCTAACTTTGGGTTTCTTTTTTTTTCTTTCTCTAATTGGTTTCGGTGTAAGGTTAGGTTGTTTATTGAAGATGTTTCTTGTTTTTTGAGGTAGGATTGTATTGCTATAAACTTCCCTCTTAGAACTGCTTTTGCTGCAGCCCATAGGTTTTGGGCCATCATGTTCTCATTATCATTTGTTTTTAGGTATTTTTTTATTTCCTCTTTGATTTTTTCAGTGATTTCTTGGTTATTAAGTAATGTATTGTTTAGCCCCCATGTTTTTGTATTTTTTACAGTTTTTTTCCTGTAATTGATGTCTAGTCTCATAGCATTGTGGTCGGAAAAGATATTTGATGTGATTTCGGTTTTCGTAAGTTTACCAAAGCTTGATTTGTGATCCAAGATATGATCTGTCCTGGCAAATGTTCCATGAGCACTTGAGAAGAAAATGTATTCTGTTGTTTTTGGATGGGATGTCCTATAAATATCAGTTAAGTCCATCTTCTTTAATATGTCATTTAAAGCTTGTTTCCTTATTTATTTTCATTTTGGATGATCTGTCCATTGGTGAAAGTGGGCTGTTAAAGTCCCCTTCTATTAGTGTGTTACTGTCGGTTTCCTCTTTAATAGCTGTTAGCATTTGTCCTATGTATTGAGGTGCTTCTATGTTGGGTTCATAAATATTTACAATTCTTATATCTTTTTCTTGGATTGATCCCTTGATCATTATGTAATGTCCTTCTTTGTCTCTTGTAATAGTATTTATTTTAAAGTCTATTTTGTCTGATATAAGAATTTCTACTCCAGCTTTCTTTTGATTTCCATTTGCATAGAATATCTTTTTCCATCCCCTCACTTTCAGTCTGTATGTGTCCCTGGGTCTGAAGTTGGTCTCTTGTAGACAGCATATATACAGGTCTTGTTTTTGTATCCATTCAGCCAGTCTATGTCTTTTGGTTGGAGCATTTAATCCATTTACATTTCAGGTAACTATCGATATGTATGTTCCAATTACCATTTTCTTAATTGTTTTGGGTTTGTTATTGTAGGTCTTTTCCTTGTGTTTCCTGCCTGGAGAAGTTCCTTTAGCATTTGTTGTGAAGCTGGTCTGTGATGCTGAATTCTGTTAGCTTTTGCTTTTCTGTAAAGGTTTTAATTTCTCCATCGAATCTGAATGAGAGCCTTGCTGGGTAGAGTAATCTTGGTTGTCGGTTTTTGCCTTTCATCACTTTAAATATGTCCTGCCACTCCCTTCTGGCTTGCAGAGTTTCTGCTGAAAGATCAGCTGTTAACCTTATGGGGATTCCCTTGTATGTTATTTGTTGTTTTTCCCTTGCTGCTTTTAATATTTTTTCTTTGTATTTAATTTTTGATAGTTTGATTAATATGTGTCTTGGCTTGTTTCTCCTTGGATTTATCCTGCATGGGACTCTCTGCGCTTCCTGGACTTGATTAACCAGTTCCTTTCCCATATTAGGGAAATTTTCAACTATAATTTCTTCAAATATTTTCTCAGTACCTTTCTTTTTCTCTTCTTCTTCTGGGACCCCTATAATTCGAATGCTGGTGCATTTAATGTTGTCCCAGAGGTCTCTGAGACTGTCCTCAATTCTTTTTTTTTTTTTTTTTTTTTTTGTGGTACACGGGCCTGTCACTGTTGTGGCCTCTCCCATTGCGGAGCACAGGCTCCAGATGCGCAGGCTCAGCAGCCATGGCTCATGGGCCTAGCCGCTCCGCAGCATGTGGAATCTTCCTAGACCGGGGCATGAACCCGTGTCCCCTGCATCGGCAGGCGGACTCTCAACCACTGTGCCACCAGGGAAGCCCCTATCCTCAATTCTTTTAATTCTTTTTTATTCTGCTCTGCGGTAGTTATTTCCACTATTTTATCTTCCACGTCACTTATCCGTTCTCTGCCTCAGTTATTCTGCTATTGATTCCTTGTAGAGCATTTTAAATTTCAGTTATTGTGTTGTTCATCATTGTTTGTTTGCTCTTTCGTTCTTCTAGGTCCTTGTTAAACGTTTCTTGTATTTTCTCCATTCTATTTCCAAGATTTTGGATCATCTTTACTGTCATTACTCTGAATTCTTTTTCAGGTAGACTGCCTATTTCCTCTTCATTTGGTCTGGTGGGTTTTCACCTTGCTCCTTCATCTGCTGTGTATTTCTCTGTCTTCTCATTTTGCTTAACTTACTGTGTTTGGAGTCTCCTTTTCGCAGGCTGCAGGTTCGTAGTTCCCATTGTTTTTGGTGTCTGCCTGCAGTGGGTAAGGTTGGTTCAGTGCATTGTGTAGGCTTCCTGGTGGAGGGGACTAGTGCCTGTGTTCTGGTGGATGAGGCTAGTACTTGTCTTTCTCGTGGGCAGGACCACATCTGGTGGTGTGTTTTTGGGTTTCTGTGAACTTAGTATGATTTTAGGCAGCCTCTCTGCCAATGGGTGGGGTTGTGTTCCTGTCTTTCTAGTTGTTTGGCATGAGGTGTCCTGCAGTGGAGATTGCTGGTCATTGACTGGAGCTGGGTCTTAGTGTTGAGACGGAGGTCTGTGGGTGAGCTTTCGCCGATTGATAGTATGAGGGCCCGGGAGGTCTCTGGGGGACCAGTGTCCTGAACTTGGCTCTCCCACCTCAGAGGCTCAGGCCTGACACCCTGCTGTAGCACCAAGACTATGTCAGCCACATGGCTCAGAAGAAAAGGGAGAAAAAAAAAGAAAAATAAATAAATAAATAAAGTTATTAAAGTCAAAAATTTTTTAAATGATTAAAATTTTAAAAAGTAATTTAAAAATATAAGAAGAGAGCAGCCAAACCAATAAACAAATCCACCAGTGATAACAAGTGCTAAAAACTATACTAAAAGAAAACGGACAGACAGAACCCTGGGACTAATGGTAAAAGCACACCTATACAGACAGAATCCCACAAAGAAGCATGCACATACACACTCACAAAAAGAGAAAAAGAAAAATATATATATAAAAAAAAGAAAGAGAGAAACCAAATCAATAAACAAATCTACTAATGATGATAGTCTCTAAATACTAAAGTAAGATAAACATAAAGCCAGAAACAAATTAGATGCAGAAAGCAAACCCAAAGTCTACAGCTGCTCCCAAAGCCCACCTCCTCAATTTGGGATGATTCGTTGTCTATTCAGGTATTCCACAGATGCAGGGTATATCAAGTTGATTGTGGAGATTTAATCCACTGCTCCCGAGGCTGCTGGGAGAGATTTCCCTTTCTCTTCTTTGTTCGCACAGCTCCCGGGGTTCAGCTTTGGTTTTGGACACGCCTCTGCGTGTAGGTCTTCTAAGTGTGTCTGTTCTTCACTCAGACAGCAGGGGGTTAAAGGAGCAGCTGATTAGGGGCCTCTGCCTCACTCAGGGTGGAGGGCAGGGTACGGAACGCGGGGCGACCATGTGGCGGCAGAGGCCAGCGTGATGTTGCACCAACCTGAGACATGCCATGTGTTCTCCCGGAGAAGTTGTACCTGGGTCACAGGACCCTGGCAGTGGCGGGCTGCACAGGCTCCCGGGAACGGAGGTGCGGATAGCGACTTGTGCTTCCACACAGGCTTCTTGGTGGCTGCAGCAGCAGCCTTAGTGTCTCATGCCCGTATCTGGGGTCCGCACTGATAGTCGCGGCTAGCGCCCATCTCTTGAGCTCGTTTAGGCGGTGCTCTGAATCCCCTCTCCTCGCGCACCCCGAAACAGTGGTCTCTTTACTCTTAGGCAGTTTGAGACTTTTTCCTGGACTCCCTCCCGGCTAGCTGTGGCGCACTAGCCCTCTTCAGGCTGTGTTCACGCAGCCAGCCCCAGTCCTCTCCCTGGTATCCGACCTCCAAAGCCCGAGCCTCAGCTCCCAGCCCCCAGCCACCCCGGCAGGTGAGAAGACAAGCCTCTCAGGCTGGTGAGTGCTGGTCGGCACCGATCCTCTGTGCGGGAATCTCTCTGCTTTGCCCTCTGCACCCCTGTTACTGCACTCTCCTCCGTGGCTCCAAAGCCTCCCCCACCCCGCCACCCCTTGTCTCCACCAGTGAGGGGGACTCCTAGTGTGTGGAAAGTTTTCCTCCTTCACAGCTCCCTCGCAGACATGCAGGTCACATGTCTTTTCTTTTGTGTCTATTTTTCCTTTTGCCCTACCCAGGTACATGCAGAGTTTCTTGCCTTTTGGGAGGTCTGAGGTCTTCTGCCAGCGTTCAGTAGGTGTTCTGTAGGAGCTGTTCCAGATGTAGATGTATTTTTGATGTATTTGTGAGGAGGAAGGTGATCTGCACATCTTACTCCTTTGCCATCTTGAAGGTCTTCCGCATGTATTGGTCTTATATCTTGCAACTTTGCTGAACTCATTTATTCTAATAGTTTTTTAAGTGGATTCCTTTTTTTTTTTTTTTTTTAATATACAGGAGCATGTCTGTGAAGAGGTAGATTTGCTTCTTCCCTTCCTCTCTGGATGCCTTTTGTAGTCTAATTGCCCTGGCTAGGACCTCCAATACAGTGTTAAATAGAAGTGGTGAAAGCAAGCATCTTTATCTTACTCCTGATCTCAGGGGAAAAACATCCAGTCTTTTGTCATTGGGTGTGATGTTAGCTGTGGGGTTTTTGTAGATGCCTTTATCAGGTTGAAGAAGTTCCCTTCTATATCTAGTTTGTTAAGAGTTTTTATTATGAAAGGGTATTAGATTCTGTCAAATGCTTTTTATACATTTAGTGAGATAATCATGTGATACCTTAGAAATATTAAAGAAAAATCCAACTGAGGGTTGAAGTGAAAAATGGACATCTATTAGTCCATGTAACTAAAAAGTCCAGAGGGTATCTTATCTATAGGTATTACACAGTCTGATGGAAGTGTTCAAAAAATGTCATCTAGATTTGCTTCCTTCCCCTGCCTCCCTCAGATCCTCCCACCCGCTTTCCTTGTATGTGTCGATCATGTTTAGGTCCATGTGATGGCAAAATGACTTCCAGCAGCTCCAGGTAAACATCTTTGAAACCAAAGAAAAAAGAGAGACAGTCTCCATTTCTCTCCACCTTTCCCCAGTCCCAGCAAAAGTCCCAGAATTATTTCTGGTTGGGTCCCTTGCCTGTCTTGGAACATATCATTGAGGAAAGGGGATGTGAAGCTCCATTTAAGCCTGAATCATAGGCCCACCTGGGGCTAGTCAGCCCAACCCAAACTACATGGATAGAGTGTGCAGAAGGAGGTTTTCAGGAACAGAAATGTAGGAGGTGGATGCTGGGTTGCCAAAAATAAATGTCCACTGTATCTTCTATAGTGAAATAATCCAAGATAATACAAAATATGTGAAATTGGCATTTAAATACTTTAACCCCCTAGCCCATCCCTGGCAGCAGTAGCTTATATGAGCTAAAACTTTTCCCTGCTCATGGAAGTTTCTTGTCTAATCTTCTAAGCGGGGAGTTTGGCTGACACCACTTTCCATGTCTAGTAAGGGATGGCAAAAAAAAGGGAGTAGGGTTGGACAGGAAGATAGTCTGATGGTAATTGAATGGATCAGGGACTGGTATAGACCCCCAGTTTTCATCTGCTCTTTGGTTACCTTGAATATTTTATCATTTTCAAGTGTATTAGGGTTCTCCAGAGAAACAGAACCATATATATACATATGAGGAGATTTATGATAGGAATTGGCTCATGCAGTTACGGAGACTGTGAAGTCCTACAGTCTTTTCTCAGCAAGCTGGAGAACCAGGAAGGCTGATAACACAATTCAGTCTGAGTTTACAGGCCTGAGAATCGAGGGTGGTGGATGGTTCAAGTCCTGGTCTGAGTCTAAAAGCCCAAGAATGAGGAGCATCAGTGTCCAGGGCAGGAGAAGATGGATGTTGCAGCTCAGGCACAGAGAGGAGATTCACCCTTCCTCTGCCTTTCTGTTCTACTCAGGCCCTCATTAGATTGGATGATGTCCACCCGCATTGTTGATGGCAATCTTTACTGTCTGCTGATCCAAATGCTAATATCTCCCAGAGACCCCCTCACAGACACACCCGGAAATAATGGTTTACCAGCTATCTGAGCATCTGGTAGGCCAGCCAAGTTCATACATGAAATTAGCCATCACCCAAACCAAGGTAACAGCAGATTAATTTAAAACAGGAAGTGCATTAATGGCCTCTTCATCATGCATGCCTCTTTTCTCATGCAATTCATGCATCATTCCTGAGCTGTATCTGAGCTTCCCAGGAGTGTACCTTGTGAAAGAGCAGTGTGTCTCTACATTACTCTGGACTCTCCATTGCTCTGCCATTAAATCTCAGATAATGGGAATGAGACGTCTGTGGTCTCTTAACATGCCTTCTGAAATTCTAGGAACTTTATGCTTTAAGGAGAAGTTTTTCTTGGTCATAGTTTTTATAGTTACAAACTACAGAATAAAATAATTGAAACTCTTCTAGTGTCATTATAACTTTTCCTAGGTAAATACAGAACCTATTACAGAGAAGGTATTATTTCAGTTACTATTATCATTTACAAGCTACTTTTAAAATATATTGCAGCTGTGCTCTGTGTGTGTGTGTGTGTGTGTGTGTGTGTGTGTGTGTGTGTTTGGGTTATTTAACATTTTTCAGATTCCTGTAAGATAAACCTAGTTTGTACCACATTTTTTCAATTTTTAGGCATTTTTTTTCACATTCCAACAGCTCTGAAGTCATGAAGCATCTGAGAATGAGTATCATGTCATTGCTTAATGGGCAGGTTATTTTTTGGTTTTTATTTGGTTGAAGTATAATTGATTTACAATGTGTTAGTTTCTGGTATACAGCAAAGTGACTCAGTTATATATATATGTATTTTCTTTTTCTTATTCTTTTCCATTATAGGTTGTTAGAAGAGATATTGAATACAATTCCCTGTGCTATACATTAGGACCTTGTTGTTTATCTATTTTCTTTTTTTTTTTTTGCGGTACGCGGGCCTCTCACTGCTGTGGCCTCTCCAGTTGCGGAGCACAGGCTCCGGACGCGCAGGCTCAGCGGCCATGGCTCACGGGCCCAGCCGCTCCGCGGCATGTGGGATCCTCCCAGACCGGGGCACGAACCCGTGTCCCCTGCATCGGCAGGCGGACTCTCAACCACTGCACCGCCAGGGAAGCCCTATCTATTTTCTATACAGTAGTTTGCATCTGCTAATCCCAAACTCCTAATTTATCCCTCCCCCTTTGATAACCCTTTGATAACCATAAGTTTGTTTTCTATGTCTATTACTGTTTTGTAAGTTCATTCGTATCTTATTTTAGATTTCACACATAAGTGATATCATATGATATTTGTCTTTCTCTGTCTGATTTACTTCACTTAGTATGATAATCTCTAGGTCCATCCGTGTAGCTGTAAATGGAATTTTTTCATTCTTTTTTATGGCTGAGTATTCCTTTGTGTGTGTGTGTGTGTGTGTGTGTGTGTGTGTGTGTGTGTGTGTGTACACACACCACATCTTCTTTATCCATTCATCAGTCGATGGACATTTAGGTTGCTTCCATGTCTTGGCTATTGTAAATAGTGCTGCTGTGAACATAGGGGTGCATGTAGCTTTTTGAATTAGAGTCTTTTCCAGATATATGCCCAGGAGTGGGATTGCTGGATCATACAGTAACTCTGTTTTTAGTTTTTTAAGAAACCCCCATACTGTTTTCCATAGTGGCTGCACCAATTTACATTCCCACCATCAGTGTAGCAGGGTTCCCTTTTCTCCACACCCTCTCCAGCATTTATTATTTGTAGACTTTTTAATGATGGCCATTCTGACTGGTGTGAGGTGACACCTCATGGTAGTTTTGATTTGCATTTCTCTCATAATTAGTGATATTGAGCATCTTTTCATGTGCCTATTGGTCATCTGTATGTCTTCTTTGGAGAAATGACTGTTTAGGTCTTCTGCCCATTTTTTGATTGGGTTGTTTGTTTTTTGTTATTGAGTTGTATGAGCTATTTGTGTATTTTGGAAATTAAGCCTTGTCAGTCACATCACATGCAAATATTTTAGTTTATCTTCAAATTAATGGTATGTGATGGTTAATTTTTTGTGTCAACTTGCCTGGGCCATGGGGTGCCCAGACATTTGACCTAACATCATTCTGGGTGTGTCTGAGGGTGTTTCTGGATGAGATTAACATTTGAACTGATAGACTGAGTAAAGTAAATCGCTTTCCCTAGTGTGAGTGGATCTCATCCAGTCAGTTGGAGACCTAAGTAGAACAAAAAGGCTGAGTAAGGGGTAGCTCCTCCTGCTTGATTGTTGAGCTGGGATATCGGTCTTTTCCGGTTTTCTCAGTCTCAGTGAAACACTGGCTCTTCTTGGGTCTCAAGCCTGATGACTTTTGGACTGGAATTACAAATTGGCTCTCCTGATTCTCTAGCTTGCTGACTGCAGATCTTGGAATTTTGCAGCCTCTATAATTGCATGAGAAAATTCCTTATAATAAATTATATATAGATATACATACATATTATTGGTTCTGTTTCTTTGGAGAACCAAGACTAATACAGATGGGGTCCTAAATTATAAAATATGATGATTGAGGGTATGCTGAACTCCCTCTACTTGAGAGTCATAGTGGATTTGGAGAGTGTTCACACCAAACATAATCATGGGAGTTGAGCTGTAAGGGAGAAGATGCTACTGTTCTATACCAGGATAGCTTTCTAGCAATGGGGAGTCAAGGTTTGGGGGTTGTTATGCCAGGAGGGACAGTGTTAGAAAGACATAGTTTTCTTCCCAACTCTGTTGTGTACTTCCTGTGTGACTTTAGATAGGTCACTTAATCTACCTGGGATTGGTTTCCTTCTCTGTAAAATGAGCTGGTTGGACTAGGTGATTTCAAAGGCCCTTTCCGTTTCTCAGATTCTTAGGAATTGATTCTTCTGTTTCAGTGAGGGGAGATGGCATAAGGTATAAATAATGACTCTCTTGCAAAGGGCTAAAATATCACTAATAATATCTGACTCCAGGAGTGTTGATTAGCTACTCAACAAGACAATCTGATGATCAGTTTGATTTCCTGGATTGTAATGTTTGTGCCAAGAATAGTAGCCCTCGGGTTTGTGTTTCCGTAAAATTTGAAGCGAAGGTCAGGAAGCATCACCTTCTGAAATAAAATGTTCAAGTTCACCCCAAGAGGTTTTCTAGCCAGTAATCAACTTGTGGGGGTGTTGAGATAAGGCCGTGGGGCTCCTGATGTCCAGTAAAGGGTCTAGGTTCATCGTTGGGAAGGAAGTCCCCAGTATAAGATGGAATAAGAGGAACATAAGCCATAGTTGTAGAATACATTACTCATCTTTGATTGAGAAGGCTTATAGGGAAGGGTATTTCAGTGACTGGTATGAGGGTGGATATTGAGAATTGGTCTTTATCCAGTTTTGTTTAAGGAAGTGAGAGATGTGGTACCTGAGCAGGCCTGAGTGTTCTGGTTCCTAGAAAGCAGACCCTGATGAAATAAATGATGAGTGAAACATCTCGCTTGCCACCTAACTCCTGTGCCTGAGCTTAGATTTAGTGCTGACCATTCAGCCTCCTGATTAAAAATGTAAGTTTCCCCGAACTATGATCTTAGGCTATGGGTGCTCCAGGCAGCGTACTAATCTTCTGTTATAACGTAATAAATTGATGCTGTTACCAGAAGGGGAACCCCATCCAGGGCCCAAGAGTGGGCTCTTGTCTAACACCCGGGAATGAATTGTCCGAGGAGACACACATGCTGACAAAGCAAAAGACTTTATTGGGAAGTGGCCCCCTGGGAGGAGAGCAGCGGGCAAAGGAAACCCAGGAGAACTGCTCTGCCACGTAGCTCACATCTCAGGTTTTATGGTAATGGGGTTAGCTTGCCGGGTTGTCTCTGGCCAGTCATCTTGTGCCCATATTTGGTCCAATTCCTGGTGACACACGCATCTCTCAGTCAAGGTGGTTTCCAGCGTCAGGGTTTCTGGGACATCGGCAGGACATATTATGGCTGGCATCTCCTCCCTCCTTTTGGCCCCTCCCGATTTCTGCCAGCTGGTGGTAGCTGGTCAGTTCCGTGTTTCTTATTGAGACCTCCTGTTGTGAGATAACTCATGCAAGCAGTTATTATTCTGCCTGGCCAGGGTGGGCGGTTTCAGTTAGTGGTTCCCTAAAAATACTACTGTGACATCAGTTGGTGACTTACGTATTTAGCTGGTGTGGATCAATTCCCAAGGGCCCATCAGGTATGTACCTGAGCCAGCCCTTGGGGCTCTGCGCAAAGCGCCTACCAGCCTTCGCTCCAGCTGTCTCAGCTGTAGAAGAGTCTAGTGAGAAAATGTATCCTTAAAAGCCTGTGGCATTTCAGAGAAGGAAAAAATACATCTGATGAGGAGACTGACAAGGCTTATGCAGAGGTAGTCAGGGATGACATTTTAGGAAGATCCAGTTTGAGCAAAAGCCCTGAGGCAGGCACACAGCAAGTAAGTTTGGTTTGACTAGAACATAGGTTGTGTAAGAGGACTAGATAAGACGTGTGTTTCCACTGAATATGGTTCGTCCCCTGAAATACTGTGAAGTAAAAGTAGTTAAGCCCTTGAATGTTTTAAGATTATTCCATTTCAGTGGATCAATACCAAATAGTAAGTTTAAAGTTATCTTTCCTTAGGGAACATATGACCCTAGGCAGGCTTATTAGACAGCACTACGTATGATGTTGAAAGGGCAGCATAATCTTTTATCGCATTTCTAGGTTTGAAATAATTTTCCTTAACCAGAGGGGAGGAGAGCAAGTATGTTAACAATAATCTTTGGAAAATAATAATCTTTTATCTTAGAAAAAGTAAAAATCAAAGATTACTAGTACTGTATTAGGGGGAAAAAGGAATAAAAATCATAAGTAATCCCATTACCTAGAGAATCATCACCATATTTATTGCTGATCCTTCCAGACTTCTATGCAAAAATGAGATCAAACATACAGATCTTTTCTAACTTATTTCTTTCCCTTAGAATTTTCCCCCAGAATGTAAGTTCCTTGGAGCTAGAATCCAGCATCCTTTGTTAGGTCCTATTCCTATGTCCTGGGAAGCAGTCATTGAGACCATGCTCTTGCTTCTGTTTTCAGGTTGGCAGCCTCGGTGGTTCCTTCTCTGTGGGGGAATATTATCTTATTATGATTCTCCTGAAGATGCTTGGAAAGGTTGCAAAGGGAGCATTCAGATGGCGGTGTGTGAAATTCAAGGTGAGAAGCCAAGACACTTGCAGGTTTTATTTTTCTTTCTGTTTCTCCCCCAAAATAAAAAAAACCACTGGCTTCGGTGTGCCTTTCTTTGCTGCTCCCATAGTATAAAGATATATAATGTTACGTCCCCCAGAAAAAGTCTTACAAGTAAGACCTAAAACTGCAGTGAGTTTTTACAAGGAGCTTGGTTTCGAGGTAGTCAGAATAAATGAGAGCAATGTGCTTAGTAACCACACATGTAGTGCTCATTCCTTGGTCACCTGCTCACCTCGGGCTTGTGGCAGTTTGCTAAGCTTATTTGTCTTTTTATTGCAACATCAAACACTTCTGTGTTTAAATCACGACGCATACACACCTTCTCACCACCACCACCATGCTCAAAACTAAACAAGCAAACACCTGACAGACCTACAAATAGCCTTTTCTTCTTGGTTTTGAGAATCTTGAGACATGCTGAGAGGATGTGGCTCAGAAACCGACTAGAAGGGAATTTGGGGCATGGGGCTTGGGGGGTGAAGGAGAGTGTGGCTTGCTTGTTTCTTCTCCTAAAGTGTTCTAAGGGAATTCTCACATTTTTGATAAGACTAGTGAAGGAAAGTAGAAAGGAAAACTATTGTGTTCTTGATTGCTTTTCAATAACCCAAGGAGATAAAGAGCACATCCTTACTTGTTTGCATCAAGCCTTTTTGGCCGCAGAGCAGCATACTTTACACACACACACACCAGAAGAGAGATTTTTCCTCTCTCCTCTTATAAATGATCCTAAGGAGATTTAAGTGATTCTTTTTTAGGCCAAAGTCCTGGTGAGACCTTGGAGCCAATTGCAGAGTTTTCCCTCTCCATTAGCAGAGACCTCTAGGAAGAGATAAATAAACCAGGAGAAGTAGTAAGGGCTGACATCCTCTCTTGGAAGAAGCTCTCAGTGACTGGCGTGCCAGTTAAGCTCAAGAATTTGGGTGGAGTGGAGGCTACCCAGATAGGGCTTTTCTGGGTTTCTGACCTCTCTATGTCTTGCTCCCAGTTCATTCTGTAGATAACACACGCATGGACCTGATAATCCCTGGGGAACAATATTTCTACCTGAAGGCCAGAAGTGTGGCTGAGAGACAACGGTGGCTGGTAGCCTTGGGGTCAGCCAAGGCTTGCCTGACAGACAGTAGGACCCAGAAAGAAAAAGGCAAGTATTGATTGTCCTCTGGACTGGGAACCCTGGGAATCACCTAGTGGCATCTCTGGGTTCCCATATTTGTTATCTTGCTTCTGACCACCTAGCCATAGCCAGCTTTTTTTCTTTTTTTTAAAGTAGTTATGTATTCAGTATTTTATTTATTTATTTTTGGCTGTGTTGGGTCTTTGTTTCTGTGTGAGGGCTTTCTCTAGTTGCGGCCACTCTTCATCGCGGTGTGCCAGCCTCTCACTATCGCTGCCTCTCTTGTTGCGGAGCACAGGCTCTGGACGCGCAGGCTCCAGCGGCCATGGCTCATGGGCCTAGTTGCTCCGCGGCATGTGGGATCTTCCCAGACCAGGGCTCGAACCAGTGTCCCCTGCTTTGGCAGGCAGATTCTCAACCACTGCGCCCCCAGGGAGGCCCCCATAGCCAGCTTTTTATATCATGCAAGTGCTGTATATCTCAGTGGACCTTAAACAGTCTATACCTGACTCTTCTTTCTTAGCATGTCATAGTAGAAAGAATGCAGGTTTTGGAGCCAGATACAACTGGGTTCAAATCATGGCTTTGTGACCTTGACATAGGTCACTTAACCTCTCTAATCTTCAGTTTCCTTATATTTTGAAAAGAGGTAATGACCTATCTTAGAAGGATTACCATGAGGTACCTCGTCTGGCACAAAGTTGACTTTTGGTAAAGAGTAGCTGAGCCAGAGAAGCCTTGGATGTGGTATTTCCTGCAGTAACAGCCCGCTTTCCCCGCCCTGTTCCTGGGGTAGATGGATACTTAATTGTCAGG
This sequence comes from Tursiops truncatus, assembly GCF_011762595.2. Lineage (NCBI taxonomy): Eukaryota > Metazoa > Chordata > Mammalia > Artiodactyla > Delphinidae > Tursiops > Tursiops truncatus. The sequence continues at coordinate 59,426,847 of NC_047042.1, forward strand.
TTGCTGCTGCTTAATGCTCGTTGACTCAACATCATTAGGTCTCCTGAGAACCACGGCATAACTTTCTATTTTGCCTGGGTCACGAGTGCCAGGGCTTACTGCCTGAGCTCTGCCTTCCCAGCCCCCCAGCCGCGAATGTACACCTGAAAAGATTGGTGGGAGAGAGGGGCCTCTGGGAACAAGTGTTTCAGGGGACCTTTCTCATGACACATATGGCAGATGTGCTTAACTCTTCAAGTAGACACAGTAAAATGACCTATTTGTTGGTTGTTTTTCAATGCTAAGTCGAGAGCAAATTCTAGACACTGTCAGCTCTGACTCAGATCAGGTGGTAATGTGCAGCTTTTTCACGGAGAAGCAAGCAGAGGCAGTTACGATTGTAGCCGAGCCCTCAGCGCCAGGATGGCTGGAATGCCGTGCTAATGAAGGAGCAGCAGGTGTGCAGAGGGTGCCGTTCGCCTTGCCAGGCAGCATGCTGGACCAGTCCTCTGAATTCACAAGCTGTCTTATTAGTGGTAATTGCATGTTACAGAACACTGTTTCCCAGTTTTGAGCACTGGATAGATAGCTGTGACCCCATTTTACAGATAGGAAAACTGTGGCAGAACTGAGACCAAAACCCTGAACCCTTGACTGTTCCCAGTTCTGACACAAGTGGATCAGAGGTATACTGTCTCCTTCTTCCTGTACTGGTGATCATTAAATATGTTGGCTCAAGAAATAATGTAGATTACTTCAGAAGACTAGAAATCTCCTTCTTCTCTTTTTCTTGCTCCCATAACTTCAAATATGTCATATCTGTAACCCATACTATAAACATCTGACTTTAGGCATAGATTATATTTCACTTATCTGTATAGTATGCTAACTAGTATATCAGTTATTTATTCTGGGAATTAAATTACGTTTTCATCATTTTGTTATTTAGAGTTTGCTGAAAACACTGAAAACTTGAAAACTAAAATGTCGGAACTAAGACTCTACTGTGATCTTCTTGTTCAGCAAGTAGATAAAACAAAAGAAGTGACCGCAACTGGTGTGTCCAATTCTGAGGTAAAATACCATTCTTCTTAGCCACGTGACAAGTAGCCCCAGATGTTGCTTACAGGTGCTGCTTATTCTCACATAATCCCTACCTTGGAATTTACTGTTTTTCAGAGAAAAAAAGTGACAGACTTCAACAAAGAGAAGAAGTGTGTGCATTTCAGCATATGGAAGCGTATAGTTTTCCTTCCTGGGATGAATTCAGGATTAATTAATTGCTAATTTTGGAACTTTTAACTTTAGTACTGATGTACTAAAATATGTGTCTCTCCAGTTTGCATAACTTTCTAAAATATAGCCTTAGCTGTCTGGCAGAGCCATTTCTATACTACGCATGTGGCTCCTAAGGTGACAGCATCATGTCTGTCAGTAATATGTGTCTGTCACCTCTGATGAGACTGTAACAGGATTTTATTTCACCGTAATAGATGTTCTGCTTGAGTAGAGACTAGTGCTTTCAAAGATAGAGACACAGCTTTATTTCTCTCCATCATCAGCAAGGATTGCGATTTTTATCATTTATTAATGAAATTGTTATTTACTCATTCTAAAACATATATTAAAAGATCTATCTGGTGTTAAGCTATGTATTGAATGGTTCACATTAACCAGAGAGGGGTCTCTGCTCTGCTCTCAGAGAAGTTATCTGAAAAACAGTGCCCACAAAATGAAGAATCTGTAGATTATAATTAATGGTTTTAAATTACTTTTCTTAGGTAGTGTATCACTATGCTACTAGTAATATATGTGCTCTAAGTTTTTCTAATAAAGGTGGTTTAACTCACTTTCACCCACTTTTTGGGGGTCTCTCTTACTCATTCAGCAACTGCCTATCGTGTACAAGATACTGTGCTGCGGGAGGGAGATAGGAGGGGTACCAAAACACTTCAGTCCTTCTTTTGGGATGTTAGAGACTAGAGCATTGATTCTCAACCCAGAGCAGTTTTGCTCCTCAGGAGACATTGGGCAACGTCTGAGACACTTTTGGTTGTCACTACTGGGGGAGTGCTGTTGGCATCTAAGGGGTAGAGGCCGGACGCTGCTTAATATCTGCAATGGATAGGAGAGCCACTCCCCCTATATCCCCTGCTCCAGTAAGCCAGCCCCAAATGCCAGTGATGCCAAGGTAGAGAAGCCCTGTTCTAGTAGGAAGGGAAAAAGTGAACACAGCAATGTTTAATTCTAGGAAGTGTTTATAGTAAGTGCCTTGGGAACTTGCTTATGAAACTGTGGTTATGATATTGTGATTTATAATAAGAAATATATGTTTGGTCTTTGTCTAGTTTTTGGCACAGAGCTCCAAAAAATAACCCTTGGAATTTCCAGGTGATAAAAAGTGTCTTTGTTATGTTAATTGGAAAATACTAAGGATAGAGGCTCTGGTTGACTGTAGACCCAAGCAAGTGATTAGAGGGTTGGAACTTTCATTCCTACCCCCTCCCCTCCTGGGAGGGGAGAGGGACTGAAGATTGACTTCAGTCACCCTTGGCCAATGATTTAATCAATCGTGCCCATTTAACGAAGCTTCCATAACCCACAGCATGGGGTTTGGAGAGCTCTCGAGTTGGTGAATATGTGTTGACTGGGGAGAGTGGCATACTCAGGGAGCATGGACGCGCCAAGCCCCTTCCCACATGCCTTGCCCTATGCATCTCTTCCATCTGGCTGTTCCTGAGTTATATGCTTTTATAATATACTGGCAGTCTAATAAGTTAAATGTTTCTTTTAGTTCTGTGAGCTGCTCTGGCAAAGTAATTAAACACAAGGAGGGGGTTGTTGGAATCTTCAGTCTAGAGTGGGTCAGTCAGTAGCACAAGTGACACCCTGAACTTGCCATTGTTGTCTGAAGTGGGGGTGGGGAGCAATCTTGTAGGACTGAGCGCTTAACCTGTGAGATCTGACACTATTTCCAGGTAAATTGTGTCAGAATTGTAAGACACCCGGCTGGTGTCCAAGAATTTCTTGGTGGTGTGGAAAAAAACCACACATTGTAATTGGTGTCTGAAAAATAGTGGTTCACGACCAGTAACATCTAGCTTGTTAGAAATACAAAATTGAGGAAAATATAGAGGCTATGGCTAAAGAACAAAATTCAACTGAGTAAAATTTAAAGATCTTATTAACTTTATTCAGCAATTCATAAATCGGGCAGCGTCCAGTCTAGCAGGTAGAAAGGAGCTGTGAAGAGCTATACCAGGCTAGAGATCTTTATGGACCAAAGTGAGCTGGAACAAGGACGTTATACTGGGCATTCGCTGAATGGTTAAAGCAGGGTTACTTTTCTTATATGGAGCAAAGGGAAGTCTTGGAGCCAGGTCAGTACACTAGCTTGTGCCGAGCAGGCAAGCACTGATTGGTTGACCTAGGCCTGCCTTTTCTGGGAGAGCCCAGCATAGAAACTTGGATAAGTTTTTGGTTTGCTGTTGTGAGACTTAGCATGAGTGACTCCATCTTGGGCCCAATCTGGTAACTCTAATGCCACTAAGATGTGGTTACCAAACTCTCTAGTCAGGGGGTAGCCTCAGTTTCCTGAACAACTTATCAATATCAATATCCAGAGGAAAAACAACCTGAGCAAGTGAAATAACTTGGAGAAAAAAATGATTAGATATTCAGAATAATTCCAGTTGCTGAAACCTCTCAGACTCATCTGTACTGAAAGACTCATCTGTACTGTGATTTGTGGTTTCTAATGCTTCTATTCTGGAACTTCATTTTTACTCAGACAGTGGGAGACATTTTTCCATTGATCCCCCTGGTCTTCAGTCCATATAATTCTGTTTGGTGTCTGCCACCCCTTAGAGACCGCAAACTCCACAAGGGCTCAGCGCCTAGCACCTGACATACTGCTGTCATATAGTGTTGTTGAGTTGAGAGAAGTCGTTGCCTTCAGTTGGAGTGGTGGGTGAGCATGAAGGGCAGATTGAGGGTAAGGCTTGCGTATGATTAATAGATAAGTTGGACTTGCTCAGTCTTTTTCTTTTATAACTGATACCCATATTTGTCCAGCAAAATAGACGGGTACACGATTATTGTTATCACCCGTTATTAGCTGGATAAAAGCTCTAAGGACATTCCACAACTGGGCTTTTTCCTTTTTGGCAAGGTAAAGGAGTCTTCACCCTGGTTGTTTTGTAGGAGGGAATTGATGTGGGAACTCTGCTGAAATCAACCTGCAATACTTTTCTGAAGACGTTGGAAGAATGCATGCAGATCGCAAACGCAGCCTTCACTTCTGAGCTGCTCTATCGCACTCCCCCAGGATCACCTCAGCTGGCCATGCTCAAGTCCAACAAGGTAACAGACCAGGTCAGCTTGGCTGCAGTAGGGCATGATGAAAAGTTAAGAAAGTGATATACTGAGCTAAGTTCTCCATCACCCTTTGGCAACCGATAAAGACATTTTTGTAGTGGACTCTCTTTTATGTCCACTATTATATATGCCCTTAGTCCCTCGTATCCAGTCAGTTAGTGTTGGCAGTTTTACCACCTGAACATGTCTCTCTCTGATGTAGCTAGTTTCTCGTCTCCAGCCTCCTTGTCCAGGGAGTCTTGTTGAGATTGGTGATAGCCTTCTAACTAGTTGCCTTCAACTCGACTCTCCCAGGCAGCCTACAGTGTTTCTGTTCATGCAGTGTAAATTGGGCCACTTCACCTAAAACTTTTAGTGGCTCCCTCATTGCCTACAGGTTAAAGTCAAAACGTCTTAGCCCCTTCCCACATCACCAACCTCTTTCTTTTTCATAACTGGCTTGAACGTATTAACTGCTTGTAGCTCCCCCACTTCTTTGGGCCATTTCCCAGTACCAAGAATGCCCTTCTCACCTGTCTTTCCCTGCTTAGCTCTTATTCATCCTTTAAAATTTAATCTCTCTTTCCCTGAATCCCTTAGTTGGGCTAAGAGTTCCTCCTCTACGCATACCCCTATTTTAGCCTTATTCTATATTGAAAGTACCTTAAGGGCAAGAACCCCATACTGTTTACCTTTATGCTTCCAGTGTTTGATACAATGCTGTATCATAGTTTGGTATTTAATAATATTTAATGAGTGTAATAGTAATTACAAGAAAGCTAACCACCAAGGGTATAAATACGGTAATTAGGCCCTTCAAAAGACCATCTTCCTTTTTCTTAGAAATTTGGGTATCCTTATTTGAGACTGGTTGGGATCAATGACTCCTTTCTTTTGGGAAGACCTAAAATTATTCCTCTTGAGTGGGGCAGTGTGTGTTATGATCATATTTACCACTTTCATATGTGATAAAACTCTAAATATATTCTGTTGGGAGTTTAACATGTGAATTTTCTTTTCTTTGCTTCTTTTAAAGATGAAACATCCTATTGTACCAATTCATAATTCATTGGAAAGGTACAGTAACATTTTTTGTTTTTTCTTCTTTCTAAAAATATAAAAATAAGGATATTGGTATTCCTTGTTTTTTTTTTTTTAAGAAATTACGTGGTGGGCTTCCCTGGTGGTGCAGTGGTTAAGAATCCGCCCGCCAGTGCAGGGGACACGGGTTCGAGCCCTAGTCTGGAAAGATCCCACTTGCCACGGAGCAACTAAGCCCGTGTGCCACAACTACTGAGCCTGTGCTCTAGAGCCCACGCGCCGCATCTACTGAAGCCCACGTGCTCTAGAGCCCGTGCTCCGCAACAAGAGAAGCCACTGCATTGAGAAGCCCATGCACAGCTACAAAGAGTAGCCCCTGCTCACTGCAACTAGAGAAAGCCCATGTGCAGCAACAATGACCCAACACAGCCAAAAATAATAAATAAATTTTAAAAAGAAAAGAAAAGAAATCATGTGGTGGTTTTTCTCATGGTTTGAGATGATACCAGAGGTGACCCTGAAGCACTGCAAATCTTTCATTCAGCACTGACTACTAGGGAAGATGTTTGCATTTCCCCAGGATATGGATCTCACCCACCACAGCTAATAACTTTTCATTTCTCTGTTGTACTGAGTATTGGAACCCCCTCTCTTGTGAAGGAGCCGAGCATTGATTTAAATGTGGTTTTATCAGAAAAGACAGTGCTATTTTGTTTCATTGAAAAATAAAAATCCTAGGTAGCTTTACAGGTTGGAAAAAGAACATAATATCAAAATCTGAACTACTGAAAAAAAGTACACGTTTACACAGTTGTGTTCCTATTATTTAGGGTCTTTATTCAGTTATTATTTCATATAAGCATTCCTGTATTTTGACATTGTCCATGTATTTGTCCTTTCAAGTTGTTATTTAATATTTTCATCTCTTTATATACAGTTGTTTGTTTCTTTAGTACAAGGATTGTTCCCCAATTTGGTTAATAATTTTCTCCTGATCTAAATATTTCTACTAGGAACATCTTTGTAGATTTTTTTTTCTTTTGAGGTATTTCATCAATATACTCCTATATTTTTAATTGCCAAGTTGAAATACGGTATTTTTTTAGAAAAACAAATGCTTTTCCTGGAGTCCACATGTAGCTTGGACCTTTTCCCTTTATTCGTATTAGAAGAAAATGGTTTTGTTCTAATTTGGCTGAGTCTAGTTATTTATAATAAGATGTTATGATTGTCCCTTTAACAGAATCAGTTATTTCACTTGCATGTTAAATAGCCTTTTATGTTACCTTAAAGAGCAACAGATACTCAGGATGTATTGTGTCCTCCTGGGTTTTTTTTTTTTTTTTTTTTGTCTTCCTTGACCACAGCTGTGGCTTCTAGACAGTTAACTGCTAGGCAAACAAATGGAAGTGGCCAGTGATTTGAGAGGTGAGGAGAGAGGAAAAAACCTTCCAGGGAGAAGCTGAGGAAAGTGAGAAAAAGTGTTGAATGTGGTACCTGTAGAAAAGCTGATTGAAAACCCGGGTGCTATCAGTGAATATTTCCTGTTGCTGGTGGGGAGCAGGAAGTTGGAGTCAGCTGAGGGTGCATGAAGAGCCATGAATGGCTCTTTGGTCTCTGAACTTCAGCCTGGAGACAGGCCTGCTCCCAGCACAGGAGGATACCCGCCTTTGAGGCAGGAGGGTGGGGTGAGAGATTTGGCTTGATTTAACAGTTCTGTTTTTCAATCAATGTTAAAGGGAGTTGGTAATTGTGGTTGTGGACCCTTCCCCATCCCTCAGAATAGGATCTATCTGTGCAATCTATTTGTGACCAAATAATTGGACTTCTTGGCTTTTTTCCTTTTAAAAAAATTTTAGGCAAACAGAGTTAAACAGTTGTGAGAATGGATCTTTACATATGGAAATAAATGATGATGAAGAAATCCTAATGAAAAACAAGAGCTCCTTATGTTTGAAACCTGCAGAGACAGATCGCAGCATATCAAGTGAAGAAAATACAGATGATAATATAACAGGTAAAAACAAAAAAGGTGTGAATAAAAGGATCATGGGGCTTTGATTCATTATCCATGATGCGACACTTGATAGGGACTGACCTCAAGACAGCGTGCTAGGTAGCTCCCGAGGCAGCTGTTCGTAAGATAACAGAGTTCACTTGAAAACGTTCTGCCATCCCACCTGACCCCCCTATTGAAAAGGCAGAATGAAGAGGAGTTTCCCACTCACTGTTCTTAGCTGTGATGTCCATGGGCTTCAGTGAGCTGTAGCTGTCTGTGCTGACTTTTTAGAGAGTATGAGTATTAGGGCCTTCTGCTCAGAATTTCAAAGTCCATTGAACATAGACTATGATGTGAGACTTAAGAGTCTGCAGAGTTATGGCAGTTCAGTTTTCCATCCTCCTGGTTTCTGGTGAGGCCTGAGGATGTCCGAATTCACCAACCACCATCAGACTTTCGCCTGGCTGTCTCTGTTCATCAAGCCAAATTCCCAAGTTTTTGGTAATAACCTGTAGTTGAAAGTGCTGCCCTTTTCGATTTACTAATTTCATTGGTTCTAACTACTAAAACCAACTTCAGATCAGTCCATGACAATCATCTTAGAGTTTTTAATTGTGTTATAAGTGTGTATTAAATAGTTTGAAAATAAAATTTTTTTTAAAGTTTCCTCCTCATCTCCTCTGGTGAGTGGGGGGAAGAAAAGATGCATTTTCATAGCTGTTAACCTGCAGCAAGCAATCCATACATCACTGAAGTCTTATCCCTTGAGTAAGTAATAGACAGGAGAATTTCTGTTAAAACAGTACTATTATTTATTTGACCCAATAATTTTTTTCTAGGAATTTGTCCTCAGGGAATAGTCAGATTTAAAGACAAATATATATGGACAGGGATGTCCTTTATGACATTACAGTTAATTCTCATTACTCATGGTAGTTTTGTTCTATAAAGTCACTGCAAACACTGAATTAGAAAATACTGAACCGTTGCTCCTAGGGGAAATACATGGTTAGGTTCCCGCAAGCCTCTTTTCACATTTTCATCAACTGATCAGAACATATTGTTGTTTTGTGTGTTTCTGTTTAAAGACACCTTGTTGGGGAGAGGGATAAATTGGAAGATTGGGATTGACATATACATACTACTATATATAAAATAGGAAACTAATAAGGAACTACTGTATAGCACAGGGGACTCTACTCAGTACTCTGTAATGGCCTATATGGGAAAAGAATCTAAAAAAGAGTGGATATATGTATATGTATAACTGATTCACTTTGCTGTACACCTGAAACTAACACAACATTGTAAATCAACTATACTCCAATAAAAATTAAAAAGAAAAGAGTCCCTCCTCCTAAAGGAAAAAAAAAAGATACCTTGTTTATATAGATTGTTGACTCATTAACATTGAACCCATGGCCAACAGCACTATAACTCATGCCTGAACGAAGCTTATCTCTTTTTTTTTTTTTTTTTTTTTGCGGTACGCGGGCCTCTCACTGCTGTGGCCTAGGCCCAGCGGCCATGGCTCACAGACCCAGCCGCTCCGCGGCACGTGGAATCCTCCCGGACCGGGGCACAAACCCACGTCCCCTGCATCGGCAGGCGGACTCTGAACCACTGCGCCACCAGGGAAGCCCACGAAGCTCATCTTATATAAGCTTATATAACACGTGTTTTTCCATAAGGCACATCACAGCCTTCTTGTGCTTAGGAACACTAGGCAGCACTACACTTGGGGGTCCTTTTAAACAGCAAAATCAACAACGAAATGCACAGGAATGCAAAAAAAAAAATGGCACTAAATAAACACATTTGCGTACAGTATGAAAGGTAAAACAAGAAGGCAGAGTGTCACCTTGTTCGACCTCAGCTGGGAACATGCGTGTCAGGTAACTCAAATTTTTTCACCACTCTGCACATATCCAAAATGACTGCAAGAGTGCCATGAGCATTGATTTTAGTATTACAAATAAACTTCAGCAAGTAGGCAAATCCACAAAGACAGAATACACTAATATTGAGGCTCAACTCTACTTATAATACTGAAATTTTAGAAACTACTTAAATGCCCACCACATAAACATGATTCAATATTACATGGTCATTAAAACCATGTTTTGAAGAGTATTGAATGATAATGAAAATATTCATGATAGACCGTTCAGTGAAAACAGGCTGGATGAAAATCTACACGTATTTAAACTCAATTTTGTTTGTGTGTATATGTATAGTATTTCACTGATTTTTCTTTCTGTATACTTTTCTGTGTTAAAAATGTTCAACAATGAATATATATAGTAATCTTATAATACATAAATAAAAGGTTAGTAATAGGTATCTCCTGCTTTACAGTCCAACGTGAAATGATAAAGGAAGATGGAGAGGAAAACCTGGGAAATCATGACAGCCACTTGGCACAGTCTGAATCCCACTCCTCAAGCAGCTCTCCAGAAGCCCACTGGGAAGAAGGCCAAGAAGTCATCCCAACTTTCTTTAGTACCATGAACACCAGGTATTCTGTACTCTCTAACATCACTGACAGTTGGATACGAGCTTTCCTTCTGGAAAGTCAATGTTGGTGTTCCTTTCAGGGGATGGCGTATCCTAACAGAATAGAGAATGTGGCATACCAAGCATCTGCTTTACTGTTCACCTTGCCTGAAGCAGTGGATGAGAAGGAACTGGATTGTGAGAGTATACTCTGTCAACAAGTTTTAGCTTGCTTTGGTGGATTGTCTTTGGAAAATGATTTTATTAGACTGTGTTATAATAGAAGAACAGTCACTGGGGCATATTTGTGAGATGAAGTTAAATGATTTGACCTACAGAGGGGCAGCTGTTTTCATGACTGCCTCTGAACTGCAGAGCATGCTAATGTTGTGTTTTCAATCTTTCCTCCTCTGTATCACCAAATTGTTTAGCTTTAGTGACATTGAACTTCTGGAAGACAGTGGCATTCCCACAGAAGCATTCTTAGCATCATGTTATGCTGTGGTTCCAGTATTAGGTAAGATTGCTGGATTTGCCTTAAATTCATAGTCTCTAGAATCTGTTTCACTGCAGTTATTTTGTAGTAGAAATATGCTGAGCTATGTGTACAGTGAGATGACCCTTCTTATCTACCTCTTCATATCACTAGGCACATATAGTTAAAACTGTGTGACCTTAAGCATTATTACATATTTCCAGTTCATTTCTAATTATGATTAATATTGATCTTAGAGTTGTGTAATGAAAAAAGGGAATTCTGTTTTCTAGAAATCTTACTTAAGAGCAAAAGTGAAAGTCGTTGAGGAACAGATCTTCAAATCTGTTGGTACTATGAAAAAACATTTTACCAGCTAAAACTTTTTTCAGATTAAAAAAAGATAATATGTATAACTTTATTTAAGTTTAAATTACATTTACTTTTTATAGAGCCAGTAGTACCAGGAATTGCTAATGTGTTGAAATTTGCTATATAATCCACTTAACTCTGTATCTCTTTTTTAAATCAAGGTATATCTTGCATAGAACTTAACTGTTATAATTCAATGAGTTTTGACAAATGCATCTACCTATGTAATCCACATCTCTATCAAGGCAGAGAATGTTTTCATCACCCCAGAATGTTCCCTATGCCAGTCAGTCCACAACCTGTCACCCAGCCCAAGGCAACCATACTGATTTCTGTCACCATAGATTAGTTTTGCGTGTTCTAAAATTTTACATAAGTGGAATCATGTTACGTACTCTTGCATTATTATACTCTTGATAGTATAATGTTTTCACCTTTGTTGTTACATGTATTAGTCGCTCATTCCTTTCTATTGCTGAATAGTATTCTATTAAGTGACTCTACCCCATTTTGTTTATTCATTCTCCTACTGATAAACATTTGGGTAGTTTCTTGTTTGGGGCTATTATAAGTGAAATTGCTCTGAACGTTTTTGTGTCTGTGGGCACATGTTTTCATTATTGAGTAAACACCTAGGGGTGGAATTGCTGATTCATAGGGTTTATACATGTAATTTCATGAAGAGTGGTTGTACCATTGTGTACTTCCAATAGCAAAATATGAATACTCTGGTTGCTTCACATCCTCACTAGCACTTGGTGGTGTCAGTATTTTTGGTTTTAGCCATTTCTGTGAGTGTTTGGTGGCTTTAATTTGTATTTCTCTGGTGACTAATGATGTTGAGCACTTTTTCATATGGTTATCGACCATTGCTATCTCTTCCATTGTGAAGTCTGTTCAAATCTTTAACCTATTTTTAAAAGTTGGTTAATTTTCTTTTTATTATTGAATTGAAAGAGTTCTTTGTATGTTCTGAATAACATTTCATTTTAGACGTACTCATTATGAATATTTTCCCCCAGACTATGACTTGTTCATTTCTTTTCTTAATGATGCCTTTTGAAGAGCAGGGTTTTTAATTTTCATTAAATCCAATTTATCTGTGTTTTCTTCTTTTATAGTTAGTGCTTTCAGTATCCTAAAAGATCTTTGCTTATCCCCAAGGTCATGAAGATAGTCTTCTGTGTTGTCTTCTACACTTTTTATTTTTGATTTTAAGTTTACATCTGTGATCCATCTTGGAATCAGTTTTTTATGTGGTGTGAGGTAAGGGTTGAGATTCCTTCTTTTTTTTTTTTTTTTTCCTTTATCTGGTTGTTCAAGAACCATTTGTTGAAAAAGTATCTTTTTACCCTTTTATATTACCTTGGCAGCACTTTGAAAACCAGTTGACCCTATAAGTGTGGGTCTATTTCTGGACTCTCTTTTGTTTCAACCATCTGTTTTTTTTCCTCATCCTAGTATTATAGTATCTTAATTACTGTGTAAGGCTTGAAATCAGATAATGTATTCTTCCAGTTTTGTTCTTCTTTTTCAAGATGTTTTGGCAATTCTAGGTCCTTTGCATGTCCATATAAATTTTAGCTGTTAAAATGAATGTCAATATTATGACATAGTATGAGTGTGTTTCATGTTTGGTAATTGCAATCATTGTTGCTTTTGTTGTGGTCATCCATTTACAATGCTTGGTGTCAGTTTATTTATCTCTTGTAAAAATAAAATACAGTGTGTGACGGGGTTGGGGGGGGAGAATCATGGGCCATGCATGCTTCCCATTACTTTAAGGGAAAAAGCAAAGCTGCCCATCCCACTAATTCAACCCCAGAGAGGAAGAAGAGCCCTGATACAGATCAAAGAGAAAAACTAAGACCGTATCCAGGGGTCAGTGTACTAGAGTGGACCTTTCCAAAGATGTGTGGAGGGTATCAAAGTTCCCATCCTCCTTCCATGACTCCTCTTCACTCTCCTGGATAGGATAAGCAAGGACAAAGTGGAGCCCACAGAGTAGGGGGGCATGCAGGTGGCTTCCACGTGGTCCAGTTGGCCAAAGAAAGGAGAGTCTATATACACACTGGGACTAGAGGTTGAAGGGGATTTTTTTTTCCTGTAGGATTCCTGGGACCATACATTCTTTGATAAGCATGTATGACAGTAGGAGGCAGGATAGAATAGCAGTCTGATGGAAGAGCTACAAGGTAACTCCAATTCCATCCTACCCAGTAGTTATGGCCAATAATACAAGTTATCCCTCTTATCATGAAGATGCCAGGAGTCTTAAGTCTTAAACCTTAAAATCAGAGAAATCATAAATATTTCTCTGTATAAATGAAAATAAATCTCATTACATATATCCCAAACATACACAGAAACAGAAAACAACTATGGTTTAGGAATAAAAAAAGGAGTAAGATAGTAAAATGCAGTATTCTGATAAATGTACTGGTTTTCTGTACTAAGCCAGTAAACCACTCAAAACTTAGTGAGAGTAAGTAAAACATAAGTACTACCAACTGATTGTTTTGAATAGATAGAGGCATTTCTGAATAAGACATACTGTATTATATAAGACACAAAAGAGAGCTTGTTCTATGTGTCCCATTGTGATTTTTTTTTTTGAAGTAATGAATCTTGAAAACCTTTCAATAAACATATGTGATTTTCTTACTATTTCTCTAAAAAAAAAAAAATCCTGTTGGGATTTTGATTAGGATTACATTGAAACTGTAAACCAATTAGTAGGAAATTGGCATCTTAAACAACATTGAGTCTTCTAATCCATGAATGTGCTATATCTCTCATTTACTTAGGTCTTTATTTTCACAACGTTTTGTATCGTGTAAAGGTCTTACACATCTTTTGTTAGGAATAACTTTTAGAATTTTATGTTTTTTTATGCTATCATGAAAAGTATTTCATTTTCCAGTTGTTTATTAATAGCATATAGATACAATTGACTTGTACATTGAGTTGTTTTTTACAATCATGAATGAGTTAATTTATAAAATATATTTTTCTGTGTTTATTGAAATTATCATGTTTTTTTCTTGTACTCAGTGTAATAAATTACATTGTTTGGATGAATTTAAGCCTGCTATCTTGCTGTCTGTTTCTACCATCTTGCTACTTATTATCTGTTTGTCTCATGTGTTCTTCCTTGTTTACTCCTTTCTTGATTTCCACCCAATTAATCAATTATTTTTTTGTATTCTGTTTTATTTCCTCTTTTAGCTTTTTAGCTACCTATCTTTGTTCCTGCCTTTCTTTTGGATGAGTCAAGTATTTTTTAGAATTTTATTATATTTTCTCTTTTGGCTTTTTGGCTATACCCCTTTGTGTTACTATTTTTAGTTGCTCTTATCCAACAAAAATATTCAGACTACATATATAATTTTATATTTTCTGGCAAGAATATTAAAATTGTAAAGCAAAACAGATAAAACTAATTTTAATAATGTATTTTATCTAACTTGGTATATACAATATATCATCTGAACATGGAATCAATATAAAAGAATCATTATTGAGATATTTGGCATTCTTTTTTTGGTACTGAGTCTTTGAAATCTGGTATATATTTATACTTATGGCATATTTCAGTTTGGAATCGGTACATTCCAAGAGCTCAATAGCCACACATCTACTGGCTACCGTATTGGACAGTGCAGCCCTAAGGATTACAATGCGCATTCTAAACTTACAAGGTTATCCTCACCTGCCCTTAGGCCCTTATTATAGTTACTCACTTCAGAGCAGTGAAGTAGAAAAAAGCAATGACAGTGTGCCAGGAACCTTTGAAGCTTATGTTTAGAAAATGATTTAAAAGCAAAAAATAAAAGTTTGGCGGGGGGGGGGGGGGGGGGGGGCTGTTAAATTCATTGCTACTATAAAAAATATTTTCCACTTGAAAAAATTGCATTTTCAAAGATGTTTTCAATCTTTTCTTCTAGACAAACTTGGCCCTACAGTGTTTGCTCCTGTTAAAATGGATCTAGTTGGAAATATTAAGGTGAATATACTGGCTTGTCTCCGTGGAGACTGTATATTTGGAGGGAGTAGCTGCATGAAATCTCATTCAGAAACAAATGATTGTTGAGTTTTATACTCGGGATGAAAAGTATAGGCCAGCTGTAAGAACCTTTCTCAGAGGAAAAAATACTTTAAAAACAGTACTTTAAAACCCTGAAACTATTTAATTCTAGCTTAAGCCTAATAAGAATCCTCAAACAAATAAAACAGATTACTTGGAAAGCATAAGGACGAAGGTAAGAGAGGCTTAATTCATTTTGATTTCTTAGAGGCCTGGTTGACAAAGTTAGGTCTCAACAGTAAACTGACTTGCTTGATAGCTTTAGCACTTTTAACTTAGGTTATTTCCCTGCTTCTCCTGCAGAAAGTAAATCAGAAGTATATAACCAACAAAGAAGAGTTTACCACACTCCAGAAGATAGTGCTGCATGAAGTGGAGGCCGATGTAGCCCAGGTTAGGAACTCAGCTACAGAAGCCCTCCTGTGGCTGAAGAGGTGAGGCAACTGGGGTGGGGCAGCAGTTGAAATCCAGCTTAGTTGAAATGTTACCCCTACCAAAAAAAATTGTTATGCAAAAGAGGCTACTTCTGAGTGAAAGCTGTAACCCATGTATAGCCTTTTCTAGAAGGCCTGAAGAATAGAATATCGACTTTTTTTTGCCTCTGTCTTGATAGTGATAAACATTGTTAATATTAATAGAATATATAAGATAGGAATCATAAAGGACAGTAAAGCCGATTGGTTTGTCTTTATGTCAGTGGATCGCAAACTGTAATGGCATCAGATTCACCTGGAGGGCTTATTAAAAAACACAGATTGCTCCACCCAAAACCCAATTTCTGATTCAGTAAGTCTGGAGGGGAGCTCCAGAATTTGCATTTCTAACAAGTTCCCAGGTGATGCTGAAGCTGCTGGTCCTGGGACCACATTTTGAAAACCACTGTGTAGGTATTTCAGATAAGAAGCGTCTAGGGCAAGCTAAAGGGAAATCACAGGGAAGAAACTTAGAAAGGACTGCCATGTGACTTGACTTGTTTATTGCTGTGCCCAAGATACTACTGAAAAAGAAGCTGATGTCTGCCATTTATTCATACCCATTCAACATAAGTGAACTTTGAAAATAATATTTCTTCCTCTTTTTTGTTTTAGAGGTCTCAAATTTTTGAAGGGATTTTTGACAGAAGTGAAAAATGGTGAAAAGGACATCCAGACAGCCCTGAGTAAGTGTTATTTACATTTTGGTTGATTAATTGAATAGGATGTGGAATGGAGACCCTTGGAGGAGGAGATAGGGTGTGCTTTTCAAGATCTGATTTTGGTATTTTTCTATTTCATTATTATTAATTGTTTGTTTCTTATATGCTTTGTTAAAAAAGAACTCGAGATAGTGACCTGGTAGTCTAGATCTAACTTATTAAAAATCAGTATATCTTAAAGAAGAGCTAAATTAATAGAGAGCCATCTTTTAATCTTAATAGGAAAACCTAATATTTTTAAGAAGTCAGTTCTTCCTAAATGAATCTTGAGATAACTGTGTAGTTTTCTAAAATCTGTATCCAGAGGGAAGCTAGTTTTGGAGACCATAAAAGGGAGGGTGTGGGGAACCCTAGGTTTTGCTCTGAAGTAAGATGAAGGGCTGGTCATCATCTTGTATTCCTCAAGTGCCCTATGTGCCCCATTTTTGTGGTGGTAGTTGAGATTCGGATGAAGGCCTTGGTCAAAGGAGATCGTCCGACATCTCCAGCATCTTAATGCAGTGACTGGAACATTGTAGGTACTTAATAAACATTGGGTGGGTGGGTGGATAGATGGATGGATCAATGCACCTATTGGACCACTTTTGGAAAACATTGAAGACTTGGAAGCATCCTCATAGTGCCACTAACAGACTGGCTAAACTCTCAATCTTGGTCTCTAGGAAATCCTTCCAGGATGGGCATTGAGGTGATCAGATGGGAGTGAGATTTCCATATTACTTTGAAGCCCTGCATTATTATGATGTAGAGAAGCACATGGTCAGGCTCTAGGCAGTCATGATTATAAATAATGAAATGAATGAGTTAGATACTTCTGCTGGGGAGGAGGAGCCAGTGTTCACACAGCATTTTATCAATGTCAGGGGTGAGTTCTTCCTTTTGTTAGTCCTCCCTTTGGGTCATGAGTCTTGAGGGATCCTGCCCCTGTGTGATTTTCCCAGGCCTCCCTGTATAGAAACTTGCCGATGTGCCGTGAAACAATAAAAGCTGATATTTCTGTAACACTGTATAAAAAATTTAGACAACCTAGTCCTCACATCAGTCCATTTTTACAGGTTAGGTAACTGAAATTCTGAAAGATCAAAAGACACGCTAAGACCACAAAGGATCTGAAGCAGGGTCATTTTGGGATCCTCAGCTGTAAGGTCCTCATTTCTCCCACAGAAGGTCTTCTCCACCGTCCCTGAGCTACCTGCATTTTGGGGTTTCTCATACATCCTTGAATTTCCAGGACCGTCTCAGTTATATCCTCTCCTAAGTGTCCTGATTACAGTATTAAAAATATATTCACCATGACTATTAGGACTCCCTAACCAGTCTCCATCAAACTTGATGACTTTGTGGAGTGATTAAGATCATGGGCTAGGTGCCCTTAGACAATTTACTTAACCTTTGTGTGCCTCAGTTTCCTCATCTGTAAAATGGGAATGATGACTTGATTTCCCTAATAAGATTGTTGTAAAGATTAAATAGGTTTATGCATGTGAAAAGATTAGAAATTTGGTACATAATAAGCACTTAATAGAGGTTAGCTTCTATTGTTTATATTCTCATCATCATGACATATACAAAGTTGATAACCTACCAGAAAATGGGACTTATTTGTCCCAAATCACAAATGGAAAGTTACCAAGCTCAGCTGCCAAGCCTGAAATTTCTCTCCAGGCTGACTTCTTAGTATGGAAGCTCCACACTGGTAGGAAGACTCCACCACCTGCAGGAAATGCAGAAGATATGGGATTCAGCACTGTGTGCGTGGTGGACTCCACACGTCACAGGATGCTACTGCTTTCTGATGGCTGGCTGTGTGAGGGCAAGTGGAGAATGCTAATCTCATTACCCCTCTGCTGGAGCTGGGATAGAGGAGAACCCAGCTGCTTACCAGACACAGCAAGTGAAAAGAAAAGCTTTGCCCCTTGGAGGTGGAGAGACAGTTGAGGATATACCCTTTCTGCCCTGCCCCCATCCCTAATTCTGCCCCCTTTCCTCCCCTATCTTTTACTTGATTTGAAAGCTGGGCCTAGAGATGTTGACTTTATGAAGAGAGAGGAGACTTGAAGGGCAAATGCTGCTTCAAAACTGAAATAATCACAGCCAATCTCAGCTTTTCCTTCCTTTTCTTCCCCGCTGGACTGTTTTCAGTGGAAAGGAAAAGGGACCATAAATTTGAGATTTTCATCTTTGATGCTCAGGGTTATTTCAGAGGTCTTCATGATTTAAATCATCTTTGCTTACTGGGATCCCTAGTTTCCTGCTGCTGTGCAATGTGGAGAGATAAAGCTCCCCTAACCAGCCCCCTTCCCTCTAAACACAGACACAACAAGTTCTGTGCAAGCAAATAAGAGAGATTTATGAGAACTGTTCACACATTAACTATGCAGAACCCACAGGCTGCTTGTTGCCTATTTCTTCTGGATTGCTGGCTTTTTTCTCATTTTGAAATCACAGGCTTTATAAGCAGAAGTGATATTTTGTCTAAAATGAGATAGTTTAGGTATGTAAGTAAAAGAGTGGGTATGTGCAATTTATATGCCACATATAGGCAAATTAGCTTGCATTTTTTATTCTGAAATTGAGTTATTGTAATAACAGCTACCATTTATAGAGCACCCAGTGTTGGCATAACACTAGGTTCTCCATAAACATTTTATTTAATCTTCTGAGTACTCCCCTTTTACAGCAAGTAAACTGAGGTTTAGAGAGGATGAGTACTTTCCCTAGGGTCTCAGATCTAGATCAGTGGTTCTCAAAGTGGTCCAAGGACAGCAACATCTTCATCACCTGGAGACTTACTAGAAATGCAGACTGCTGGGTCCCACCTGACACCTGCTGACTCAGAAACTCCCGAGGTGGGGCCCAGCAAATGCGTGTGTTCACAAGTCATGCAAGTGATTCTAATCCATGCTCAAGTGTGAGACCCGTTCATCTAGAGCTGGGATGTTGAAGCTCACCTGTCACTAGGCTACATTTGGTTATTTGGGAATTTTGACTGCATCTAAGTGATTATTAAATAAGCAGGAATAAAAGTACTGAAATTAGTTACCCATAGCATCAGTTAATTTTGCCTCCTTTTCATGATAATTGGCTGGTTACCCAATGGCTGAAAACTTTTCTTAACCTAGGAACAGCAAGACAATTAGTAGGGATAAAATAAGGACACTCCCAAATTTGAAAACACTGCTTAAGAAAGGTTTTGAGGTAACTGCTCATAATTTTGGATAGTCTTAGTGGCTTTGAAAATGGGAGATGATATGTAACAGTCCTAAATGACACAACGGAAGCCTTGACATCTATTAACTCTCTGGAAAATGCATGTATAGTCATTGTATTGCTGCAGTTCTGTGACCTAGAATGAGTTTTCAGCAATCGGAAGGAGGCCTTGGGCTTTATACTGCCCCCTTTTGCATTTGAGCCATCACCTGAATTCCCCATAATGATGATCAGAGTGGAATATTTTGGGTGGTCTCATGCCAAGAGCTGCTCTGAACTCTAGTGTCCTCTGACATTCTCTAGAGATCACTCTAAGGAAAGAGTTGGGTACACAAGGCAAATGTGTTTAATGGCCCACCCTGTAGCTGAGCCCCTCCATTCACAGATGCCACATCAAGAAGAGGCTTTGGAAAGCATCTTTGTAAGTGAAATGAAGAAAAGTTGCTCTGCCATTTCATGCACCATTGTACTAAATATTATGTGTTCTGCACTATTCCCTCAGTGGGATAGCATATTGCCACATCCCTCACCTCGGAATGATTCCGTAAATGTCAGGTAAACATTAACCTAACCAAGATCTGTAGCACAGGATAGGAGGAAAAAAAAAGGTAAAGGAGGCTCACTTATGCATTTAATATGAAAGGCTTTCACAAACAAGGAGAGCTATATGAGAGAGATGAAGTTAGAACTCATAATCAGATATTTGACATCAAATCATAACTTGACTAATTATTCTGAAAGTACCAGGGAATGTGAATCAAGTCATGCCCTTTCCAGAACTCTTAACAGCATGTGCTTCTAATGGCAGAATTGGCTTACAGTACAAGTTTTCTTCTCGATGGTGCCTGAAGGTAACAAAGGATGTCTCTGGGTACTTGTTCCATCTCTGTCAACTGGTTATTGAGTTGGCTTTTCTCCATACAATTCATTTTGCCCAAAGCTTAGTCACTGTAAAGAACTTGGGGGTACTTTCCAAGTAGTAGGTTTTTTTAAATTATATCAAATATTTATCATTTGACCAAATATGTAAATACAGTACCATCTACTACCTCATAACCCCATTACTTCCAGAGAAGATCTTCATCCAGAATTTGTAGTTTATCATCATATAATGAATGTTTTTATACTTCTACTATATATTTATGTGTCCACAAACAGTATCTAGTAATGTATTGCATGTTTTAAACTCATGTACATGGTGTCACATTATACACATTCTTCCTTTTTCACTCAGTATTTTCAGATTTATTCACTGCTTATTCACTTTCAAACCTTTCTTTGTTCGTGATTCTTGCCTAAGGACTTCCTAGTTTAGCTCATTTGCAGAACTGAGATGATTGTCACTTCCTGAGCTCAGTGAATGATGGATTTCACCTTTTCTGGCTTTGCTTGTCTACTTCTCAAGCTGTCTCCTAAGACTTAGATTTGCATTTCTCCTTTGCCCTCTCTACAACCCAAAGTAACTTTGCAAATTCTCACTAATTATAGATTTACAATAGAGAAACACTCTCATATATTCTGTTCCTGGACAGAATAGCTATCCACCAACAGTAATGGAAAGGTAGTCTTGTTCAGATGCTATGATAGGTTGAGGCATAATCTCTAAATACCTCATAGAAAGTTTTTGACTAACCATTAAAGAAGTCAAATCTGCATCTTTATGAACAGAATAAGGTTCCAATTTTTTCAAGATGTGGCTGGGAAAAGGCACGTTTTTCATTTTCATTATTTTGTTTTATCACAAAGAATAAACATTAGTTTTGTCAAAATGGTTTAATGTGACAAGAATGCCCCAAGTTCTCATTGCTTTTAGCTTTGTGACCTTGGGCAGGTAACTCTCTCTCTGGGTCTTCTATTTTTTCATCTGTAAGAGGAAGAGAATTGGGCAAGGTGATTGTCAACACTTCCTACTTAGAAATTTTGCCTCAGTTTCTAAGGAACTGACAGATTTCAGAGAACTGGGAGAAGGGAATCATTTATGTCTTTCAGAGGCCAAAAATACTTCCAGATTATAGAACATGCATTATGATAATGAATGGGTATTATAGTGAAGATTAATGTATTTCATTATCTAATCTTCTCTGGGTAACCAAAATAGGTCAATGCTTAGACTTCATCCTAATTTAATGCAGCCTCACATGGCAGGGATATTTGCAGCCCTAGAAGTCAGCTAAAGACTTGGGGCAAGTCCTTTTCATTTATGAGTTTTATTTTATTTGTTGGTATTCAATTGTGGAGGTGGTCTTCCTAGGCCTGAGTCAGGACCTAGCCTAAATTCTCTGCCTCCCTCTTCTCCCATTAGACTTACTGGCCCACATTTTGCCCAGTGGGACTCTTCTCTGGCAAGATGCAGGCACAGCAGGGAACAACTGCCTTCTCTAGAAGGGCTGGGGGGAGACACAGATCGTGTTGCTGTACAAACACCCTCCCTTCCTTAGACCAGCCTGCCCCTCTTACTTGGACTCACAGCATCCTTGTTTTCTTGCTGTCCCATAGAAGGGAGCATGGAGAAGGGTTTCTGGGCTTTTTTGAGTGGTTGACTTCACAGGCAAAGTGTAGGAAAGGTATAAGGCCCCTGAGGTTGGGGTAGCACTGGATCCAGAGCCCTTATAAACAGGCAGTTTGTCTGCCAGGTGAACTCTGGAGCCGAAGGCTCAGGGACCAGGACAGCGGTCAGCTGCGTTTGCTGCATACCGTAAAGAAATACTGATCTCCTTTTACTTCCCTACCACAATTCCAAATCAGAATGATCGTGACTGTTAGTAGAAGAAAATAATACTGTCTGTATAGGAGAAAAGACTTAAGAGAATATACCTCCAGAATGCCCTCTGTGGTTACCTCTGGGAGGCATGATTATAGGTTTCTTTAGTTCTTCCCTTTTTGCATTTTCCTGAACATTACTTGTGAAATCAGAAAAAAAGCAGTAAGTGTTATTTTAAACTACCACGGTGCCTCAGGTGGGAAGTTTAGAATCCTTGACACGGCATAAAAAAGGTCCTCACAGTTTGGCCCCAGCCCCAGTGATCTGCAGCCCTACTGGACTGTTCCCCCTTCATGCCACCATCTCTCACAACTGCATGTAGCTTTCTCTGTCTGCAGCCCCAGGTACCACCCTACTCTCTGCCCTACCCAGCCTTTGAGACTCCTTTGGAGAATTCTTTCTGTGCACTTGCTCCCAGGCTGGATTCATCTCTCTTTTCCTGTAGCACTGGATAGAGATCTCTGTTACAGCAGTCGGCAATTTGCATAACGATGATTTGTTAAAGGCTGGCTCTCTTATAAACCCATGAACTTCCTGAGGGCAAGGGACTGAGTTTAAAGCACCCAGTGATCCCTGCTGCCTTGCACTTAGTAAGGGGCAGTGGTAGACTCGCACTAAGTTCTTGCTGAATGGAGCAGCTGTTCCCATCACAGATGTCTACGAGCAGATTGTAATGGCACTAAATTTCATCTACTGATTTCTAATGGCATTTAATACCTTACGTGGATTCGGATCACAAGAAAGAAAGTGTTCCCACTATACGTCTGTGACTCACCTCAGGATGTTTTCCATGGACTGTACACCTTCTTACCAGCCCAGATGGCTCCTTAGACGGTTAGAAATTTGACCGTCTTACTGATTTACTGCGGGGGCTGTGCCTAGTATTTCCTGCCCGTCTGCACCTGTATGCTAGCAACCCTTTCTTCACTAAGGTCTTAGATACCATCTAAAATGTCCCTGATAACATCTGTCCCCTTAGAGAATCAGATAGGTTTTAAGTGTGGCTTACATTGAAGACTTGTATCTTTGACACTGTCTTAGCCTACAGACTGGTCTCCTAAGAAAAAGATTGAATTTAATCTCGAGTTCTCCTTTAGGCTATTTCTAAGAGTCCTTTGTGCCCTTGAATTTATTGATTTTTATCATTTCTGCTTTAGCTTCACCACACTGGATGCTGGCATTTCAACCCATTCCTAAAACTTGAGATAGCCAGCGAAATCTGCTGTTAGAATTCAAACGTACAGTCTTCTTTTATACAAAATATAATGTATTTTATGCAAACTTGAATTATGTAAAATTGATACATGGTATGCTAAAAGTATTAATAAAGCCTCACCCAAATTTTAAAAATAGAAATTGACAAGAATTACATCATTTCAAAGCTAGAGAGCTTGAATAAATTGTAAAGTATTCAAGCTACAGCCACATGGCAGTGCTGTTTTGCCCAGTAAAATGCAGATACCTGATGTTCTTTGGCAGTATTCTGTGAACCGCACTGCTTTTTACTGCATAGGAGCCTGTGGTTGTGGATTTGGTGTCTTTTTTTGTTGTTATTTTAACATCTGCTCTTGTTATAATTTAAAATGTCTTTATATCCTATTACAGTGTCGCCCAAGCATTGATTAAATGGTTGATGGTGGTGCTTGTACTAGTGTTGAAACTAGCCCATGAAAATAAAGTTTGGAATAAAATTTAGATGTGGTAAAACATGATAAAGAAGGTCGAACAACCCCTATGATACTCTGTGCTGTAATTTAGGAGTGTGAGGACTCTGTAGACCACTGGAGATGATGCTGAGAAAATAAAATGGAGCATTGAAATAAAAATGCACTGTGGTGATGCAGAGCTGTGCCCTCCTGAGAGCGCATTTATTCCTGTGGAAAAATCAGTTTTGAATTTTGCATGTATTGAATTATTCAAAGCCTTCAGGAACACATCCCTTGCATAAAATACAGTCATCTTGTTCTCGAGATTTTTTTTTTGGTAATTAAAATTATTATGTAGCAGTTTTTAAATCTCCTTTTAAAAAACTCACTGGGACAAAAATAATAGGTTTTTATCTTTAAAGTCTAGAATGTGAATGACTTTTATCAATAGGCCTCACCATATACATTATATCTACCTTAATAACTTCAAGCTGTTCTTTCCATAATAGTTTTAAAGGTTTCTCGCTTTAAAACTGTATATCCAGGGTCATAGGGACATCTAGGACAAGCATTTGACATCCCAGAATAGAATGTTAGAATTGAAGAGAACCTTAGAGTTCATTTTACAAAGGGGGAAACAGATGGTTAGAGAGGTCAGCTAAGGGACTGGCTCCGGATCACACAACATTTCAAAGAACTGCATTTTTATATTTTTATAGTGTATTTTAAATTGTATTTAGTCTCTATATTACAGTATCTTTTCCTCCCTCTTTACTTCCTTATATGTATTGAATTTTCCAACCATGATAATAAGCTGAAGTTGAGATATGACACAGGGTAAGAGTGGAAATACCAATTTTTCCTTAAAAAAAAAACCTCTGTAGGCTTTTTTCCTACTCAAGACTTTTGGGGTGCATAATCTCATAATTCAGCTTTTTTTTATCAGTTTCTAATACCAAGAGGAATGTGCTACTACATACATTAGAAAGGACATGATGCAAATAGCACATCAAATTCTGATGAAATTGTTCCTCATGGAGTTTTTCTTCTTTTCAAGATAATGCATATGGTAAAACATTACGGCAACACCATGGCTGGGTAGTTCGAGGGGTTTTTGCGGTAAGTAATCCTTCTGCCTCCTAATGTTCTGATGGTCACAGCAAGGTGTTTTGTTTTGCTTTGTGTGTGTGGTGTTTCTGTTTGTTTTTGAGAATAAGAACGAAATATTGCTTATTTCATTTAAGTCTATAGGTCTTTGTTGTATGGAAATGTTGGCAATAAAAAGTAAGAAAAGACTGTTAGAATGTGCTTCACCTTATCTAGTTCCAGTGACCCTGAGAAGATTTGTCTCAGAAGTGGTTGCCTTCTGATGTGGTAGTAAAGAGTGTCAGTGTAGAGATAGGCAGGAAGCTGTCAAATGCTCACCATTGAGGGGAAACCAGTGGTGGTTTCAAGCCCATAGCTCCCTCTGCTGCCTGTTAAAGTCAATCCTGTTAATTCTCAGATTTTAGTCAGGTTTTTTTCCCCTAAATTGAATTTTGTCTTGAATATTAACTGACCTGGATTGCCAGTGGCTAGGACTAGAAATATCTTCTTACCCAGTTATTTTCTTTATGGACGTGTTGGTATTCATATGTTTGGGCTCCTGTTAGCTACCGCTCCTTCCTTCCTTGCGTGACCTAGGAAGAGCACACACCTGAGAATCATGGTCCCCCGGACAAATCACTTAGCCTGCATTGTGAAATAGAAGGAGAAGATGGCCCCTTTATGTCAGCAGTAATACTCTGTTATTCTCTCATCTGGGGAGAGGTCAGCCTTAGTCAGGTGCAGCCATGAAAAGGCGGAGTCTCATGTAGGGGTACAGTAGGAAATGTCATAGAGTATGAGTGTTGTTTGGAAGGTCGGGGGATTAAAAATAGCCTTGCAGATGATGGTCTTTTACTAATTTAAAGCATGGGAGACATCATTTGCCTAAGGTAAGAACCGTTCAGGTCATGATTTACTAGGAGGCAGGTAAAGAAAGTGGGAAGAATTTACCGTGGAAGAAATCAAATTTTAGTGAAAATGAACCATTTTTGAAAGCATGGAGATGACTAGCTCTATGTCCTACTGTTCACTGGAATAGGAGCCAGACCAGTTGCAGCCACTGACTGCTCACACTTACCTTCAGTGCATGTTTAATAACATAATAATAGTTGCCATTTGGCTGTTGGACGCTTACTGTGCATCAGGCACTGTGCCAGGTACTTCTGTGTTCACTCTCTTTGGTAATCCTCAGGATTAACTCCCACTATTGTACAAGTTCAGAACTGTTTGTTCCAGTCCCAGAGTGAGGCAGTGGCAGAGTCCAGGTCTAAACCCAGATCTGCTGTCTCCGAGGCTGGTGCCCATCCCACACATCACAGCTCTCCACAGTGAAGACAGAATAACTGAGAAACTGCTAGTGAGAAATGAGGCAAAGGGTGCTGCTGCATTCATCAGTCTCCCTGAGTAAATACTGTGATTGCCTACAGGTGCCTCACACCCGCCTTCCCTTGGTGAGGTGACAGAGCATGAAAACACTGAGTTGCACCATTTATAAGAAACATAAATGTGGTTTGGGGTGGTTGTTTTTTTTCAGAATAGAAGGCAGAGTTTAATCCTGAAATATTATTGATGATCCGAGATGTTGCCAACAAGAATGAAGCTATAGCACAAAATTTATCATACGCATGAGTCTTTAAAAGAACATTTTAACTTACAGGATTTTTCCCAATATATAGTAATTTAGACTCATTGTAAAAAAAAAAAATTTTTAATTATGGAAGAATAGAAAGGGTAAAAATTAAAATTGTCCATAATCTCACCACTCTACAATAAGGATTTTTAACATTTTTGTGTTTTACCTTCTTAGCTCTTATTTTCATATACTTTTACATATTCTCTTCAATATGGTTCTATTTCATTTCATATATTTATATAAATAGCTACTTATAGATACTTATATTTTTATATTTACATGTCTATTTTATGTGTATAATTACCTTTATTTTGTATACCTACTCTGTATATGCATATAAATTTTTTGACATTTAGCTGGTTGTATAATTTTGTATTCTTTTTCTCCACTTTTTAATTTTTTATATTTTCTAGTTTTATTGAGAAATAATTGACAGACGTTACTGTATGTTGAAGGTGCACAGCATGGTGGTTTGATTTACATGCATTGTGAAATGCTTACCACAATAGCTTCAGCTAACCTCCATCTTCTCATATAGATACAATTCAAAAAAAAGAAAGGAAAAAATGTTTCTCCTTGTGATGTGAACTCTTAGAATTTACTCTTGGAACAAGTTTGCTGTGTATCCAACAGCAGTGTTAGCCGTAGTCTTCCCCACTTACTTTTAGGGACTGCATAATATTTCCCTAGTATGGAGGTACCGTAATGTATTTGCCCAAATCTCTGTGTTGGAAATTTCAGCTGCTTCTAAATTTGTTTTTACAGACAGAACAGCATCTGTTTTTATGCATTTTTGACTAAAACTGTTATTTCCTCAAAATAGGTTCCTAGAAGTAGAATTGCTATGTCTAATACCAAGAAACTACAGCCACAACTTAGAATTGGAGCACTTACCATGCACTAGATGTTGTTTTAAGTGCTTTACTTACATAAAGTTATTAATCTCATAACTCTGAGGTAGGTTCTCTTATATTCCCTGCTCATAGACAAAGAAACCTGAAACACATAGAGGTGAGGTAATACACCCAAAGTTATAGAGAAAGAACATTTTGAAGACTTGATATTATTGCCAATAGTTTTTCAAGTTGCTGGTTTTTAAGAAAATAGATTATGCTGAGCATTTGGCAACAGCCTTTTCAGTAGAGGAGCTACCTTTCAGTGTCTCTCCTGTTATTCTCTAAGTCTTCCCTACTTTGGAAAGCTTATTGAGTTTTCTAATGTGCTAATTAAAATTATCAGGAGCAAATTCATTTAACTAATCCTGGTTGCTCAGGGAAATGGCTTTTACGCTCAAGGAATTTGACTTATTTACCAGACAAACAGTGAACTTTTATCTTCAAACAGTTACCGTCTGTGGAACTGCTGGCCAGTCTAGGCTCTGCCTCTTTCTGTGGCTGCGTTTTGCCTTCATCTTCAGTTGAGTTCTGTCATCGTTTCCCGGATAGGCTCGGCTGCATCACAGTCCACTAGGAGTCTTTAAGAAATCTGTAGTCCTGGGTTCCACTCTGGAGAAACTTTAAAAATTTTTTCTTTTACTTAAATATATATACACAGAGTTTTGTTTTGTTTTTTATCACAGAGTCCAAAAAGGTTATAACAAAAAATAGCAGTTTGTTCCATACTTCTCAGACTCACTAAAAGAGGCTGCCGCTTTCAACTGCTTTGACTATTTCTTCCAATACCTCTGTAGTTCTAAAACGATTTACTGTTCTTTGTGGACTTATCAGTGTTAATCACTGTTGATTTCTGTTATGGGTTAGAAATTAGCTCTCTTAGATCTTACTGTCACTACCTCACCTCCCCTGCTTCCACCTTCCCTATATAATTATATCACAAGGTAACATGATGATGATGAGCCAGAATTCTGTGATTTTTTTCGTTCTTTCTTACACGAGGTTTACATTTTTCCCTGTACCATCAGATTTCTCAGATCACCATCATTCTGAACTCACGAATGTATCAGATTACCTGTATTTTTTTTCTTGGAGTGTGCCCTTCCAGTACTTTCTAAACTCTTCTTCCAGTCTAAATTGTTGTACTGCTATTGCCCTAGGACTTTTCTTCACAGGTTTTCCTATATTGCATCCCCACCTCACCCTAATTCCATTTCCCAAGTCCTATGACTTCCTATTTCTTGATCCAATCCCTTTTTTTGATGGTATCCAAACTCTAGTAACTTCCTAAGAAAGGGTGCAAGGGAGGTAAATTTTTGAGTTCCTGGAACTGTCTTTATTCTGCCCCTTTTTTCCTAGAGTGTTGCTCTGGCTGGTGTAGAATTCTAGGTTAATAGTAATTTTCTCTCAGTACTCTGAAGGCATTCCTCTGATGTCCTCCAGCTTCCAGTGTTACTGTTGTAAAATCTAACGTGCCACTGTGTATAAACTGTTCCTCACCTCCTTCTAGATGCTTTTAGGATCTGTTCTTTATGCCCACATTCTAAAATTTCACTGTGTTCTCCTTTTGGTCTTTATCATTCATTGTGCTGAGCACTTGGATAGGTCTTTAAATCTGGAGACTCATATCCTTCAGTTCTGGGAGACTTTCTCACATTATATTTTTGGACAGTTGCCTTCCCTTCATTCTCTGCTCTCCCTGTACCCCTATCATTATTTGAGTATTCACTGTGTGCCAGGCAGTGGAATAAACACATCCTACATGTCCCATTAATCCCTCAAATAAGGAAAGTGCTATCAGTCATCTTCTATAGATGAGGAAACTGAGGTTCTAGGAGTTTAATCACCTTGCTTAAATTCCTCAAGCTAATATGTAAAAGATTGGGGATTCAAGTCCAGGTCTCCTCACCCACGCCTGTGCTTTAACCACTGCATAATGCCAGTCACTTTCCAGTTGCAAAAAAGGAGAGGGTTGATTCTCAAAAGACTTTCAGTATAAGGAAGCTCAAGGAAGCCACTGCAGAATGATTATTCAAGATTCCAAAAAGTCTCCAGAGAACTCAGCGGAGCCAAGCCAGTAGGTGCCAGATAGATTTTCGCAAGCTTAGGGAACAGTTGGCCTGCAAAGGGAGGGGAGCTATAAGGAGCTTAGGAAATCTTCCATCAGGGAAGCAGTGTGGTTGGTGGTGTAGTTGAAAAAGCATAGAGATGAATCTAAGTTCAGATCCCGGCCCTGGCGCTCACTAGCTGTGTGATGTCTCTCTGTCAAATAGGAATGTAAATTGTACAGGGTTCTTACAAAGATTAACTGGGATAAAATACGTTAAAGCATCAGTGTACAAGCAGACAACAAATGTTAACCCCCTTCCTTTTTAGAAGATATTCAAGACTACAAAGGAAATATCCATGTAGGGGGAAATAGGAGACACGCAAAGAAAGTACGTGGAGGTGAGATACAAATAGGATGGTGAGACGCCCTGCCAGGCTGGCCACGTGCCGACAAAGACTGTGGTAGCAGCACGCATGCAGGTCATCCTGAGCACTCAACCGGAAGAGGCTGGATCACTGTGAATGAGAAAGGAGCTTTTTTCAAACTGTTTCTCTCAGCATTCCCTGACTTGATGGGATTATGCATCCTCAAGATGGCCCAAGAACATACTTGCTTCTTCTAGGCTTAAAGTGATTTGGTGCTTGAAACGTAATTTTAGAGTCCATGAGCTGAAAGGCTGTATGCCTTTTTTTTTCACTCTTGCTCCCCTCAGCTCTGTATGTGTGTGAGTGTGTGTGCACGCATGCGCTTGTGCATGAGTATAATGTGCAAGAGAGCGAGCCGTGGTGCAGCTTCTCACGGGCAATTCTTTTGCAGTTAGCTCTGAGGGCAGCTCCATCCTATGAAGATTTTGTGGCTGCATTAACCATTAAGGAAGGCGACCACCAGAAAGCAGCTTTCAGTGTTGGGATGCAGAGGGACCTCAGCCTTTACCTCCCCGCCATGGAAAAGCAGCTGGCGATACTGGACACTTTATATGAGGTCCACGGACTGGAGTCTGACGAGGTGGTATGATGTCTGCAGGGCAGCGCCGCCTCCTAACTTCAGGGAATAAAGTTCGCTAAAGTGTTTCGTTGCCCTACTTAATTTCCAGCAGCAGCTTCAGTCCTCTCCAATCCCTTACTTGGGGGGATGGAGAGGAGGAGGCAAAGCCTAGTGCTTTTATGTATAATTTTTTAAATGCATATATGTTTTGTGTGTTTAAAAATCAAGGTGCTATATATTCAGTTCAAAGGGCCTCCTGGAAACCAAATCATAGCTGTTACACAGACGTGAACAGCGAGTTATAAGAGCAGATTTGACAAATGAATTTGTTAGTATTGTGTTTTGCTTTTAGTTTTAATGGGCCACCCAAACCCAAGCTGAAAATGAGCAATTTTTTTATCAAGGACTGTAACTCATAGCCAGTGTTTCAATCAATTTAGAATTAGACTAAAAATTTAGAGGGAGCTCAGCCCCTTTGTTGAAGCTATTGAAATGTAGAGT
The DNA here is from genome assembly GCF_011762595.2 of Tursiops truncatus. NCBI lineage: Eukaryota > Metazoa > Chordata > Mammalia > Artiodactyla > Delphinidae > Tursiops > Tursiops truncatus. The sequence continues at coordinate 59,457,611 of NC_047042.1, forward strand.
TTGCTATTCCTAGACGTCCTGCAAAGAATCCTCTCCTCTGTGGCTCTGTGGGCCAGAAGAGCCTGTGTAGTCAGTGTGTCCGGGACGTTGGTTGTGACCGAGCAGTGCCATCCCTGTTTATGGGCCAGGAGACTGGCTCTGAAGAGATGAGTGGTATGTCCCAGCCCCGAGCTGGAGGACAGTATGGGAGGGGTGGGACAGGTCACCTGAGGTGACCCCTGTGCAGTGCACACCCTTGGCCAGCCTGCTTTCCTCGGCATCATCTGAGTTGGACATCAGAGCAAAACCGTGACATTCAGGGATTATTATTAAACTTCAGAAGTAAGGTGTATGGGTCGAGGGATTTGCTCAGTCACACAGCCACTGAATAGAAGAGCCGCGTGATTTCCATATGTGAACTGGACCACCTCTGCATCAGAATCACATGGCGTGCTTGTTTGAAAAGCAAATTCCCAGGCCTTACCTTGACCTGAAGAACCAGAATTGTGGGATTGGGACTCAGGATAATAAACCTTGAATTTGAATAAACTTCCCAAGTTATTCTTGTGCACACAGGGTTGAAGAGCTACGAGATTAAATTCTAGTTTACCGAATTCCCAGTCTTCTGCATGAACTAAATGATGTGTCCTTTTTTTTCAAAGAGGAAGAGGCTATCGTTGAAATGAGGTATTTAAAGGGAGAATGAGAAATGGAGCAAGTTTACTCAGCAGGTTTCTTAATTGAGCCAGCAGGCCTTCAGGGACCACGGTTCTGAATGTGCTCTCTGATCAGTCTTGGCTTTATCACCAGTGGTGCAGAGTAAGCTAAATGCAGCTGCTTATCTTATCTCAGAAGCTCTGGGACTGTGTCACAGTTTAAAGGTGGGATTTAAGCCTTTCACAAAGCAACCTTGTGTAGGCGTTCTCCCGAAGAGTGTGACGCCAGGACTGTGGCCCTAGTCTCTCAGTGGGCCAGGCTGCCAAGAGCGGGCGGCGGGGAGAGGCCATGGCTGCCTTCCCTGTCAGGGGCTACTCGCTTTAAGTAGCTGGAAGGGAAGCTCCCCGGGTAGAAGGTGAGTTCCTTTGAGGGGCACAGGTGATGCTGTCCCGAGGGCAAAGAGAACCCTCTCCTTAGGTGAGAGATTAATGTAGGGAGGGGTATTGATTTTTTTTGTCTGTCTTTAAACAAATGGGCATTTATGTAGCTCAAATTAACGAAGCAGATACTGTGCTCAGTAAGGACTCCTGGAAAATGCTTAACCTTTAGAAAAGCAACATCAAATATTTTAAGGCTAGGGAGAAAAAGGGTGCTCAAGTGATGTTGATTCTTTTGTATCTTAGCGCTTGCTGTTAGCAGCTGCTAAGGTGTGTATGTTGTCTTCTCCCATTCCCACGAGTAATTAGTGCGGACCTCCTTCTCTGGCTAGTGTGAACAGGATGGCAGGACTAGGGGATAAGTTAGACTTCCTGCCCTTACAGAGCCTCCTAAAAGGGAAAAAGAAAAAGCCACCAGCCTTTGCTTTACCTTGAATGAATGCACATTAGACATTGTGCCATTGGGTGGGGATGCTGCCAGGAGATTCTAAGTGTTGTGAAGCACGACCGTTCGGAGCAAGTGGTGGTGCTCCCCGACACCTCAGGAGAGCTGGTCTGGTCTCTGGGAGAGAGGTGGGCACACTGAAAATACCTCAGATTTTCCACCAAGGCTTTGAATACACACAGAAAGAAAGCTGCTCGGCGCGGCCATTTCGTGGTTCTGTAGGTACTGCCTTGGTGTGTATGACCCAGTTTTCTGGGAAAGAAGGGTTTCATATTATCTGGGATCTTTGGGAACCCAGATCAGAGTAGCTTGAATAACTTGAATAAGTTGCATTACCTACTCAACACTTTTCCAACCCTACAGAAAGGGGGTAATGTTTTTTGATAGGTATTTTCCTCACTGGAGCATACTAAGTTTACCTAAGATGCGTAAAGCTCTGGAAATTGAACTTCATCTTAGATGACAAATTCAACTTGGCCTGACGCTTGGCACGGTCAGAGCTTCCTCCTGGACCTGCAGTATTTGCTTCTCCATTTTATTTAAAGGCATAATGTGTGCTAATTGACATTTACTATCTAAGACGAGGACAAAGAGAAAAGATAAGGCTTTCTCTCCATAATCCTCTAAGATTCCTGGGACCTCTAAGCTTTCTTTCTCTGACAATGAGAGGAGATGGGAAAACGCTAGTATGTTTGTTCGTTGCTCAAACGTTTTTTAGGATTCCCTTTCTAGAGTAACCTTTAGAGAGATCCTGAAGGAAAAGAAAAGGTAATGTGTCTTCTAACTAATAAGCAGCATTTGGACGACCTCCTATAAGGCACTTCCATACACATAATTTCATCATGTCTGCACTTCTCCCCACAGCAGAAGCCAGCCCTTACACTTAGGAGGGATTAATATATATTTGTCTAACTGAACAAAATCCTTTCAATGATGGCAAATTTTTTTTGTCCTTGAAAGCAGATTTGATTCATTATACCTAATCTTGACAAAAATGTTAAGTTAGAGGGATACCTTTTGGGGAAGAACCAACTTGTGACTCTGAGGTAGAAATGATTTTCTCATCACCTCTTGATCCAGCTCCTCAGGTAGTTCTAGAACTGGGGCTCTTGGAATGTTGAGCACATCAGTCCCCAGGGCATTGACTTTGAAAGGCAGCGTTTGTTAGGATGTGTAAGTAGTGGCTTCAGGTGCCTTGTCATCATTATTTGTGTGTCATTCTGAAAATAAATGCTCCCCAAATGTCATATTCCACGATGAGGGATATCTGAACTCCATAGTTGAGCCCTGCTGCTTCTCTCTCCTCTTCTGTTACTAATGATTGCGAACAGTGCCCCCATCAGAGCACCAAATCCATCCCCTTTCTTAGCTGTTCTGCTCCGTTCCTCAGCAGCAGCTTCGAGCACATATGTGGAGCATCTGGCACAGACCTAGCCAGGGTCAGGTGCCCAGTCAGTGGGCATTCTCTTCCCCTCCCAGACTGCAAGAGCTTCTTAAAGAACCCCTGTTCCCATGTGTAGCTGTAAAGCAGGTGACCGCATGGTGTGTAGCATCTAGGAAAGGTGATCTGTTATTAGATGAGTGCTGCTGGAAAGGTTTGCAGTCTCCTCTTTTTGATTATTAATTAATCAAAAGTTAATGCTTTCAACTTTATATTTTCGGAAAAGTGTTTTTAATTAAGAAAAATATGTGGTAGGGACCAATAAATAAATTATACTCTTCTTTATTAAATTTGAAGTAAGTAAAAGAGCTGAAGGAAGAGGTGTCTTACTAAGGAAACTTAATCTGATTGTGAAAGTCATATGTATGAAGAAATATCATTTAAGTCAGTAGGAAGAGTCAAAGGGTCATGAGCGATACAAGACGATGTGATTTTGGAAACTTCCTGAAACAACACTTTTTATGTTTTTCTCTACTAAACGACTATGTCCTATAAGAAGTTGGTTACATGATGGTGCATTTCTGAATCATCGATTAAAATCAGTTGCTTCTGATAATTAGTCATGGGTTTTATAACTCTTCAGCTTCCCTGCCCTTGTGTTTCATTTCTTTTTTTAAGGTGAACTATCAACCTTTAAAAATTTTTTTAGATTTAGAATTTATAAGTACAGTACATTTTAAGCCATTGTTCTGTTAGCTGAGCTAACATGTTTGGTCTTGGAAGGGCTGACTTCCATGCCGTTTGTGATCTGGTGGACTCTGTACATGAGCTTCAGCGTCTACGGCAGCCCGTGTCCCTGTGACATGCACATAGAGTGCTTTACTTAGAAACACACTCTGCTTCTGGGCGGCCCTTTGTGGTCTGCAGTTGCTTACTCAGGGGTTCATAAGAATGACAAAAATACCCACTAGCTGTCTAATAGTATTTTAAGACTGCTTATCTATTACAAGGGTGTTAGGGTCCTTTCAGCAATTCCATGAACATACTGTTCAGTAGACCTCCTCTGGAAATGCCCCCAGTCCTATCCTGGCGCAGGCAGTAGCCTGTGTACAGAAGCCATTTGCATGATTTCTTGTTGCGCTGCTGCATCAGGGCACTTGGAAGCGATCCTCAGCGGTACGGTTGACGCAGGCATTGATCTTTCTTCTCCACTGTTTCTATATAGCTTTAAATTAAAAGGAAAAAACATACCACTACTCTGCAAAGCAAAAGTTTTCAAAATTCTTCGGTTACCCTTTTCAATCACTTCTCTTTGAGCGTGAACAAATGTTTTCAGCTAAGCTATGTGAGAACACGACAGATCTTGCTTGTTTTAAGCACTGTCCATTCTATTTTATATATTTTAAAGTGTGATCAGTATTTCTTCCCTGTACTTTATAAACAGAAACCACCCTGAAATGGTTGATACCCCTTGCAAAGCTGATCTCATCCACAGACTCCTGCGTATCTGTGTCTGTTTATAGGTGTATATGGAGTCAGTGGTGACAAGACAGGTGATCTAGAAGTAATTCTGTTGCTTCCCAGAAGGCTAATGAGCCAGTCTCCTGTGGCATGTTTGATGCATGAATCCCTTTGTGTCATGACAATTTTCACTAGAATGTCAGTAAACAGCCCAACTACCTCATATGAAATTGGCTGTGGACAATCTGTGTCAGATGAGACATGTGTTAAGGTTGATTTAATCTGGTTAATAGATTGGACAAAATGATGTCTCTATAAAGAAGAAAGATGTTAGACCAGATGCCAAAGGCTACAATGTACATAGATTTCCTTGGGTTGCTTTTTTAAGTCAGTGTTTAATTCTACCCCCAGTATTCTCATCTCCATTGTTTGTGATCTCATAGATCCATGCACTTTGAATACCTGTCACATGCAATCCTATGTTACCTGTTCTTGTCCTTCAGCATTTTGAATGAGCATCATAATGACAGTAGAAAGCAACAGTAGAAAGCAAGTGTCCAGTGGTTTGTTGATTCCTTAATTTTAATGGACCTTTACTTAGAATATAATGTGTTGGAGCCTTTAAGGATCAACTGATAAATGAGAATTTCATGTTTAGGTTTCATGTAAAACTCTGTCCAAGTTCTAACTCTGTATCTTGTGGGGAGGGGGAACAAGGGAGGGATTTACTTTTTTTGCAAAAATATTTGAAAACATCTGTCAGATTTTATATTCATTAGTTATAATAAACTTATTTTTAAAGTATTTTATCAAGTGCTTCTCTTAAAGATTGTGTGGGTTTTTGCTTAATGAATATGCCAGTAATAAGTTTCATTTATGGAACACATACTATTTGCTGGGCATCACTCCAAGCTCTTTACAGATATTAATACACTTAGTCCTCCTAATCACTCTATGGGGCCGGTACTGTTATTAACCCCAAGTTACAATGAGAAAACTGAGGCACAGACTGGGGAAGCCCCTGGTCTAAGGTCCCACAGCTGATGAGGAGTAGAGCCAGGCTACAAACTGAGGCAGCCTAGCTCCAGAATCTTTATAACAAACTATTTAAACCTAAACAAAACATAATTTTGAAACATCAAATGACCACTGTAATGGCATTGCCCCTGGGTGTTCTAAGCACACTAGAAAGACTAGCTCCTGTCACAGGTGGCTGTGTTCTTTGGCCTGGTTTAATTCTGTTTTCAGAGAAACCACAAACGCAGAACAAAGAGATGAATTTGCTGTGCTTAACGTCTGAGTTGCTGTTTGGTTACATTCAAAGCAGATACTTTTTTGCCTAAATCACTTGGTGCCGAAGTAGGGTTGGACTTGTTAGGTTTTCACTCTCTGATACTTGTTGGTGGATGTTAAGATGCCTGCAGATAGATAGATACGTGTGGCTGGCGATGGGGTGCAACCCTGCCCACACGGCCTCCTCTCCAGCCACCTCTTTAAATACATGAGCTAGGCCAGTTAGAACTGGGACAGGGAGGGTTGAAGGAAGAGAGAGAAACCAGTGAAGTGTGGCAGGTGTTTAAGCAAAAGGGTCCTGTGGAGTCTGAGCTGGGGTGGCCATGTTGGGCCACGTGCAAGAGAAGGAAGAAGAGAAAGCCGGTGGGAAAGGAAAGGATGGTGCAGGTACACCGAGAAGCAAGGATGAGGAATTGTGTAGTTGCCACACACCAGCAAACTTTCCTTGAAGGCTGGCTTTCCCTTTCCCACTTCTAGCTCCTGCCCTAGAATTCCTCCCCTTGAGAACCCTGTACCTTTACGGTAAGACCCTCACCTTTTTTGCTTACGCTGCTTTTAGCGGACTTCTATTCCTTGAAATAATCCCTGTGACAAGCATGTGTGTCTTTATTCCACACTGAATATGGGCAAGTCCAGAAACACCCAAGTGATATACGTCGAAGAACCACCACCACCATCATTCTCACTGTGTAAAATGGAAACGCCTCTCCAGACCTGAAGTCAGTCTGTATGGGCTCTGCTTATTCTAACTTAGGTTCACTTCCCCCAGAAAACCCCAGGGGCCTTTTTGTAATGGCTTTGTTCTTGCAAATTGTAAGCATCAGTTCTCCTAGAGATGGCGGTATAAGGACTAGCTGACCATCTCCTGCCTTCCCCCATACCTACCTGGAACAGTGTGCTCAGATATGCGTGTGTGAAGACTCAATCGCTGTCCCTCAGCTCCGCCCTCTGCAGTAGTTGGAAACCATGAAAAGATAAGCTTCCTGGAGGAGGAACCAAGGTGGGTTCAAAAGAGGCCATGTTTGGACATCTGTCCTCATTTCTGGTGGGCAGGAGAGCAAAGTTGCCTTGTGCTAATGAGGGGTCAGCTGAGGAGAGGCAATGTCTACTGCTTCCTATTCTTCCAGAACCTGAGAATACTGGTACGTTTTCTGTTTTATTACTATTTTACAAGAATGTGGATACACCTGGAATATGGAGTGTGGATAACCAGGTCATTCACCTGGGCTGCGGTCTTGGAGCTCCAATCCAGACCCATCTGCCTCCTGATCATTGATCCTTAGATGTCCTACCTTCGTCTGAAACCCCAATTCCAAACGTGGTTGCCCCTTAAGCTTTGCCTTCTAAGTCAGTGGCATCACCATTATTCTCATCTCTCAGGCAAGAAATTCAGACACCCTACACTCCCTCACTTCTACACTCTTTTCCCAGTTTGTTATGAAGGCCTGTCTTGGCCTGCACACTCCCAGCGGCTGCAGCCTTGATCTCTGAATTCTCTGCTTTTTCAGCCTGTCTCTGTCTTTCTGAAAATCCTTGATGACTCCATGCCATGGTTCAGGTTGCTTTACAGACTTGCATTGCCCTTTCCCCTTCCTGAAAACCCAGGTTGAGTCTCTTCAGAAACTGCCCAGACGCAGTAAATCCCAGCCATCAATTTCACCTCTAAACACTTCCTGCACTTCTAAACAATACCACGTAAATTAGAACTTGATGTTGGGAAGTGTGACTACATGAGAACTGGACTCATTCTTTGGTGCATGTTTTGGTTATCAGTGTAGCTGCCTCCCTCACTAAACCATAAACTTCACTTTCTTCAAAATAGTGTGCCCAGCACCCAACAGTGCCTTCCTGTCCATGGGAGGTTTCCAGGACTATCTTAGAAGTTGAGCATTACCTCTGATGGTGTTCCCTGGTTCCTTCAGCTGTGTTACTACTGTTATCTAGCTAGATAAAAATATTTTGAAGCAAAGCCATACACATCTCTTCTAGTCCTTCCTGCTTCCTTGGCTTCTCAAGAATTACTGACCGAACACTCAGATTATAAATAATTTATGGGTTTTTTTTGTATTTTGCCTTCGTTAATGCAGGTAAAAAAATGTTTTTTTAATGGTGCTTATGTGTATCAAGTTATGAACAATTAGAAGGCAAAGTCCAGCTCATGGTTTTCAGCCCCATTTGTACATTAGAATTAATAGAAGGACTTAAAAAACAAGCAAACAAAAACACTGATGGAGGGACTTCCCTGGTGGCGCAGTAGTTAAGAATCCACCTGCCAAGGCAGGGAACACGGGTTTGATCCCTGGGCTGGGAAGTTCCCACATGCTGTGGAGCAACTAAGCCCTTGCGCCACAACTACTGAGCCTGTGCTCGAGCCCACGAGCCACAACTGCTGAGCCCGCGCATCATAACTACTGAAGCCCATGTGCCGTGGAGCCCGCGTGCCACGACTACTCAGCCCACGAGCCACAACTACTGAAGCCCCCACGCTCTAGGTCTGGCCTGCTGCAACTACTGCGCCCGTGTGCTACAACTACTGAGCCCACGTGCTACAACTACTGAAGCGCACGTGCCTGGAGCCCGTGCTCCGCAACAAGAGAAGCCACTGCAATGAGAAGCCTGCGCAGCGCAACAAAGAGTAGCCCCCACTCATCGCAACTAGAGAAAACCTGTGTGCAGCAAGGAAAACCCAAAGCAGCCATAAGTAAATAAATAAATAAAAAGTAAACATTTTTAAATTAAAAACCAGTAAAAACAATTTCACCAGAGATGAAACAAAAGAAGGAGCCCGACCTTGTCATTGTGCCCTAAACTTCAAAAGATGATCACCAAAGAAAAAGACCATGTTTTTCTGGCAAGAATGAGAAGAGTTCCTAATCCTGCCCTTATTGAGGGAATTTGAAAAATCTAGAATTCTCATTAAAATCTCAGATTTTGGAAAGAAGATTGGAGAGTTGGACAGGATGAGTAGACATCTCTTTCTTCCTCTGAGTGGGGCTGGTGCGTGCGTGCGTGTGTGTGTGTGTGTGTGTGTGTGTGTGTGTGTAGGTGGAAGGGGATTTTGCTGGGGAGAGATGGGTGAATAAGGAACAGGAACAACCGGCGCATCCCTGATTTAAGAGAAGAAGCCACATCCCGAGGGTATTCTCCCCCATGCTATAGTAGATAGTCTCTCCTCTCCATTCGGAGTTCACACTGGTGCAGGACTTAACATAACTATCAGAAGGCAGAGCAGAGTCCAGTCCCTCCAATAAGAGCCTGTATACACAACTCTTCCTCCTTCCCCCACGCAGACAAGCAGGGCTCAGGTTTGGCTGGTACGCACTGGTATGACTGTGCGGGTTATTAAAATATCGAAATGCTTTTATACCAGGCAGTAAATAATCGCTCTCTGAAGTGACTCATGCTGCTTTGACCCCAGCCCCTCTCACGAGAACCACCCAACTCCAGACCACCCCACAATCCGGTACCTAAAAGGATAACCTGTGGCCTAACGAGGAGCCTTCGGACCCCTGCCCCAGAGCTGTGGTCAACCTGTTTTCTGCTTATTCAGTGTCTGTGTCATGCTAGTTATTAAATATTTTTAATATCATCCATGCAGGAAAGTATATAGAACACAAGCTCACAGAGGAAGAGAAATAGCTGTCAAATAAGATGGGAAATACGCCAAGGAGAATATACCAATGCCATATCAAGGCAGATAAATGGTCTGAACAGACTTGCCCACCTTAAGCATGAGCAAATTTCAATTAAATGGCCTGGTAACTGCATAAATATGCTACAGGCAGCAAAGGGAGCAGAGTGGGGAACAGAGGAGACCAATAGGGAAGAAAAGCTAACCTAAGAAACAAAAGTTCCTACAGGTATATTGTGTTGTCAAAGAACATCAAAAGAATAAGAATTCAGTAAAACAAGAGCTCACATGTGAGCTGATTAAACAAAATGAGATAAAAGGGCAGATTGCAGAGCTAAGGAAACAACTTGGCCAAAATAACGCTATTATAGAACAAATCAATGAATTAGAAATAGCAAGAAACATGGTTGAAAACTGAATTGGTAACATAGAAGAAAAGGCTTGAGATGACTGCAAGTGAATGAAGAATTTAAAAAGCCAAGATTAATTCTTGAGAGGACAATTGTAGAAAGAAAAAGGTATTCTAACATTAATTGGTATCCAAAAAAAAAAGGAACTAAAAACGTACTAAAAGATATAATACAGAAATGTTTTCCTGGAATGAAGGAATGAATCTTCAGATTGAAAAAGTACACTATGTTATAGGGAATCTTAGAGAAAGCACTTGACACCAAAACGTATCCTGATGAAGTTAATGAACTTAAAGAATGAAGAAAGAATTCCTCAGTGGTTAGGAAGAAACACCAAAGGGTCTCAAACTTCTTTACCACCAGATTCAGAGATTCAGTGACAGAAGGCAATGGAGGAATGTTTCCAAAGTTCTGAGTGGGAAAAAAGAGTGCCTTAAGTATATTTTTTTAATTTATTTTTTTATTGAAGTATAGCTGATTTACAATGTTTTGTTAATTTCTGCTATACAACAAAGTGGCTCAGTTATACACCTATATACATTCTTTTTTATATTCTTTTCCATTATGGTTTATCCCAGGATATTGAATATAGTTCCATGTGCTATACAGTAGGACCTTGTTTATCCATTCTATATATAATAGTTTGCATCTACTAACCCCAAACTCCCAATCCATCCCTCCCTAACACTCCCTCCCCTTTGGCAGCCACAAGTCTGTGCTCTGTGTCTGTGAGTCTGTTTCTGTTTTGTAGACAGGTTCATTTGTGCCGTATTTTAAATTCCACATATCAGTGATATCATATGGTATTTGTCTTTCTCTTTCTGACTAACTTCACTTAGTATGATGATCTCTAGTTGTATCCATGTTGCTGCAAAAGGCATTATTTTGTTCTTTTTTATGGCTGAGTAATATTCCATTGCATATATATACCACATTTCTTTATCCATTCATCTGTCAATGGACATTTAGGTTGCTTCCATGTCTTGGCTGTTGTGAATAGTGCTGCTATGAACATAGGGGTGCGTGTATCTTTTTGAATTATAGTTTTGTCTGGATATATGCCCAGGAGTGGGATTGCTGGATCATATGGTAATTCTATTTTTAGTTTTCTGAAGATTAGTATATTATTGCCAACCAAGTTGTCAAATATAATGTCAAGTACTCTTAAACATGCAAGAACTCAGAGAATGCAACACCCGTGAGCCCTTCTTAAAGAAACCATTTGATAGGAGAAATTAATCAAATAAAAGGACTGGTGGTGAGCATTGAATTTATATAAAGAACCAAGACCAAACTGGGAATTGTAGTTGTATTGTAGATACAGATTGCAAATATTATAAACCTTTATAATATAACTAATAAGTTGAAAGTGGGGAAAGGGAGGTATAAGAGTGCCAATCTCTTATTTTCATAGCAGAGAGCTGATATTGTCTAAAATAAAAAGTTATAAAGTATATATGTAATGGTATTTTTTTTAATAAGCTTGAATGGATCTTGAAAGAAATACCTCTTGGGATAAAGAAATATTTAAAGTTTAGTAATGGCTTCAGTTTAGTTTCTTATCCTAAATACAAGCAAACTACCTGAATGCTTTTTTAAAAACTTAATATGATTAGAAATAAATTTGAAAAAATAAGTATACATCTATGTTTATAAAAATATCCTCTATTCTTTTTAATCTGTATCTGTGTTAAAAAAAAGTCAGGAATGATATTTAAAGTTAATGATGGGGAGTTTTTTTGTTTTTTTTTTTGCGGTACGCGGGCCTCTCACTGTTGTGGCCTCTCCTGTTGCGGAGCACAGGCTCCGGACGCGCAGGCTCAGCGGCCATGGCTCACGGGCCCAGCCGCTCCACGGCATGTGGAATCTTCCCGGAACGGGGCACGAACCCATGTCCCCTGCATCGGCAGGCGGACTCTCAACCACTGCACCACCAGGGAAGCCCAATGATGGTTATTTTTAAGTGTGTATTGATGTAGTTTTACTTTTTTCTTTGTCATTTATTATATTGCTTGACTTTTGTTTGATAACTATGCTATCTTCTTTTTTTAAAAATTTTATTTATTTATTTTTGGCTGTGTTGGGTCTTCGTTTCTGTGCGAGGTCTTTCTCCAGTTGCAGTGAGCGGGGGCCAGTCTTCATCGCTGTGCGCGGGACTCTCACTGCCGCGGCCTCTCTTGTGGAGCACAAGCTCCAGACGCGCAGGCTCAGTAGTTGTGGCTCACAGACCTAGTTGCTCCGCGGCATGTGGGATCCTCCCAGACCAGGGCTCGAACCTGTGTCCCCTGCATTGGCAGGCAGATTCTCAACCAGTGCGCCACCAGGGAAGCCCAACTATGCTATCTTTTTATTTTAAAATTAGGGCAGGAGGCCCCGTCTAAAACAAGGTTTAAAATCATCGTATAGTGTGAGTGGACCTCTGACATATGCTGCCCCTTATAGTGACATTTGCTTTATAACTTCTAGCAAGATACCTTAAAATTTTAACTTAATCTCACCATACTTCCCTTTTCCCCCTGGTTATTTTTCACTCATAAGCTGCTATTTCTTTACTCATATATTATTCATCTAAATATCCCATCTTATACAGCTTATGAGTGTTATATTCTTTGGGGCTAAGGAGGAAAAAATGGAACACCCAGTATGAAACCTGCTGACTTGCCCAGTGCATCTGAAACATGAAAAAAATAGAAAAAGAAGCCATTTGGAGTAGCTGACAGTCATCTTACAAGAGGAAGCCAAAAAGACTCAGCAACTTGGGAATTTTGCACATGAATTGGCTGCAGTCCACTGGAGATGCTGAAAGATTTCTTTCTTTGTGCTTCTGGGAGCTTGGAAATGAAACGTCAACCCCTCCCCTGCCCAGGTGAAATTGCTGGTCAATAGAACTGCACTTCGGTATTAGCTTGTGCTGATCAAATTCAGCTTCCAGGGATGGCAGATGCAAGAGTGCAGCAGTAACCTGTCTTCAGTAAGCATCTGTTTTCAGGACCATTCAACATTATGTTGGTGCAAACCCACGGGAGCCCTATATTCTATTGCGGCATGCATGAGAGCAACTCAGGACCCTCTCTCTGTCACACAGTTTTATAAAATCCCAAATCTTTGACTTGATTGGTATAGAAAGACGATCACAGGATTGTAGAACTGGAAGACTCCTTCATCTGTGGTGCATAATCAGTATCCCAAAAGGTTATCAGGATCCAATCAGGAATTGTACATAATGTGCGCAGCACAGTGTCGAGCTCAAGGTAAGAGCTCTGAAAACGGTGGTGGTGATAGGAATAGTTGTTGTTATTATTACTGTTTTAACAGGAAGTCAAACTTTAAAGGCCATCATGCCTGGAGTTTTCCTAGCTGAATAAGCCTTTTCTTAATTTGGCCACTTGTCCCTGCTCTCGCAGAGGATCCAGTGCTGCCTCTAGGGCAGGTCCCCTCCCCGCACTGAATGTCATGCCACCTTCAAAAAGGAGACCTTCGCCTAATCCCGTTTCCACGGAGACCGCGGCATTTCCTCTTCCTTGCCTGAGTTCTAGAGCCTTCTGTGATGCCTCGTAGCTGTATCCCAGTTGAAGGATTCCAGAAGAAGAGCTCACAGGGCATTAGGGTGGACCTGACACTTCCTATAGGACATTCCCCCTCACTCCAGAGAACATCTAATACATTTTTCTGCCCTAATCTCCTCTCCCCTTGTTCTGGAACACACTCTTATTCCTTTGAGTGACAGCCCCTTCACTGCTCTGAGTTTTGGTTGGGCCCCCAGTCACAGTGCCCAGCCCTCTGGCCACAGCAGTGGGCATGGGACCCAGAATGGGCCCACCCTGGGACTCCTCCAGGATCATATATTTGGACACTGGGAAAGAGTATCCATGTTATGAACTGCATGTTTGTGTCCCCCCAAAATTCATATGTTGAAACCCTGCCCTCTGTGGGATGGTATTAGGAGGTGGGGTCTTCTGGAGGTAATTAGGGTTAGATTAGGTCATGAGGGTGGGACCTTCCTGATCGGATCAGTGCTCTTGTAAAAGGAAGGCAAGGGGTCTCTGCCGTGACCAAGAAAGCCCATGTGAGGACATAACCAGGAAGAGGACCCCCACCAAGAACCAGCCAGCCTGCCTGCTGATCTTGGACTTGCATCCTCCAGAACTGGGAGAAATAAACGTCTGTTGTGTAACCCACCCAGGCTATGGTATTTTGGAATAGCAGCCCCAGCTGACGAAGACATCCCTTTTCTCTAGGGTTACCAACCTGCGGTGGCGTAAGAGTGACTCGTGGGCAGCCTGCCTCCCTTGGCTGCGTGTGGAGGTCTGAGATAGGAGGGGGTAGATGGGGGCAGCAGAGAGCTGAGGAACGGCAGCACGGAGGGCAGAGAGCGAGAGGACGTGGATAGACGCTGCTGAGTGCTGTGTCAGACCGTGTCTGGGGCGGGTCCACGCCCGCCTCTCCCAGTGGTACAAACCAACACTTCCCCCTGCTTCTTGCACTTGTAACTGAAAGAAGCCTGAGCAATTTTCAAATGAGTCCAAGACATTTGCCTTTGGCACTATTATCACCTTCTCTCTCAATGCTTTCTGCCTCCACATGACATGTGGACACAATCTTCTGTGGTTAATAGAAGGAAAAGGAGCAACGTGCCTAAACGAGGGCCAGCTGGGGGTCCAGTTAAGTCATAACTGCTTGACTCTGCAGCAGCACCAGGACACTGGGCTGAGTCTTTGCTTTCCGTTAGTCTTTACCTCTTTCCTAAATTACAATGAATGAATCTTCATGTACCACCCAGAACTGTGTGAAGAACTTCATACAAAGTATCTTATTTAACCCTCAGAATAACCCGGAAGTATATGCTATTATTATCAACTACATTTATATGTGAAGAAACTGAGGCTTAGAAATGCTGCTCTGTCCGCCCAAGGAGCATGCATGTGAGAGGTGGAACTGGGCCGTGAGCCCAGACAGGCTGACTCCAGAGCCCACGTCCTTACCACTAAGTGACTGATGCAGGAGAGCAGACACCTGGAGTCGGATCCTAGCTCTGCCATCCCTGCCTGCTGGGCTCTGTGCAAGCTAGTTACTTTCTCTGAGCTTCGCTTTCTCCTCTGTAAACCGAGAGAATGAGGTGACACTCCCTGCTCTTGATTTCCTTGCAGGGATTAAATGTGGCAGCGTATGAAAATCCCCTGGCGTGTTGCCTTACTCACCTGGACAGGCACAAGCTTGTAGGTATTTTCATCATGGCCCACGTTCGAATCTCCTGGACACGTAGTGGGAGCTCACATTTTGTTCAGATCTATCCGTACCCTTCTTATCTTCCTGAGCGAGAGGGTAGAAACTGCATGGGACTGGAATGGACAGGTCTGGATTCTAGTTCTGCCCTTGTAATTTACACTCTGGGTCATCTTGGGCAAATCATTTAACCCCTTGAATCTTTATTTCCTTGTCTTTAAGACTGAGATGGCGTTGTTATGAGGAGTATGTGAGATGAACATATCTATAGCACATAGCACTGTGCGTGGCACATGGCAAGGACTAGTTAAGTTGTGGTGGTGGAGTGGTTAAAGAGGTACCTGCTTCTGACATGTAGTTAATTCCTCCTCAGCTCACTCTAATTGCACGTAGACAGAAAGGAAATTACATTCTCAGGAAGGACATCTTTAGACTGTTCATAAATGTCATCACTTATACTTAAGGCTTTTTCTTTTAAGTTTCTTATAGTTATTTGTTTCAATCTGCTAAATATTCAGGATTGGTAGGAGTGGAAGTTTCTTTTAAAAGAACATTATTTAAAATATCTTATGTTTTAGAAAATAAGACGTTTAATCACACACCAAAAGTGAAATCTATCTAATATAGCCCCGTGCTGGTCCCTGCTTTGTAAAACTGAGTTCTATTGACAAAAATCTCCACAACCAGGCAGGAAGTAAAACACTGCAAACAAGCGAGTACCTATGGTGTGCAAGGCACCGTGATAGGTGCCTTGCAGACATAGGAATGAATCATACACACCCTGCTCTCCAGGAATTTTCAGTCTAGGAATGGAGATAAGACATGTTCTTGAATTACTTTCTTATTAAACAGAATGTAATACAAGCTCTACAAAAAGTGTAAACAAAATGCTTCAGGATCCCAGAGGGGAGAGTGTGTCCCTTTAGTTGAGAGCATAGCACAAAGGCTTCCTAGAGGGAGTGGCAATGCAGTGGGAGCATAAAGAACATTGTACCAGTTAGCACTCTTTTGGTTGCAAGTGACCAAAGACCTAACAAACACTATCAACCAACTCAGCCTCACTGACATTTGTAGAAAACTACATCCATTTACAAAATACAAGTTCTTTGCAAGTACACGTGGAACATTCACCAAGCTAAACCATGTGCTAACCATAAAACAAAATCAGTGACTTGAAGAAAGATTCTGGGAAGATGGGAATGGCAACAGTATAATTTTTCAGTCTCTGAATTTCCGCATAAAAACAGACAGAACAACAAGAAAGCAAAACCAAAACTTCATGAACATCTTTTACTACAAAACTAGGTATTTTAGTTTGCTAGGGCAGTAGCAAATTACCACAAACTAGTTGGCTTAAAACAACAGAAATTTATTCTCTCAGTTCTGGAGGCTAGAAGTCCAAAATCAAAGTGCTGGCAGGGTTGTGCCCCCTCTTCTTAGCTTCTGACGTTTCAGCAATCCTTGTGTTCCTTGGCTTATGGCAGCATCCCTCCAATGTCTGCCTTTATCTTTAAGTGGCTGTCTTCCCCTTGTGTCTCCAAATCTCTCTCTCCTTATTATAATACCAGTCATTGGATTTAGGGCCCACCCTAACTCTGTATAACCTCATCTTAACTTGATTATATCTGCAAAGACCCTGTTTCCAAATAAGGTCAGATTCACAGCTGCCAGGAATTAGGATTTAAACATATCTTTTGGAGGGACACAATTCAGCCTGTAACACTGGGTGGCATTATACCTAACAGTATGAATGAATGTTTCCCCCGCCCCCCCCACCCCGCCAAAGATCAGGAACAGGTAAGGATGTTTGTTCTAACAACACCACTTCCATTCGTTACTGAAGTTGAGGTTCTAGCCAGTGCAGTAAGGCAACAAAAGAAATAAAAGTATACAAATTGAAAAGAAAGAAGTAAAACCTTTTATTTGCAAAGGATATATGTCTGCAGCAGAAAACCCTAAGAACTCTACAAAGACAACTAGAGCTAATAGCTGAATATAGGATGTTTGCTGGAGACAAGATCAGTATAGAAAAATAAGTTGTATTTCTACATACTAGCAAAAAACAATTAGAAAACAAAATTTGAAAAGCAGTGCCATTTAAAATAGCATAAAAAAATCAAGAATAAATTTAATAAAATATGTATAAAACCTCTACACGGAAAACTGTAAGATATGTCTGAGACAAGATATAGAAGACCTAAAGTAAATTTTTAAAGTTATACCATGCTTATGGGTTAGAAGATCTGACAGGATGCCTCCAACGTGTGTGTGTGTGTGTGTGTGTGTACGTGTGTGTTTATCACGGCACAAAGCAATTCTTTCATATCAGCTGGGTTTCCTACAATTCAACTCAATTCAATTCAATTCTGCCATTATCTACCTAGAGAAAATGTCAAATTCCACAGGTTAAGGGCTCAGTCTTGCAAGACTACCTCCCCTGACTTCAGATGCCAAACACAAGTCCAGATTGTTACCTATGCCTCTCACTGACTGCAACCCCATTCTTGGGTTCAATTAACTTGCTAAATTAGTTCACAGAACTCAGAGAAACATTTTACTTACACTTACCAGTTTATTATAAAAGGATATACCACAGGAACAGCCGGATGGAAGAAATGTGATATATTTCTTATTATAAATCACAGTATCACAATGTCATTTCTTCCAAAATTGATCTAAAGATTCAATGTAATCCCAGTAAAAATACTAGCATGTAGATATGATACCAAAAGCATGAGCAGCAACACCAATAACAAATAAATAAATTGAACTTCGTCAAAGTAAAAAACTTTTGCTCATCAGAGACATTGTCAAGAAAGTGAAAAGCTGAACTACAAAAAAAGAGAAAATATTTGCAAACCGTATACCCGATAAGGGACTTGTATCCAGACTATAAATAGAAGGCATAACTCAATAACAAAAAGACAGACAACCTGATTTAAAAATAGGCAAAAGAGAAATAGCCGTTTCTCCAAAGAAGATATATAAATGGCCATTGAGAATGTGAAAAGATACCCAACGTCATTAGTCATTACAGAAATGTAATGAAAGCAACAATGAGATATCACTTCACACCTATTAGGACGGCTATAATGAAAAACAAACAAACAAAAAACATAGCAAGGATTGGAGAGAATATGGAGAAATTGAAACCCTTGTATATTACTGGTGGGAATGTAAAATGGTGCCGGTGCTGTGGAAACAGTTTGGCAGTTTCTAAAAGAAAACTGAACATAGAATTACCATATGACCCAGCATTCCACTCCCAAGCATAGACGCAAAGGAATTGAAAGCAGGGACTTGAACAGACACTTGTATGCCAATATTCATTGCAGCATTATTCACAATAACCAAAAGTGGAAATAACCCAAATGTCTATCAATACATGAATTGGTAAACAAAATGTCGTCTGTACAAACAATGGATTATTCAGCTGTAAAAAAAAAAGGAATGATGTTCTGATACATGCTACAACATGGACAAATCTTGGAAACATTATACTAAATGAAGTAAGCCAAACACAAAAGAACAAACATTGTACAATTATATTTACATGAAATATCAAGAGTAAGCAAATTTAATAGAGACAGAAAGTAGAGATTACCAGGGGCTGGGAGGAAGGGTAATGGGGAGTTATTGCACACTGGTTACAGGATTTCTGTTTGGGATGATGAAAATGTTTCAGAACTAGATATTGGTGATGTTTGTACTACATTGTGAATGTACTTAATGCTTACTTAAACGTGATTAAAATGGCAACTTTTATATTACATATATTTTTCACAATTTTTTAACTTAATAAAGCAATATGCCAAAACTCATTGCATGAACTCTATACTTTGAATTGCATACTTGAATTTTACTCTTGACTTGTAAACTTTAAATGGGTGAATTGTGTGGTATATGGGTTATATCCCAATAAACCTGTCTAAAAACTACCAGTAGGATTTTGCAGAAATTGATGAACTAATTCTAAAATTTATGTGAAAATGTACAGGGCCTAGAATAACCAGAGGAATCTCGAAAGTTAACAAAGTTGGAGGACTTAACATTAGCTAATTACAAGACTTTCTATAAAGCTGTAGTAATTAAGATGGTATGGTATAAAGAATCAAGGAACAAGAGAGAGTTCAGAAATAAACCCACATATATATAGTCAAATTAATTTTGGTCAAAATATCAAAGAAGTTCAATGATGAATGGCAGATCTTTTCAACAAAATGTGCTGGAACACCTGCCTATCTATACGGGGAAAATAATGAACCTCAATCCATTCCTTACACCACACAAAAAATAAATCAAGATCACACAACTGAACGTAAAAATTTTTAAAGTCTAAAGGTTCTATGAGGAAACTTAGGGCACTATCTTTGTGAATTTGGAGCAGACAAAGTTTCAAACGTATGTAAATCATATTTAAATTTTAGAAGTTATTAAAAACAAACAAACAAACATGTTCTAAGGAACAACAGTGTTAGAACAGCAGGGCCAACGTTACAAGGTCAGAAGAGCCAGACCAAAATGGTAAGTTCAAAAACATGAATTCCCTCAAATCAGTTAGAAAATATGCAAAACACAATAGAAAAAGTTACAAAGGCTATGACTAGATAATTCACAAATGAAGAAATAAAAATGGCTAAAAAAAAGGGGTTGGTGAGCATGGTTTCGTATATTTACTGGACATTCAGGGTTCTTCCTCCTGATACTGCTTATTCATACTTTTTGTCATTTTTCTCTTAGGTTGTTTATCTTGTTTTTTAAATTCTGGTTATATTGGTCATATGAGTAGCAAATATCTTCTTTTGGTTAGTGGCTTGTCTTTTCACTTTGTATCTCATGGCTTTGTTATAAAACAAGTTTTTAATTTTAATATAATCAAATTATCATTTTTCCTTTATGATTAGTGCTTGTTGTGTTTGGTTTAGAAAATAATTCCATATACAAATATCACCAGAACATCATTGATATTTTTCCCAATAATTTTATAATTTTTCACCTTTAGGCTTTTAAAATCATCCAGAGATTGTGTATGAGGTGTGGTTTGGATTAATGTTATCTTTTCCTTATGGATAGCCACTAGTCTTAGCACCACTGGAGCTATCCTTTTCCTGTAATTTAAATGCCACCACTATCATATATATATGAGTTTAATACTAGACTCTGTTCTATTCCATTTGTTTGATTGTCTCTCTCTGGACCAATACCACACTGTTCTTTAAAGAAAGTGATGAGTTTCCTCCACTACACACACACACACACACACACACACCCCTTGTGTTTCCTCTTAAAAAGAGTTTTGGGGCTTCCCTGGTGGCGCAGTGGTTGAGAGTCTGCCTGCCAATGCTAGGGAACACGGGTTCGCGCCCCGGTGCGGTTAGATCCCACATGCCGCAGAGCGGCTGGGCTCGTGAGCCATGGCCGCCGAGCCTGCGCGTCTGGAGCCTGTGCTCCACAACGGGAGAGGCCACATCAGAGAGAGGCCCGTGTACCGCAAAAAAAAAAAAAAAGAGTTTTGGCTATTCTTCATCCTTTAATCTTCTGTAAGAATTTAAGGATCATCTTCTCAAGTTCTGAAAAATATCTTGTTAGAATTTTTATTATAATCATACTAACAGACTGATTTGGAGAGAAACTCCAATTGCTACAAAATTATATCTTCCCATCAATAAATATGGTTTATATTTCCATCTATTTAGGTGTTCTACTATTTTCTTCAATAAAGTTTAAAAACTTTTTTTAATAAATAAAGTTTTATAATTTTAGTGATAAAAATCTTGTGCATTTTTTGTTGTATTTATTCCTAGTACCTTATATTTTAGAGTTGCCTTTGAAAATCTATCTTTTTAAAAAATTACATTTTATAATTTTTGTTGCTGGTGAACAGCAGTGTTACTGATTTTACATATCTGTTTTGCCTTCAATAACCTTGATAAACCCTTATTTCTAGTAGTCTGTAGATTCTTTTGTATTTCAGTTTTTCCTTTTCAATCTTTATAATTTTTATTTCTTTTTCTTGTATTATCACACTAGTGAAAAACCCCAGTACAATGCTGAATAGAAGTGGTGATAGAACAAACCTCCATTGTTCCTGATCTGAAAGGGAATGGCTTCAGCATTTCACCATTATGTATAATTTTTGCTGTGTAATTTTGAAAATTGCTATAATTTTTGTAGCTACCATTTACCAGGCTAAGGAATTTGCTTTCTACTCTAGTTTGCTATGGATATTTGTGAAACAAGGTTGAATATTGTCAAAAGTTTTCCTGCATTTATTGAGATGATCATATGGTTCTCTGCTTTAACCAGTTAATATAATAAATCTTCTTAATAGACTTTCTAATTTTAATCATCTTTGCATTCCTAAGATGACTCCAACTTGGTAATGATATATTTTTAATAGGCATTTCTGGATTGATGTGACTAAATTTTATTTAGGATTTTTGCATCTATATTTGGAAGTGAGATTAGCCTTTAATTATTACTTTCTCATACCTTCCTTATCTGATTTTGCCATCAGAATTATTTTACTTCATAGAATGAGGTGAGCAGTGTTCCCTCATTTTGTATTCACTGGAACAGTTTGTTTCAGAAAACAATGATCTGTTCTTTGAAGTTTGTGTCTGGTAAAGTCTTCTGGGCTTAATGGGCTGTTTTATTCTTTCTTTCTTCCTTTTCTTTCTTGTTAAGAGAGGAAGGTGGATTTTAAAACTCCTGGTTCAAGTTATAAATCTAAGACAAAATTATATTTCTTCTTGAGTGGTTTTATTAAGTTGTATTTTTCTAAGAAACCATGCATTCTTTGTATATTTTCAATTTACTGGTTATGAATGTCAAGTACAACCATGCAAAAGTAACCCTGAGAGCTTACTCTGGGTAGACTGGACAAGAAGCAGGCTATGCCTGTACCACCTTCTCCTAGAGGGAGGGATCACACCCAAAATCAGCTTCCCACTGGATCAGTAGCTCCCTTCCTTTGGCAGGAGCACCTGCAGCTTCCCACAGCCCACACCCCCAACCCCAGGTTTCCAGGTGCTGGGCAACTGGCTTTCTCAGCAGCTGCTATAAACATCAAGCACTTGAACCCAGATCACTCTGCCAAGCAGTCGTTTGCCTCTCACTGATACACGCTTAGGTCCTGACATGACTCTCCACGCAGTGATGGGAAGACAGTGAACCACATTTCTCGTCTCTTCTGCTGACCCTTGTGTTGTAGGTTTCCCCCAATAGGGCCTGTTCCTCATCTCAAACTGTGTTACGTTGTGGAAGTCATCCTGAGCCCAGAGAACTTTCAGGTGGTGACAGTGAAGGAACCTACCTTGCACAGCAGTAGTACACAATAGTTCTTAGTATTAGGTTTACACCTCCACTGTTTATAGTTTATATCCTATGTGTCACTCCTAACTATTTATTTGTGCCTCCTCTACCGGCTCCCTGCCCCGTATCTCTAGATCAAGCGCGCTAAAGGTTTGCCATGGTTCTGCTTTACTTTCGTTTTGGAATAATTTCAGATTTATAGGAAAGTTGCAAAGTTAATACGGAATTCCTGTATTATTATCACCCATCATCCCTAATGTTAGTACAAAGATTACTCAGACTTTACCAATTTTTTCATTGTGTTCCTTTTCTGTTCCAGGATTCTGTTTCAGGATCCAATCCAGGATAGCACATTGCATTTATCTCATCTTATTTAATTTTTCAAAATGCAGTCATATTTACATACCATAAAGTTCACTCATTCAAAGTGCACAATTAAATGGTTTTTATCATATTTACAGAGTTACATAGTCCTCACCATAATCTAATCTTAAAAATTTTTTATCACCCTCAAAAATAACCCTGTGCTGGGCTTCCCTGATGGCGCAGTGGTTGAGAGTCCGCCTGCCAAGGCAGGGGACACGGGTTCGTGCCCCAGTCCAGGAAGATCCCACATGCCACAGAGCGGCTAGGCCCGTGAGCCATGGCCGCTGAGCCTGCGCGTCCGGAGTCTGTGCTCCGCAGCGGGAGAGGCCACAACAGTGAGAGGCCCTCGTACCGCAAAAAAAAATAAATAAATAACCCTGTGCCCATTAAGCGATCATTCCCCATTCCTCCATCCTCCAGCCCTACGGAACAAGTAATCTTTTTGTCTCCATGGATTTTCCTATTCTTAATCTTTCATATAAATAGAATTATACAATATTTGGTCTTTTATGACTGGCTTCTTTCACTTAGCATGTTTTTGAGATTCATCTATATTGTAGCATACATCAGTACTTTATTCTGCTTTATTTATTGCTGAAAAGTATTCTATTGTATGGATGTGCCACATTTTGTTTATCCATTCACCAGTTGATGGACATTTGGGTTGTTTCCTTTTTTTGTCTGTTATGAATAATGCCGCTATGAATATTTGTGTACCAATATTTGTGTGGACAAACGTTTTCATTTCTCTTGGATATATATCTAGAAGCAGAATTGCTTGGTCCTATGGTAACTGGTAACTCCATATTTGACATTAAGCTGTTTTCTAAAGTGGTTGCATCATTTTCTGATTTACCAGCCATTAATGAGGGTTACAATTTCTCCACATCTTCACCAACACTTGTTATTATTATTCTTTTATTACTATAGCCATCTTAGTGGGTGCACAGTGGTATCTCATCATTTTGATTTGCAAATAATTTGATTTCCCTAATGACTAATGACATTAAGCATCTTTTCATACACTTACTGACCATTTGTATATCTTCACTAGAGAAATGTCTATTCAAATCATTTGCCCAATTTTAATTGAGTTATTTATTTTTATATTATTGAGTTGTAAGAGCTCTTTATATATTCTGGGTATAAGTCCCTTTCCAGATATATGACTTCCAAATGTTTTCTTGCAGTCTATGGGTTGTCTTTTCACTTTTTTGGTGTTATCACTTGAAACTCAGAATTCTTTAATTTTGATAAAGTCCAATTTATCAAAATTTTTATTTTATATAGGAAGTCATAGTCTATATACTTCTTATTTTATATAAGAAGTATATAAGAAGTCATAGTCTAAAATCATGAAGATTTACTCTTATGCTTTCATCTAAGAATTTTAGATTTTTAGATCTCTGATCCACTTTGTGTTAATTTTTTATATAATGTAAGATAAGGGTCCACTTTCATCCTTTTTCATGTGGATATCTAGTTGTCCCAGCACCATCTGTGGAAAAAACTATTCTTTCCCCATTGAATTTTCTTGGCATGTTTGTTAAAAATTGATTGACCATTAGTATAACAGTTTATTAATGCCACACTGTCTTGATTTCCAGAGCTTTGTAGTAAATTTTGAAATTGGAAAGAGTAAGTCCCCCAACTTCATTCTTTTTTTTTTAAGATTTATTTTTTATTTATTGATTTATTTTTGGCTGCATTGGGTCTTAGTCGCAGCACGCGGGATCTTCCTTGAGGCATGCGGAATCTTTTTTTTTTTTTTTTTGAGGTTGGCCTCTCCCGTTGCAGAGCACAGTCTCCGGACGCGCGGGCTCAGCGGCCATGGCTCACGGGCCTAGCCTCTCTGTGGCCTGTGGGATCTTCCCGGACCGGGGCACGAACCCGTGTCTCCTGACTCGGCAGGCGGACTCTCAACCACTGCGCCACCAGGGAAGCCCCCCCAACTTCATTCTTTTTCAAGATTGTTTCGGCTATTCAGTGTCATCTTATTTTAACTTTTTTAAAAACAACTTTTGTTTTTTTTAATTCATTTCTGTTTTGATTTTTACTATTTCCTAGCTTCTACTTTTTGGGGTTTGTCATATTTGTTTTACAACTGGAAGATGGACGTTTCTCTTTTTACTTTTCAGGCTTTCTTCCTTTCTAATGTATGCAATTAAGGTCATAAGTGACTCAAGGTCTGCTTTAGCTGCATCCCACATGTATTATCATGTGTTATTGTCATTGTCCTTTAGTGATAAATATGTATTTATTTCCCTTAAAATCTCTTTCTTGACAAAGAAACTATTTAGAAGTGTGTTTTTAATGGTTTTTTTTGAGTCATCTTGTTAACTAATTTCAAACTGTAGTACATTGTATTCAGAAAACCTTGACTTTTTTGGTATACACTGAGTCATGTAAATTGGGTTGTTCAAATCTTCCATATTCTGGTTTTGCCTGCCACATTCTAAATGTGAATTTGTCCATTTTTACCATGTCATTCTGTCAATTATGCTATATTATTTGGTGCTTAGAACATCAGAACTGTTGAATATTCCTGGTGAATTGTTCATGTTTTCATCTTGCAGTGACCTTCTTTATCTAAAAAATTTTTTAAATTTCAAAGTCTTTCTTGTCTAGTATCAACATAATTACTGTCTTCTGGCCTCTGTTGTTGCTACTGAGTAGGTGCTCTCAATTTTTTTTTTTTTTTTTTTTTTTTTTTCTGTACGCGGCCTCTCACTGTCGTGGCCTCTCCCGTTGCGGAGCGCAGGCTCCGGACGCGCAGGCTCAGTGGCCATGGCTCATGGGCCCAGCCGCTCCGCGGCATGTGGGATCTTCCCAGACCGGGGCACGAACCCGTGTCCCCTTCATCGGCATGTGGACTCTCAACCACTG
This sequence comes from Tursiops truncatus, assembly GCF_011762595.2. Classification (NCBI taxonomy): domain Eukaryota; kingdom Metazoa; phylum Chordata; class Mammalia; order Artiodactyla; family Delphinidae; genus Tursiops; species Tursiops truncatus. The sequence goes on from NC_047042.1 coordinate 59,483,094, forward strand.
CACCACCAGAGAAGCCCTCAATTTTTTAAAAATGTGTATTTACCTGGTATAATTTTTTTGCTATTTCATTTTTTTTTAGTCTTCCTGAGTTATTAGATTTTAAGTGTCCTTGTTATGAACAGCCTATGGCTGGGTTTTTGTGTCTGATATCTGAGTCTATTTTTAAATTCATGGATTTAGTATATAAACATTTAGAATATATATTATATATATACCGATACAATATATAACTATGTCTATGTCTATCCACTTCCATCTCTCTGTATATAGATCATGATATAGTTTGATAGACAGTCTTCTAAGCACTTTACATATATTAACACATTTAATCCTCACAACACCCCATTGATGTAAGTACCATTAATATTCCCACTTTATAGAGGAGGGACCTGAGGCACAGAAATATTAAGTGACTCACCCCAATTGACATGATTGTGGAAAGCAGACTGAACATTACAGAGGAGATAATCCTGGAAATTCTAAGAGGCAGGCAAGGTCAAAGGATGGAAGGCATTCTTGGGAGACCAGGGTTTTCAGCTCACAGTAATCAAGAAATCAAGCTAATAGGTGGTACCGTCCAGCTAATGGGTGATAGGGCTGGGATTTGAACCTAGCAGTTTAGCTCCAGATTTTGTACTTGTAACGTCATGCAAAGTGCCTTTCATAGGACTTGTTCTTTTTTTCGTGGTTTTTTTTTTTAAACAAACCCTTTTTTAAAAAAAATTAATTAATTTATTTATTTTTGGCTGCGTTGGGTCTTCGTTGCTCCATGCAGGCTTAGTCTCTAGCTGCATCGAGCGGGGGCTACTCTTCGTTGCGGTGCGTGGGCTTCTCACTGTGGTGGCTTCTCTCGTTGCAGAGCACGGGCTCTAGGCACACGGGCTTCAGTAGTTGTGACTCACAGGCTCAGGCTCAGTAGTTGTGGCGCACGGGCTTAGTTGCTCCGCGGCATGTGGGATATTCCCGGACCAGGGCTCGAACCCATGTCCCCTGCATTGGCAGATGGATTCTTAACCACTGTGCCACCAGGGAAGCCCCTTGGTGTTTTAATTACATCGTTCAGGCCTTTTAAGACTTATAAAGGTGATTATTTTACATTCTCTTTCAAATTGTCATTCTAGATGTGTCACATATATACAGTGGAATATTACATCAGATCATGCCACTCCTGTACTCAAACAAACAAACAACAAAAACAAAAACAAATTGTCATTCTATTATGCAGAGTTTTAGGGAATCTTTTGGTGCTATTTATTGTGTCTGCTGACTCTCATGGAGGATTTTGTCCTTCTGCATTTCATCATTTTAGTTTGTGAGCTCCTCTTTAGAGAAGCCTGTTTTACTGTGAGACTCCCCTGTGGCCTGGGTTTGGGGTGTATCTCTCAAGAGCTGCTTTGTGTTTGCTACGGAGAGATCACCATATCTGGACCAAGTTTTTGGTCATTTTATCACCTTGAAGGTCATTTAGAATCATGGTTCCTGGATCATTTGCAAATTTAAACCTCCAAAGTTGGAGTAGAAACAAACCTGGAGATTTTGTTTCTCAGATGGACATTTTTCCCACCCAGAGAAAAGCATACAAATACCTTTTTGTCTCTCTGCCAGTGGATTGATATTTTTCCTAATCTACTCTTTCAATGAGAGTACAGCCCTTTAAAAACGGCTTTATTCAGGGATCCAGGCCCCAATCCCAGTTGCAGCAGCATCTCACATCCTTGCCACTGACTTTCCTATTTCTAACTGACACACCTGGGCCTTCCCTTCTCTCTTACTCGTTCACTAAGGGATTTAAAATAACTTTTGCTCCCTCTCTCTCTCTCTCTCTCTCTCTCTCTCTATATATATATATATATATATATATATATATTTTTTTTTTTTTTTTGCGATACGCGGGCCTCTCACTGCTGTGGCCTCTCCTGTCGCAGAGCACAGGCTCCGGATGCACAGGCCCAGCAGCGATGGCTCACGGGCCCAGCCACTCCACAGCATGCGGGATCCTCCCGGACCAGGGCACGAACCCGCGTCCCCTGCATTGGCAGGCAGACTCCCAACCACTGCGCCACCAGGGAAGCCCACTTTTGCTATATTTTATCAAGCATTTCTAGACAATGTGGCAGGAGAGCTTTCAGATTATCATTTCCCCTCATCTTATCTTATGAGATTGGAAGTCCCATTTCACTCTTTAAAAAAGGATGATGTTAATTATTTTCTCTTGATAAGAGTAATGAAAAATTGGGGCCACATGTTAAAATGTTAGGAGGAAAATGTAAACTACCCATGATACCACTACCTAGAAGTGATCATTGTTTACTGCTTCCATCTTTTATTCTTATATGTGTCTAGATACACATATATGTGTATGTGTGTATATATATATATATATGAATAACTGGATTCATATGTGTATATCTGTTTACTACTTTTTTCATGTGATATTATATTTTATTATATCATTAAAATTCATTAAATTTACTTTTCTGTACCCCGTGACCTGGAAGTAACAAAGGAGATACTTACTCTAAGACCCCTATAATCCTAACTGATAGATGCATTGCATTTAAAGCATGACAATGTTGTGTCTCTCCCATAGAGCTGATTCTCACTGACTATTCTGAATAAGTTGATTATATTGTCTGGTCTCCAATTTGCTGCAACTAAATCTTAGATGCTCCCCCATTCTAGCTTTCTTGTTAGAAAATTGCTCTCTTAGTGAAGCTTGGAATGCCTGAAGTGGTCCCAACACAGTTGCTATATAAGGGCTGTGAGAGAACAGAATTTAATGGCAAGTTTCTCCATGGGCCAGGGTATAAAGATGGTTTGAAACCAAAGTTGGGGAATGATAAGCATGCGTGATGGAATGGCATTCCTCTTCTCTCTTTCTAAAAGCAGCCTGGCTTCAGGAGAATGAGCGTTGGGTTTCACGTGGTCTTGCAAATGCAGGTCTAACTTTGGCTCACCCTTTCCATGTGCCCACCAGTATCTGTGCACCAAGTGACACAAGGATTGTGGAAAGCAGGTGGAACATTACAGAGGAGATAATCCTGGAAATTCTAAAAGGCAGACAGGGTCAAAGGATGGAAAGCATTCTTGGGAAGCCAGTGTTTATCCAGCTCACAGTGATCAAGAAATCAACGCAAACCCATGCAGCCCCACAAAAATGTGCATTTCCTGTAAGTTACTCCTTGGCCCTCCCCAGTTAAGTCATCACTATGCAGTATCTTAGCCAAATGGATTTGAGTTCCAAATTAGGTTCTTAAAACTCAGATTAGTTCCAATTTAGGCTCTTGAAATTTATAGTAGAAACAATAGTCTTAAAATCTAACACTTTTGATTTACAACAGCCAGGATTTTTGAAATAAAAAGGAATTTCAAGTTTCCAAAGACTCTCCCCCCAAAAGATCAATGCACAAGGTTATTTTGTAAGCAAGACATTAGAAAGAAATCAGAAGAATAACTACAAGGCTCTACTTCCTGCAGATTAAAGATTGTTCAGATTTTGTCAAAACCATTTTTATTAAAAATAAAAAGATATAAAAAGATTTGGATGCTAGTGAGTTCCTAAAAGGGGCACAAAAGTGTCTGACAGTGAGCAAAGAGCTGTAGAGGGCTGTGGTGCAGAATCAGGTGACTGGAGAGTGGCTGCAAGGACATGATGACCCCAGAGCAGATGGAATGCATCGAACCACGGTTACACCTCTCTCCAGGGAGGTGAGCATGGGCTAAGTGCCTCCTCTTGTTGGCAAGAAGGATGCCCAAGAAGTCTGGAGATGACACTATGGTGAGAAGGAAATGTGTGAAGATACCCTGAATTGAGTGAAACCTAAAATGCCCAAAAAACGCTAAAATGACTGAGTTTACCTGAAGCTGAACTTGATTGCTTTTCCGCCATCAGGTGGAATGAGAACTCAAATGTAATTATGTTACAGGAAATAAAGTTCAGTCACTTGCTCACTGGAGTTTGGTGGCCTGTGAAAATCTTGCCCACCAAACTCCGAGAAGCGACCTGAGGGAATTTATTATAAGTCTGTAGGTGGGTGTCTCATGGAATCCAAGGGAAAATGTGTGAGCTGGGCTCAGAAAATACTAGAACCAAGTACTGGAAAACCACTGGGGTTTCTTCTAGGCTCTCATTGCTGCTTCTTTCTGCACATCTACTTCCCTCTTCTCTCTCTGAGGACCAACTTTCTGCACTCCCCCATCCATATGCCAGAATGTAGTGGCATCAAGATTCTAAATTACGTGACACGGTTCTAACCACATACAGATTCTAACTTTCTGCCTCTCGGTCTCAATTCCAAATTCTTACACAAGAATGTAATTGGCCCACTTTAATCCCATGTCTGTCTCCCTCAATTCAATGAGCAATGACCTGAAGGCTGTGCCTGTGGTACGAACATGACTGCTGTGGTCCATCACCCTGGTTCAGCGTGCAGTCCTCAGGGAGCTGGAAATGGCTGTGAGCTGGGAAGACAGGATGATGACTCATTCACTGTGAGGCTTGTGCCTCACTCCTCCCATCTACAAAGTAGGAGGAATAATATCTGTAATATCCCTACTTCTAAATGAAGGCAAAGAGAGCTAACATTATTAACTTCTCTCCAGGTACCAGACATTGTAGTACGTTAACCAGGTTATCCTAGCGCATCCTAAAAACAACCTAAGAGATGAGCGTTTTAATTTCCATCTTTCCAGATAAGGAAATTGATGTTCACAGAGGTTAAATCTCATAGCTAGTGAGGGGCAGAGCTCAGATCTGAGCCCAGACAGAACCAGTGCTGCAGCGGAGGAAAGAGCTATTTATTAAGATTGAGATAATGTCTGAAAGCTGCGCATTACGTTCTCAGCTATTAATAAATTGCCTGGGACAGGATCTTGCATGGAGTAAATGCTCAGAATTAAAAGTCTCATTAATAAGAGCACCTGACTCTTCAGTTGCAGCGGACGTCTTATCATGAAGTGTTTGGCTCACATTAACCCACCAAACACCTCTACAAAGTGGGCACCCATCTGCCTTAAGAGATTTCTGCCAAGACACGTTTTATTAAAAGTGAAAAGGGAGATGAAAACAGAAGCCAATACCGATTTTCATTGTAATTGACCTTCAGCCACCATTTGGTGCAATGGATCAAATTGCTTCTAAAGCTTCCATTGCTGTGTCATGTTGAGGTGTGAATCTGCCTTCTTAGGGGCCTGTTGTCAGAGTCTTTAGAATGTATCCATGTGCTCTGATCTTCTGACCTCCTGAAGCTAAATAGAACTCTTGTTGATTGGTGCTGAGCTCACACGAAGCCCAGACTCTGCTTGTAAATGTTTGCCAAATGAAAGATTTGTCAGCAGGCAATGATTAAATCACCTACTGTGTTCTCAGCCCTGAGAATATTAAACCTCTAAGGTACAATCCATGCCTCTGAGAGTAAACAATCTTTTCTGTGCAATCAAAAACCTAAGAACTTAGTTATTAGAGAAAGGCAACTCGAAACCACCTTGAGATTCCCTCTTCATACTCACTAGGTTAGCTGTAGTCAAAAAACGGAAAAGGAATGTTGGCCACGATGTGGAGAAATTATAACCCTCATCATGTAACCCTGGTGAGAATGTGAAATGGTGCGGCCGCTCTGGAAAACATTTTGACAGTTTCTTAATAAGTTAAACATAGAATTATCATATGACCCAGCAATTCCATTCCTGGGTGTATACCCAAAAGAATTGAAAACAGGTGTTCAAACAAGAGCTCGTACACAAATATTCACAGCAGCACTATTCACAATAGCCAAAAGGTGGAAACAACCCAAATGTCCATCAACTGATGAATGGATAAAAATATGTGGCATATCTGTACTAAATGGAAGAAGCCAGACATGAAAGACCACACATATTATATGATTCCATTTCTATGAAATCTCCACATTTATTTCTCTCTATATATAATATAAATATTTATTTATAAATAACTATAAGAGGTATGACCAGAAATGAGGGTATCAGTATGAAATGCCTTGTGATTCCACCTGGGCATTCCGTCAGATGGCCTTTCTTCTAAGAGGTGGGATCAGAACATATTAGCTTGGGAGCTGCTGTTGGAAATTGATCCATCTGGTTTTCTAATTGAGTTCAGAAAAGAAATACCACCAGATCCACATATTGATTATCAGAATCCTCATTGCCAAATATATATAAATCATACAAGACACTAAAACTGTTTGTGTTATACTTTTGGTTACACTTCCCACTGTGTTTTTTTTCCCTACTGCGTTTTTAAAATGGTGTTATTATGACTCATGCTCAGTTTCCTCTACTCTATGAATCCATCCCCTTCCAAGAAGTTTTTTTTTTTAACTCATGTTTATCTATCTAAAAGCCTTATAGTTGTAAAGTTCTTTCTTTTTCCTTTTTAAAAAATTGAGATATAATTGACATATAACATTATGTTAGTTTTCGGTGTACAACATAATTATTTGATTTCTGTATATACAAGTGTTGTGAAATGATCACCACAATAAGTCTGGTGAATATCATTCACCACATGTAGCTACAATTTGTGTGTGTGTGTAATGAGAACTTTTAAGCTCTACTCTCTTAGCAGCTTTCAAATACACAATACAGTATTATTAACTGAAGCCACCATGCTGTACATCCCCAGGACTTATTTATTTTATAACTGGAAATTTGTACTTTTGACCACACTTTGACCCATTTCACCCACTCCCCCCCCCCACCTCTGGCAACCACCAATCTGTTCTCAGTATCTATGAGCCGTTTTACTTGTTTTTTTTTGATTCAGCATATTAGTGAGATCATATGGAATTTGTCTTTCTCTGTCTGTCTTATTTCACTTAGCATAATGTCCTCAAGATCCATCCAATGTGGTCAAAAGTGGCAAGAGGTCCTTCTTTTTCATGGCTGAATAAAATTCCATTGTGTGTATATATTCGTCTGTGTGTGTATGACATCTTTTTTATGCATTCTTCCACTGATGGACACTTAGACTGCTTCCATGTCTTAGCTATTATAAATAATGCTGCAATGAACATGAGGGTTCATATATCTTTTCAAGTTAGTGTTTTCATTTTCTTCAGATAAATACCCAAAAATGGAGTTGCTGGATCATATGGTAGTTCTATTTTTAATTTTTCAAGGAACTTACATGCTGTTTTCCATAGTGGCTGCACCAATTTACATTCCCACCAACAGTGTACAAAAGTTCCTTTTTCTCTACATCCTCTCCGACATTTGTTATTTCTTGTTGAGTTCTTCTTTCTTAACAATAGTACCTTGCACTTGTCGGTAAAAAAAAAATTAGCCTAACTGTTGAAATAGATACCTTTGGGGGTGTCTTCCCAGTTCAGTACCCCCATTTCATTGAGAACATCTCCATCTCCATGAGGCAGCCATGTTTATGATTGATGACCCTGCTTTGCTGGCCACGAATGGACACCTGACCTGAGGTGAGGCAATCAGACTTGGAGGTGAGCTTCAGGGATGATTGTGTTGTGCCTTTTAGCTGGAATGAGGGTTATGGAAACTGAAGAGCAGAAGCTGCCATCATGGAAAACCATTCTCATCCACATGCCGGGAGAAGCAGAGAAAGTAGACATTTACAGAGGAGAACGGAACAGATGTGCAAAATATAGGGAAAAGGGGGAAAAAATGATCTGGTTAGAGAGAGAGAGAGAGAGCAAGAGGGAGGTAGGAAGGGAGAGGGAGAGACAGAGACTGAGAGAAAATAATAGTTCCTGGTAGTTTTGTAGTTCCTGCTGCTTGGCTTGCGTGATGTCCACTTCTGTCCTTGGGTTCTGTGAGATACTCCGGATTTTTGTACAAAGTTCTCCTGACTTTTTTTTCTTTCGCTTAACTTAGCTTGAATACGTTTCTGTTATTGACTAGGACTACTAGAACTTACTTCTACATCTTGTTTTGAGCCCCCAGACAGACAAATAAACCTTGATTCTTTCTGAATTAATGAAACACATTTATAGACATTTAAGTCTGGAATCATCTAATCCAACCCATTCATTCTATACCACAAAATACTGGTGTCTGAGGAAGTGAAATTGCCTGCCCAAGGTCACACAGTTAGGAGGTGGCAGAGCAGAAGCAAAACCAAGGTATTTTGAATATCAGTTTAGTGTTCTTTTTGCTAAACAAGGCTGCCTTTTCTTTATTTTAATAACTTTTTTGTTTTATTCTGCCTTTCACATATGGCAGTCCCAAACCCAACACTTGGTTTTTCTTTTTTGACTTTCTTATTCTTTCAGCATCTATGTCAACATACTTTCTCCCAATAGCACATGCAATTTGATCTTCATCTGGTGGGTACACATAGGCCCTCAAAGATCCTGGCTCTCCAGCATGGGAACCTCAGTCCTTCCTTTCAACTGTACCCATGTCTGTTGGTTCTGGAGCTCTGCATTGGTCCCATCACACCTGAGGTGTCCTGAGGCCAGGAACGCCAAACATGTTATGTGCCAACTCTGAATAAATACGGGGAGCTGCTTGGAGCCCAGGGTGGAGGGTAGGAAGGCAGGTTGGGTCTGGGTTCCATTACAAAGAATTCTGTGCTCAACTGGCAATGTCTGCCATGGCAACACCCACTAGACATGTCTGGAATGGGGACATTGGGGGAAGAGGCTACACACTGGCCACAGCTTCAGAAAGGGACAAGATGTACGTTCCATCCTTGCCTTAGGTGGTTGTTCTGTTTCCCAGGCCACATTGTCTCAGTGGCCAGGTGGCTGAGGAGGTAGTCTGAAGGCCACGAAGCTACAAGTGGCTTCCCTGGACCCTGGACGGGAGAGCATGAGCCCCAAGCTAGAGGGAGCTTGGAAAGGCAGCCCCTGCAGGGCCCTACAGCGGTCTGCATGCTGCAGGCCACGCTGGCATTAGCCCCTTGTCTCTGGAGTTGGTTTCATCTAGGCAAAGCCAGCTGGCTGGCTGTCAAAGAGTCAGATGCAACTCGGGGGTAAAAACACTTTTCCACAGCACTTACACAGAAATAACCTTAATCTCTGGGTAAACTTTCCAAGCTAAAAGCTTTCTCTTCTACGTCCTACCGAGAAATCAAAATAGAGTAAAAGGACAGTCTTACTTTAATCAAGTTCCAGAATGAGGACATAACAGTTTTGAAAAGCACTGTCTCAAGCAGAAGACGTAAGGATGGGTGTAAGAGAATATTTCTAGAAAATGCCAAAGGCACCAAACATAATCCCAACTTTGCCTCGATGCTACTCCGTACCCCGGATGGGGAGGCTCCTTTGTTCAGCTAACTTTAGGAATGTCATAGTGCTCCGTGAGTGTGTCCAGGTGTCTGTTGAAGTCTACTGTCTGCTTGCGGGTTTTGGATGCTTTCTTCAGGATCCTTTCCATTTGCCATTTCTCCCGCTTCTTCTCAGAGGCCACCTGGGCCAGTGTCCGCTTGTCCAGGCTGCGCCACTTCTCCTCCTCGTTCTTTTTGCTTGTTCCCATCGCTTACAGGAGTTTCGCCTTGCCTTTGTTCTTTTTCTTCTTCCGCTTAGTCACTCTGAGCTCTGCCATGCCTTTCAGCTTCAGGGGCTCCTTTTGGATCTGCTCGTAGGCCTCCGTGGCGCCCTGCTGAAGTTTCAAGACTGCCTTTTCATGAAAACAGTGAGCATCATGCTTGTGGCAGAGAACACCTGCTCCCTATTCTAAATGATCACAGGGGTGGGCAGGTGGTCTAGGCTGAGCATTTGGAGTATCCCAGACCTCTGGAGTCAGCTATTGGCCCAAGGATGGGCTTCTGCTCCAAGTAGAGCTACTTAAGGACCTTTTAGGGAGAATAATCAGATACTAAAAGAGATGATCTGAATCTCCATTTTCTGAGCTGTTAGACACTAAAGATCATGTGAGCTTAGTGCTGCTAGGGACTTTCTTTTCATCATGAGAAGGCAGACGGCTCTGAAGAACAAGGCCAGCTCAGAGGAAAACAGAACCAAGAGATGAAAAGAGACAGATGCCCAGTGACTTTATTTGAGCAGCTAGAGTCAACCATGCCAAAGTTATTCCACTCCTAAACTTCTCAGTTACCGGACCCCGTGTATTTCCTTTTTGCTTAAGCTGGTTTGGCTTTCTGGTATATACAACCAGGTAAGTTAGAATACCAAAATGTGGACTAGTAACCACTATTTAATTTTATATACTTTGCTTCTTATTTTCATATGCTACAGAGAGGATACATCTTTGGGTCATTATAAATGGAAGTTAATTATTGTGGTTTAAAGTTTAATTAGTATGAGTTATTGGGACTTCCCTGGCAGTCCAGTGGTTAAGACTCCATGCTCCCAATACAGGGGGCACGTGTTTGATCCCTGGTCAGGGAACTAAGATCCCGAATGTCGTACAACACAGCCAAAAAAAAAAAGAGTTATTGAGGCTACGCTAGGAATGATAGCGACAAAGAAATACAACTGTATGTGCTTTTTAAAAATTGAGGTATAGTTGATTTACAGTATTACATGTTTCAGGTGTACAACATAGTGATTCACAATTTTTAAAGTTTATACTCCATTTAGAGTTATTATAAAATATTGGCTGTATTCCCTGTGCTGTACAATACATACTTATAGCTTATTTATTTTATACATGGTAATTTGTACCTCTTAGTCCCCTTCCTCTATCTTTCTCCTCCTCCCTTTCCGTTCCCCACTGATGATAACCACTAGTTTGTTCTCTTATCTGTGAGTCTGTTTCTTTTGTGTTATGTTCACTAGCTTGTTTTGTTTTTTAACATCCACATATAAGAAATATCATACAGTATTTGTCTTTCTCAGTCTGACTTATTTCACTAAGCATAATACCCTCTAGGCCCATCCATATTGCTGCAAATGACAAAATTTCATTCTTTTTTATGGCTGAGTAGTATTCCACTATATATATATATATATATATATATATACCACAACATCTTTATCCATTCATCTGTTGATGGACACTTAGGTTGCTTCCATACCTTGGCAATTGTAAATAGTGCTGCTGTGAACATTGGGGTGCATGTATCTTTTCAAATTAGTGTTTTTGTTTTCTTCAGATATATACCCAGGAGTGTAATTGCTGGGTCATATGGTAGTTCTATTTTAAATTTTTTGAGGACCTCCATAATGTTTTCCATGGTGACTGCACCAATTTACATTCCCACCAACAGTGTTCTCGGGTTCCCTTTTCTCCACATCCTCACCAACATTATTTGTAGACTTTTTGTTGGTAGCCATTCTGACAGATGTGAGGTAATAGCTCATTGTGGCTTCGATTTGCATTTCTCTGATGATATATGATATTGAGCAGTTTTTCATGTGCCTGTTGGCCATCTGTATGTCTTCGTTGCAAAAATATATATTCAGGTCTTCTGCCCATTTTTATTTTTATTATTTTTAAAATTATTTATTTATTTGTTTGGCTGCACTGGGTCTTAGTTGTGGCATGTGGGATCTTTAGTTGTGGTGTGTGGGATCTTTAGTTGTGGCATGCACGTGGGATCTAGTTCCCTTACCAAGGATTGAACCCGGGCCCCCTGCATTGGGAGCATGGAGTCTTACTGCTGGATCACCAGGGAAGTCCCCTTCTGCCCATTTTTAAATCAGGTGGTTTGTTTTTTTGATGTTGAGTTGTATGAGCTATTTATACATTTTTGGATATTAACCCCATATCAGTCATATCATTTGCAAATTCTTTCTCCTATTCAGTAGGTTGTCTTTTCATTTGTCGATGGATTCCTTTGCTGTGCAAAACGTTTTAAGTTTAATTAGTTCCCATTTTTAAATTTTTGCTTCTGTTTCCTTTGCCTTAGGTGACAAATTGAAAAAACATTGCTATGATTTCTGTCAAAGAGTGTTATGCCTATGTTTCCTTCTAGGGGTTTTATGGTTTCTGGTCTCACATTTAGGTCTTTAATCCATTTTTAGTTTATTTTTCTATATGTTGTTAGAAAATATTCTAATTTCATTCTTTTATGTGTAGCTGTCCAGTTTTCCCAGAATCACTTATTGAAGAGACTGTCTTTTCTCCATTGTATGTTCTTGCCTCCTTTGTCATAGATTAATTGACCATAAGTGTGTGGGTTAAGCACAGTATATCTTTCCATCTGTTTGTGTCATTTTCAATTTCTTTCATTAGTGTCTTATACTTTTCCTAGTACAGATGTTTTACCTCCTTAGGCAGGTTTATTCTTAGGTATTTTATTCTTTTGATGCAATTGTAAATGAGGTTGTTTCCTTAATTTCTCTTTCTGATAGTTCATTGTTAGTATATAGAAATGCAACAGATTTCTCTATATTAATTTTGTATCCTGCCACTCTACTGAATTCATTGATGAGCTCTGGTAGTTTTTTTTGGTGGCATCTTTAGGATTTTCTATGTATAATATCACGTCATCTTCCAACAGTGACAATTTTATTTCTTCCTTTCCAATTTGGATTCCTTTTATCTCTTTCTTGTCTGATTGCTGTGGCTAGGACTTCCAAGAAGACTATGTTGAATAAAAATGGCAGGAGGGGGTATCCTTGTCTTGTTCCTGATCTCAGAAGAAATGCTTTCAGCTTTTCACCACTGAGTATGATGTTAGCTCTGGGCTTGTCATACGTGGCCTTTACTGTGTTGAGGTAGGTTCCCTCTATGCTCACTTTCTAGAGAGCTTTTATCATAAATAGATGTACAACTGTAGATGTGCTTTTGTTTTCCAAGGAAAAGGAATAAATTTATCCTAAGGCAGTACTTCTTGGACTTTTTTTGTTTGTTAGTTTCTGGGCCCCTTTGTACACTCATGATTTATTGAGGGCCCCAGCGACTTTTGTTTATGTGGGTTATAACTTATCGACATTTACTGTATTAAAGGTGGCAACTGAGAACTTTTAAAAATACATATTGATTCATTTGCCACCAGCAATGATTAATGCACTGCATGTTAACATAGATAACATCTTAGTGTTATAATAAAATTAGTTTTGACCTTGCAGCCCCCCTAAGATCTGTTCTAAAGTAAAATGTCAGTCTGTTTCAGAATAGGAAAACGGATAATGAAAGACAGAACTTGGAAGTTACATTTTATTTGCCTTAGTTTCTAATACTCGAGTCTGAAAAGTAGCTCTGTAATGTGTTAAAATCTTAGCAAAGTTTGCCCAATTTTGGTAGGCTTGTTGCCTTGATTTACTGAGTAATGCCTCAGCCTACAATGTAAAGGTTATCATTACCTGCTGTGTAACCAAAGATTCTGGGTTTTACCAGAATAATTTCCTGTGCTTTATGTTGACTTCACTATATTCTTGATTATTTAAGGAAGAAAAAGAACCAAGGTTCTTCACTTGTGAAAGAACATAGATTTTTTTAAATCCTGCTACCATCTATGTTTATTTTTAAATGCTTTATTGTGACTTTAATTAAATAGGTAATCAATTATTGTTTCTAAGTCATCCATGATCCCATCTTAATTAAGTACCCAAATATCTTCTGATAAGTTTTTTATTTTCATTTCCCCAAAAATTAGATCTTAAATTTAGAAAAAGTAAAATAAAATCAGGATTCGGGGTGGGGGCATTCTTTAATTGTAATTTAAATTTTTTTAAAAATCTTTTTATTGTGGTAAAATATATATAATATAAAACTTACCATTTTAGCCATTTTAAAGTGTACAGAAAATCAAGATGTCTTTTACATCTAAAACAATCTTGAGGTTCCCTAGAGGGTCCCTGGAAGTCACAAAGCCTTGTTCTTTCACCTTGTAAAAAGAGAGGCGCTAGATTTGTTTAATGCATTACTATTGTAGGACTTGCATGAGTAGAGCTGTCAGATCAGAAGAGGAGCTCAGCTTTCCCTAGGTTAAACTTGTACAGATAAACTATTGTTAATATAAATATTTCAGAAATGGTACGCTTTCCAGGAAATCCCTGGAGATTTGTCAATGCCCTGTCTGTCCGTGTTCTGTTGTTTTTGTTTGTTTGTTTGTTTTGCGGTACGCGGGCCTCTCACTGTTGTGGCCTCTCCCGTTGCGGAGCACAGGCTCCGGATGCGCAGGCTCAGCGGCCATGGCTCACGGGCCCAGCCGCTCCGCGGCATGTGGGATCTATCCCGGACCGGGGTACGAACCCGTGTCCCCTGCATCGTCAGGCGGACTCTCAACCACTGCGCCACCAGGGAAGCCCCCGTGTTCTGTTTTTATCCTCAAGGAAAATACTGATCAAAACTCTTATGAAATAGGTGTGTCGTGTTTTCCTGTATTTATCAGAGTCCTGGCAATGCTTTGCCTGATGACATTCGACAACAGTATAGTTATACAACAGTGTAGTCTCAATCATAATTTCAGTAATTAACATGTTACCTTGGCCTGGCCATAGTCTTATTTCTTTAATTTGAACCTGGTGTCTACTGGTTGTCAAAATGGGAATGCACATCAAACTTACCTGTGGAGTTTTATAAAAAATACAGAGGTCTGGGCCGTACTCCTGAATCTCTTTACTTGCTATTCTTAGTATATTCTTGGTATATTATGTTTTATGATCATTATGTTATATCTCAAGATTTTTCCTCCATAAAATTACGTTTCTCCATTTTAATGAATCAGATATCTTTGAATGTAAGCTCAATCATTATCCTTAAGGACAGGCTTTTTTTTGCCAGGGGGGTGACGTTATTATCTTTCTTTGGCATGCATAGAAACAACCAAATTTCCTTGTGGGTTGCATTATTATTAGGCACCCCTCATCAGACCTTTCACATTTGAAGGTTACTAGTTATAAATTAAACATAGCCATTTTAAGTCTCTGCCATCTACAAGTAGTTTTTATTTTACTCTGATGCTTGCCTGAAGGCTTTGCTGTAAGCTGCAGCCCAATTTTTTTTTTTTAATAAATTTATTTATTTTTGGCTGCATTGGGTCTTCGTTGCTGCACACGGGCTTTCTCTAGTTGCGGCGAGCGGGGGCCACTCCTCGTTGCGATGCACAGGCCTCTCATTGCGGTGGCTTCTCTTGTTGCAGAGCACGGGCTCTAGGCGTGCGGGATTCAGCAGTTGCGGTACATGGGCTTAGTTGCTCCACAGCATGTGGGATCTTCCCACACCCGGGCTCAAACCCGTGTCTCCTGCATTGGCAGGTGGATTCTTAACCACTGTACCATCAGGGAAGTCCTGCTACAGGCCAATTTTGTCTTCAACCGAGAAGGATGGTCTCAGAGTCTTTTCTCAGTATAGAAAAGGACTGTACCAGGTACTTCAGGCTATCAGTGCTTTAAAACTTAGCCTCTAGTGTACATGCTTCTGAGCTGGCATCTCTTAGATAACTTTCATACCATACCAGTGGACCAAATCAAGATCTCCAGGACTGTTTTTAGTCAAGAGAACTACTAACTCAAGGCTCAGAGAATAAGAATTAATTACATAAGACTGAGTGAACTGATGAGGAAAATTTCACTGTGGTTATTTTTTTGGAATGTTGATTTTATTTCAGTGTTCTATATTCTGGTTGTATAAATAAACCCTTTTCTTTCTTCTTAAGCTATTTGTAACCTATAAAATTTAGTAGGTTCTGCTTTTGTAAACTGAAATGGAACATTTAAAAATTATATTTGATCACCACTGATCTCACAGAATTCAGAAACTCTTACTGATTCTCCATGCTTTTCATGGCAATATAATTATTTGCCAAGATTCAGAAAGAATCTCTTCTCCTTACCAGAATACAATTGAATGAGTTGATTGTACAACCAGGGCCTTTCCTGGAGTGCCATATTTGAGAATGATGCTTATTTCATCAGATATGACCAACCGCTTTTAGGGAGCTAAGGTTGACGTGGCTTATGGCGCTGACACTTACAAAGCCCCCCTAGGAAAACTGGGTGGTGTCTGGCTTATAGGATCCCAGCCTCACAGGAGGTGAGGAAGGTTACTTCCTGGCAGACCAGGAGCCTTAAGAAATTTGGAAGATTTTAAGAGGAAAGAAATTCACCCAAATTTATAGATACTGCAGGCATAATTTGATGGCAAGAATTTCCTAGCCATAGGAGAGCAAATCTTTTAAGAGATCATTCTGGGATTCCTTATGAAAACTTCAAGACAAAAATTAATTTTGTAGTTGGTCAAATTACTCTGTGGACCTGGATCTTGCCAGTCAAACTTAAGAATAATCTTTCTGCGAGAGCTTCCCTGGTGGCACAGTGGTTAAGAACCTGCCTGCCAATGCAGGGGACACAGGTTCGAGCCCTGGTCCAGGAAGATCCCCCATGCTGTGGAGCAACTAAGCCTGTGCGTCACAACTACTGAGCCGGCGCTCTAGAGCCCATGAGCCACAACTACTGAGGCCCGCGTGCCTAGAGCCCGTGCTCCACAACAGGAGAAGCCACCGCAATGAGAGGCCCGCGCACCACAACAAGGACCCCCGCTCGCCGCAACTAGAGAAAGCCTGCGCACAGCAACAAAGACCCAATGCGACCAAAAATAAATAATAAATAAATAAATTTTTTTAAAAAGAGTAATCTTCCTTTGAGATTGTTATGATCATAGAAGGAGAGGGGACACTAGGGAACATTGTGAAGGACTAACAGAGCAAAAGTTTCCCTGGTGTCTTCAATGGAAAATTAAGCATTGTTTGAGAGCACATCCCGCTGAGTTTTCAGGTTCTGTAGTTTGTGCCTTTCCTTGTCTTTGAGCTGTCTTATAGAAAAATGATAGCAATGCAAATAATTTTTCTCCGTCGATATAAAAATTGTGCTCAGTGAAATGTAATTGATTATCACCCTGTGGATATTAGCCAATTTTGCATCTATTTGTGTATTCATTCCTGATTTAACTATAAAAGTGTAATACTTTGAATTCTCTTTTATAGCATCTTACTAGTTCCCTCACTAATTAAAGAGTTAAATAAAATCTTTGATGTTTTCTTCTCTATTTATATAAGCATCATGATATTATCTTTTAAAAACATTATCCTTTAACAGGAATTTGCCTGTTACATATTTTCCCAGTCCTTTGCTTTCACACTTCCTCTGTTATAACTTAAGTGTGTCTCTTATAAACAGCATATGGATGACTTTTGTTTGATTTATCCTGTCTGACAATCTATGTTCTCATCTGTGGGTTAAGTCCTTTCACATTGATTATGAGTACACTTAAACACTGGAATTATTTACTCCATCTTATTTTGTGTATATCATTCATTAGAATGATTTTTCTTGGCTTCTGTTTATTCCATTCCCGCCATCTGTTGGATCGATGGACTTTCTTTGGTCCCCATTTTCCTTTCTATTTGTTTGGGAGTTTCTCATTCTTTCTCTAATATTTAGTGGTTACCCTTATGGCAGAACCTGCTCGAGGTCTCTGCGATAGCGATTCTCCCTTTTTTCCTTAGCAACGAAACTGGGAAATAAACCTTGCTGAGAAACTACATTTCTGAGTATCCCTCAAAGATAGAAGGGAAACAGTGTGTGAGAAGTTAGTTGGAACTTCTGGGAAGGCTCATTAAAAGAATAATGACAGTTGGCCTATGTTCCTCTGTCCTTCCCTCCTTTGTCCTGCTTGGAATGTGGGTGTGATAGTTGGAACTCCAAAAACCATGATGCACCCTGAGGCAACTTTGAAGATGGAAGCCACACCCTAAGGATAGTAGGACAGAAAGAGCCCGACCCCTGATGACCAAGGAGTGGCCGAATCTGCCCTGAACTGCCCACCTCCACATTTCATTCATATGAAACAAAAACCAACTCTGATTTTGTTCAAGTCACTTTAGTCAAGATTTTTATTATTAGCTGAAGGCAATTTCTAACTGTTACATCTTAAATTTTTTAACAGGCATACTTAATTTAACGAAACCTAAACTTAATCAATATCTCTACACACATTATAGACCAAGGACCACTACTATCAGGACTTTAGATATATTGTCAAATTTCTCACTTTCTAAAAAACTTCATGCTGATCTTTGCACTGTCTTCCCCTATTAAACACACACTCACATACTTATTTTCTCAAATTCTTACAAGTTCACAAGGAATATACCTTTATTGCGTTTTTACAGATGAGGAAATGGGGGTTCACAGGAGTTAGGTAACCTATCCAAGGTCACAATTAATTAATTAATTGAAGTCTTTCTAACACCCCAACTTCCATTTGTGTCACAAATCTTAGCTGCACTCGTTCTATCAACTACTTTGCTGGCGTTGCAGCTGAGGACAAGCACGCTCTCTGTCTGGGGCAAGGCTGGAGTAAAGCAAGCTCTGCTGTCATCCAGATCATTGTATCTTACTAAGTGGATGTATCATAAAAGATCAGTCTGCTAATTTAAGGACAGCAGGTTCTGGTTTAGCAAATTTCCTGGATACATGTCTTTTCCCAGAGGGAAATCTACATCCTTGTAGGAGTTCTGGAGTAATGCTCTTGGGACACCTCGCTAGAGAATGAGCTAATGTAATGAGGTGCTAGTAAGCCTCAGCAGACAAATAAAATAAAGGCAGAACTATAATCATGATCAGAAAGGGAAAAGAAAAGTATTAAAACAACCATTTTGGGCTTCCCTGGTGGCGCAGTGGTTGAGAGTCCGCCTGCCGATGCAGGCGACACGGGTTCGTGCCCCGGTCTGGGAAGATCCCACATGCCGCGGAGCGGCTGGGCCCGTGATCCATGTCCGCTGAGCCTGTGCGTCCGGAGCCTGTGCTCCACAACGGGAGAGGCCACAACAGTGAGAGGCCCGCGTACCGCAAAAAAAAAAAAAAAAAAACAACCATTTTGCCACCATAAAGTCTGTGTTTCTCTTTCAGCACCACCAAAGAGATATCGCTGAAAAGGGAGTTCTGTGTGTTATATGGAAAGAAGGCAATGAAAATGTTTAGAAACAGGGAACATGAGAAACTATTATAGTTGAGAGTAAGGGCAAGGAGGGGAATGACTGAACAAAATAGAATGCTGAGGTGTTTAAATGTATTTTAAAAAATAAAAATAAAATAAAAATAATTTCTGTTTCTTTGACATATATAAAAGGAAAATGTTTATCAGGGAATTTGATCAGGTAGACATGCTTTGAAGGCAAATGTAGCGAAATTATGTAACCCGAAGCTTCCTCAGATTCTAGATGCAAAGCCTTTAGAGGGATAACAAGAAAGAAATGATTTTGTAGAAGTTAAGATCGACAGATTCAGAAACAAAATTCAGAATGAATTTTTCTGGCCAGAGGGCAAGAATGCTGAAGAAAATTCTTCTCCTGAGGTTTGTGGGGTATTTGGGTCACAGTGACCCATTTATGTAGATTTTTCATTTTTGCTGATCTTCCAATTTAATTTTTTTTTCAAACGCCAGTTACAATGAAACATAAACTTTGGCATAGGCTGAACTCACCCGACTACCTTCTATTTATCCACCCCACCCCACTGCCCAAGTGTCACCTCTCCTGAGTGTATTGGGAAGATGTGGGGATGGCTCTCATCCCTCTTATGTTGAATTCTTGGGGGTTTTTGCCTCCAGATCCTGGAGTCCTTTCACCTCTCCCATCACTGCTGTGACAAATCACACACCACTCTACTGACAGTCACCTCCTGGAGCTTGGCGGCTACAGTCCCTCACGATACAATGCAACTACCTTGGGTTCAAAGGGTGAATGTGGAGCCAGCCACACTTCCCTTTCTGCCTCGTTCCTTGTGCCACATGACCACGAGCCTCTGTGGATGAAGCAGATTCACCAGATGGTAGGGCTAATTAAATGCACTTACAATGTGGGAGTAAATAAAAGGTAAAATTATATATCCAAGTCAGCCTTACTCACACTAGGATAAAAGCCACAGAGGACTTGGGAACAGGGGTGGGTGGAAGAGTCAGCTTGAGTGGGAGAATCTTGGGTGGGCTTTGCAATTCTGATTCGGGCTTCTGAGACCTCCCAGCCAGGTTTGAAGATGCCTCCTCTCCTTAACAACACACATCTCCCAAAGACAGTGTTCAGAAAGAGTGAAGTCTAGATTACTGTAAAAGAAGAGAAACATTTCTCTAAATGCAATGAAGCCTGAACAACTCTCTGCCCACCAATGGGGCTATGGTTTAATTTTCCTTCTACTTCTGAACAATGGCCAAAGGCAAAAAAAAAAAAAAAGAAAGAAAGGGGATTCAGGGGTCCCTGATGTTCCTTCAGCCTTGGGCTACACAAAAGACCTGGCTGAAGTTCCGGAATGACCACTGCCCTGTACCTGGAGCCTCACAGGACTCTGTCCAAGCAGGAGGGAAGCAGAGTGACTTATTGGCTTCCTGTCTAAGCAACTGACTTTTCCAGTTGCATTAAGGAAACCTAGGTTCAAGCAGCCTCTGTAGATGCACTTTCCAGAACTAATTTCCACTGCTTTTATATGAGCACCCTTTCCATAAAAAGTGCAAGACTTTTCTCTCTAAATCTGTAGTTCTCAAGTGGGGGTGATTTTGGCCTCCAGGGAACAGTTAACAATGTCTGGAGACACTTTTGGTTGTCACAGTGGCAGGGGGAGTGGGGGGGGGGATGCTACTGGCATCTAGCAGGTAGATGCCAGGGATACTGCTAAACATCCGACAATGCAAAAGATAACTGCCCACAAGAAAGAAAGAGCCAGTTCCAAATATCAATAGTGCTGCTATTGAGAAACGCTGCTCCAAATGCTTGGAAAAAATATTTTACATCATCTGTGATCAGTACTCACCATGCTATCACCCTCATGTCACTCCTGAATTTTACTTTTAAAATTCATCAGCTGATCTTCCAACAAATCATTCCCAAGAAGCAGATTAAGAGTAATCATGGCATTTACTGAGTTCTTACTGTGTGCCAGGTTCTGGAGAAAGGAATTTACATACTTTATCTCACTTATTGTCACCATTTTCAGAAGAGAAAACTGAGGCTCAGGGCAATTAAGTAAATTGCAGATTATCAATACATGAAACTTAAAGTCACTGAGGTGGGAATCAACCCAGAACTCAAGTTTCTGCTCTTTAAACTCAATGCCTTTCTAAGGAAACCAACGATGTCTATTCAATTTATTGAACAATTGCTTTATATTCAGAATTCTCTTTTTATTTTATTTTATTTTATTTATTTTTGGCTGTGATGCGTCTTCGTTGCTGCACACGGGCTTTCTCTAGTTGTGGCGAGCGGGGGCTACTCTTTCTTGCGGTGCTCGAGCTTCTCACTGTGGTGGCCTCTCTTATTGCAGAGCACAGGGTCTAGACGGGCAGGCTTCGGTAGTTGTGGCTTATGGGCTCAGCAGTTGTGGCTCGCGGGCTCTAGAGCGCAGGCTCAGTAGCTGTGGCGCATGGGCTTAGTTGCTCCGCGGCATGTGGGATCTTCCCAGACCAGGGATCGAACCCGTGTCCCCTGCATCGGCAGGCAGATTCTTAACCACTGTGCCACCAGGGAAGCCTCAGAGTTCTCTTTTTCATTCTGAGAATTTTTCATCTTCTGACAAAAAGTATTTGTTAAATAAAATAAAACTTTGTAATTATGGTCATCCATCACTTGGAGCAAACTTGATAGATGGATTTAAAAACACATGTATTTGTAAAACTCCCTCCTTTCCAAAAAGAAGAAAAGCGGTGTCTTTTATATATTTTAGTTCCAAATTTAAAGAATCTCTTCATTTATGAAACTTCCAGACTAATGCATATAATGCTTTAAGTGGCAGAACCAGGTAAGACTACAAGGACAATTGCTCTATCTTGAGGTGTCCCTATTTAAAAGAAAGAAAGAAAGAAAAAAGCAGCATTTTGTAACACAACAGCGTATTGAATTTTTTTATTCTTGTGTCTGTCTCCTTCATTGTCCTGTGTATTAGTTTTCTACTGCTGCATAACAAATTAAAACAAATTTAGCAACTTAAGACAACACCCATTAATTAGCTCACAGTTCTGTAAGGCAGAATTTCTAGCACAGCCACGGCATAACTGAGTTCTCTGCTCAGGGTTCCCAAGGCTGAAGTCATGCTATCAGTCAGGCTGAGCTCTTCTCTGGAGGCTCTGCAGAAAATTCACCTTCAAGCTCCCTGAGGTCGTTGCAGTTGTAAGACTCAAGTCTCATTTCCTTGCTGGCTGGTGGTCAGGGGTTGCTCTGAGCTCCTAGAATCCTCTCCAGGAGAGCAGCCCCCTCCATCATCAAAGCCATTAGTGGAGAATCTCACTGACGATGAATCTACTTCATGCTTTGAATCTCCAAGAAAAGCCCAATCCCTTGTAAGGGCTCACGTGATGACATCAGGCCCACCAAGGACAATCTCCCTCTCTGGAAGTCAACTGATTTGAGACCTTAGTTACATCAGCAAAATTCCTCACAGCAGTGCCTAGATTAGTGGTTGTTTGAATAATTGGGAGAACATCTGTGTATACCAGGAATCTTGGTGTACACAGGGATCTTGAAGGTCATCTTAGAATCCTCCCTAGTTCAGTCTGTAAATTCCTCGATGGCAAAAACTGGGCCTTGTGCATCTTTGTCTGGTACTCAATAGATACTCCAGGGATGTTCACTGAACTGAACTGTTTTAAAGGGATTCGGAAATTACGAAGTCATGAAATTGTTACACATGAGCATTAACTTCCAGGTAAGGACAACTCCCATCAGGAAAAAGATCAGATAGGATGCAATGCCCAGGATGCCTTTCGGCTGATCACTATCGTGACCTCTTCCTCTACCAAAAGATTAACTGGATTTTCTACTTTCACTATGGGAATACAGCTTTGGTTTTATTAAGGGAAGTCAAGGGAAAAAGAATTCCTATCCCAGAGATGTGGAAGAACAACTTTCCAGAATCGCATCTATTCTATTGAGGAAGTGGTGTGGTCAATGGGTTTGTGGTGTCATGAACTTCCCTTCCCTAGTCTGCCAGCTCTTTGAGGGTGGAACTACATATTATTCATATTTACATCCCTAAGGAAAGCACAGTGCCTGGTTCAGAAGACAAACTTTAAAGATAAAAGCTGATTAAATGTTTGTAGAATGAATGCTATTTAGCCTGTCTCTGCTACTAGTCGTTCATTTCCTGCCGGCCAGGGCTCTGTCCAACGCATTTTCTGCAAGCCAGCAATGCCTGTCTGTTCCCCGGCAGCCAGTGAGCGTTCAACAGGTGCACTCTTTGGGCCTTGTACTCCTGTTTTAAAATGTATTTTCTTCTCTCCCAAATTAGCAGTTGATCATTTTAGGTTATACAGTATGAATTGAAGGTGACTACTATTCAAGCTAGTCTTATAAGGCTTGTTTCTAAGAAATATTCAGCTTTATGTTAACACACACACAAACCCCCCAAATCCCAAAACTTTCATCTTCCTTTCCAAATGGACATTCATTTCAGTGTCTAGTAAATGTATTTATGGGAAACATTTCTTTACGTTGATCAGAGAACAGAGCTGTGATTTCTGAAAAAGAAAAGCTCTGTTTCCCTTAGGTTTTGTCAGCTCCTCCATTGCTAGCCTCAGACAAGGTACACGTTATCTGCAATTCTGTGAGCTTTCCTGCATTTCAGTCGCATTGGGGAAAACGCTTTCCCGGCCTTCCAACGGCAGCAAAACGCGATCCACATAACTGCACTTCACTGCAACCTGGGAGCCGCGGATTTCGGGCCCGCGCTGTGACGTCACCGGGCTCGCAGGCCGCGGCGCTGGCCTCAGGCTCGGCTGATTGGCTGGGGCCCATGACGTCACGGGCCGGGGCGGCCCTGGGTTCGGGAGGGCCCAGCTATGATCCGGGTTAGTTTTTAAAAAGGGCCGGGGGGGGGGGGGGTGAAACAGGGGAGCTCGCGGAGCGCCCGGTCCCTCCCGCCGCGCCGGGTCCCGCCCGGTCGCGCCCACAGCCAACCTCGCCCGGCCACCGCGCCAGCCTCGGTGGCTGCCCGAAAGGGGGCGGGCGGAGAGGCGGAGCGGGGAGGAGCCGGGCGCGGCGCCGCGCTGTCCCTGGTCGCCGCCCACCCCGTTACACACAGCATGTAAACAGTCCCCGCCGGGAGGAGCCCCGGGACTGGAGGGAGCCCGCGTCGCCCGGCCCCGCCGCCTGCCCGAGAGCCCACAGAGCCGCGCGCTGCCCGCCCGGGAGGAGCGCGCCCGAGGAGAGGAGGGCGGGCGGCGAAGGGAGCGGGAGGCGGGCGGCGCGTGAGGAGGCTGAGGGAGCAACGGGCGCGGCGGGCCAGGATGGATTTCCAGCAGCTGGCTGACGTTGCGGAGAAATGGTGTTCCAACACGCCCTTCGAGCTCATCGCCACCGAGGAGACCGAGCGCAGGATGGATTTCTACGCCGACCCCGGCGTCTCCTTCTACGTGCTGTGTCCGGACAACGGCTGCGGGGACAATTTTGTGAGTGCCTGGGGGAGGGACCGCCGCAGCGCGCGGGAGTGTGGACTCGCAGCCGCTTCCCTGCGCCCGAGCTCCCTCGCCGCGAGGCGTTGGGGCGGGAGGTGGGGGGGCGTAACCGGCTGACCGCGGCGCACCCAGCTGCTCCGCGCTCCGCCGGGGGAGCCCTCGGGCCCGGCCCGTTGGGGTCAGCGCTCCGGGTGCGTCCGGTAGGCGGCAGGCAGGGGCGTCCTTAGGATCCGGGGAGCCAGGCTAGAGAGGGCTGGTTCCGGGACGCGACCCCACGGCTCGAGCGCTGTGCTCGGCTTGGAGCATCTCCGGGGGTGTCTCAGCCTCGCACCAGTGCGGGCCAGGGCGCGCGGACCGGGGCGCACGGACCCTCCCCTCCCACAGGATCCTGAGTCGGGAGCTTCCTACACCCAGGCGTCCCGCCCAGGTGAGGAACCCCGTTACCCTCTGAATACGCAGACACAACTCCTCGAGTTGCCCCCGCCGGGGAGAACCCGCTCCCGTCCCCCTCCCCCATGTTATTCTCAGCGGTGTTTGGACACAAAGCCTCCGTCCACACTAGCGATGCCCCATCTCCTGCACCTTCTTTGCGGAATTACACCTCGGATCTTAAAAACGCACTCGCGCGTGCGCATACACACACAAACACACAGGCACGCCTATCCCCCTTTCCTCTCGTGCTTCCATTGCTTCTCTGTGAGCTTCCAACGAGGTGTTTGGAGCCCGAGAGGTTCTGTCCAGCTAAGGCGGCGGTCTCGGCCCTGCCACAGCCCTTCGGTTTTTCCAGAAGAGGGGGAATTCCCCCTCCCCACCCCACTCCCCGCCCTGCCCCAGGCTCGGAGGTACCGGGACCTGGAACTGCGGTGTCCAAAACCTCGACTTTGCATCCTGCGCCCACCTGGGATCTTGGCGCTGGTAGTTTAGGAAGGGGATGTAGAGGGCCGGGGAGTTGGGCTGGGAGGTGCAGAGACTGGGCGACGATGGCGCTTCATGAAGTGTTTGTAAGGACGAGGAAAAAATAATGGTCCCCAAATGTAAGATGGAGGCGGCTGTGGGCTCAGGTTACCGGCCTGAGTCGCCGGCCTGAGCCTGGAGCTGGCGCTGCTGCCACCCCTGCGGACGGAGGTGGGGCAGCGCCTCAGCGAGGCCTGGCGCTGGCTCCTCAGGTGGGGTGAGACAAAGCTGGGCTGAGGTCCAAGCTGTCGCGCGCCCCTACCACCCACGGGAAGTTCGAGAAGGAGTTACAGAGACAGCAAGATTGTCTCTCTTGGTCCCAGAGAGATGAAGGCTTCTGTATGACTTGTCGATGAAGCATTCCCCTCCCACCACCTCCACCCCACCCCGCAAAGGTGAACAACCCACCTGGCCCCAGCCCTGCCACACTCTAGAGAAGGGATGGCATTGGGGGACAGCCAGATTTGAGTTCTGGTTGTGTGACTCCGGTCAAATGCATTTTAATGTTTTCAGATGCTCAGTGTACACATCCAAAAAATGGGTATAATACCAACCCCCAGGTGATCAAATAGATAAAGCACCTAATAGTCTCCACTGCACAGCAAGGGCCCCACAAATTTGGGTCAGAGATCTGGGGTTCCAGAGTTTAGAACTTGTCTCTTTTTTAAGAGCCTCAATTTCTCACCTGTAAAATGAGGTTAATCAGAATGCCTCCATCATAGGTACTTGTGAAGAGCAAGTAAACTATAAATGTATGTAAGAACACTATTAACTAGTTAAAATAAGTAAATTAGTGTTGTCAGTGGGAGATCATTAAAAAGGGATTTACTCCATTGTAAAAGTAAGCTCCAGGGATATAGTGGAAAGGGCATCAGGGTCCAAGTAACTGCAGTGTTAGGGTTTGATTAGGAGTCCCTTCTAGCCCTGGACTTCCTTGGACTGCCAGTGACCTTTCCCCCTCTTTATTGCTCGAGGTGGGACAAGAATCACTCATGGTTCCGGATTTTATGGGGGAGAGTTCCACACAGCCTTCCTGCTGGCACTGCAGGAGACATATCCAAAGAGAATAAGTGGGTAGAGAAAAGCAAGGCTATTCTCTTGCCTTGAATATGTTTATCAAACCATCATTCAGAAACATTAAGTATATCAGGCCTTTTTCAAGGCCACCGATACTATATTTTAAATGTTTTCCCACCTGTATGAGTAAAGTGCTTGAAAGTATTTCTTTTGAAAGCATTCATTCACTGACAATTAAATGAAATAGATAGGGAAGAAAGATAATGGTGGGCGTGGTGGGGGGGAGTAATTCATTGGGTAGACTGGAACTTTTTCAGTTTCTAGAGGCCATAATGGACAAGATGCCAACCACTGGAGTTTTCTTCACCCAAAACATCTCTAATCTGTCCCAGGCCAGATTTGTCAAGTGCTGTTTGCCTCTAGCTAAGGGAACTCAGACATGAAGTAAATGTCCTACCTCTGTTCTTTTCCTTTCCCCAGGAAAACCTGCTAAACATTAGAAGAAATTGGAGATGAAAGGAATGTAATCTGAAGGATTTGTTAACAATAAGAATATTTACATAGCAATTCTCAATTTACAGGTTGTCTTTATATCATTCATTCATTCATTCATTCAACAGACATTTATTGAGGGCTCACTCTGCACTTGGCCAGGGCTACCTAGAATGGGGCCATTCTATTCATCTAAGAGGCAGTGTTGTATAATGGTTAGGGGCACAGGCTCTGGGGGTCAGGCTACTCGAGTTTGCACCCCAGCTCCCCACATCTAACTTTGAGCCTTGGGGGAAGTTATTTAACCCCTCTCTGACCTGGTTTCCACATCTGTAAAATAGGGATGATATTAATACCTCCCTAGCAGACTTGTTTGGGAAACGTGCCTAAAGTGGGGGTGATGATATTAGTGGCTCTGGCAGGGTCTCTGCACAGCAGTCCCTCTGGATCTATTTAAAATATAATCCAAGTCATGTTCTCACCACTCCCTACCTCTCCTAAACTGACTTCCCATTATTGCAATAAAACCTAAGCTTTCTTGGCTTCAAGTCCCCACATGATTTGTCTCCTGCCACCTCTATGACCTCATCCTGGACCATTCTTCCCCCTTGCTTACTGTGTTCCTGCCACACTGGCCTTTCTGGTCTTCAGACAAGCCAAGCTCATTCCTGCCTCAGGGCCTTTACGTTTGCTGTTCCCTCTGCCTAAAATACTCTTCCCCCACGTCTTTACATGGCCAGCTCCTTTTTGCCATTGTGGCCTGGGAGAAACCTTCCTGACCACATCCTCCCTCCCTCCCCCTTTTATTCTTATCATAGCGCTCATCAGCACTTGATAGTCCTCTGTTTATTCTCTGCCTGCCCCACTAGTCTAGAAGCTTCACGAGAGCTTGTCTTATCACTGTATTGCAGCGCTTGGAACAGTGTCAGTGTCAAACATGTGATAGGCGTTCAATCCATGTTTGTAAGAATGAATGACTAACAGTCTAGTGTAGAAGATAGATGTTAAATTTCAAGAGTGACAGCTTCAAAGACAACTACCACTTAAGTGCAATTTACTGTGTGTCAGACTTTGCATATATGAACTCATTTAATCTTAGTAATCTCACAGACTACCCTGTAATTATCTCCACTTTACAGATGAGAAAAGTGAAGCCCAGCAAGGTTTACTAACTTTCCCACAGCTAATAGACGGTAGAGCAACTTGAACGGTAGCCTTGTAGTGATTATATAGCACCACAGGAGTGACAACAGGGGACCCAGTTCAGCCTGTGGGTTCCAGGGCTACTTCTTATTGAGCCTCACAAATATTCTCTGAGGTGGGTATTATTATGTCCCCATTTTATAGGTGAGGAAACCGAGGCTAATGAGCTTAAGGGACTCATCCAGGACTATGCCACTAAGAAGTAAGAGAGCCAGGACTTGAGCCAAAGCCCAGAGGGCTGTGCCTTCTGCCATGCAGACTGTACCCCAGGCAGCATCAGGCTGGGGGCTCCAGAGGCCTAGGAACAAGGACTTCTTTTTGTCTGCCCTCTCTTTGGCAGCTCCTGGGTCCCTTGTGCACTCCTTCCCCTTCTTGCTTCACAGGCCATCCTGTCCCTGCAGTCCGTTTCCAAACTGCTGCCCTGATTCAGGTCTCTCTCCATGGATGGCCAAGGAGTTCAGGTCCTGGGATAAGCTGCCAGTGCCTTGTGTGTGCTGGAAGTTCAGGGACGCAGCTACTCTGCCTGGCTCTTCAGGTGTCATGGGGAAGTGGCCGACAGCTCACACAGTCAGTGTGCTCCCCTCTTCTGCCAGCTCAGAAGGTCCTGAGAGCTCGGTCAGGCTTGAGGAGTGGAGTGTTGGCAGCCACTAACATGCCAGCCAGACAGAGGGACACGTGCTCCTGGGCCTGGCAGCACCAGCTGTTTCCCTTTTCGCCTAGGCCAGGAGAAAGGAGCTCTCAAAGTGCACTGCCCGGCCCCTCCCTGGTGCCTGGGCACTGCCGACAAGGAGGGGGGTGCTCCCTTACTGTCCACGACATGTTTGGGTCCACAGTTTTGTAGAGTTTAATCCCTCCTCAATGCAAAAACAAAGGTAGCAGTTGTCATAGTATTGAAGAAAAATGTTTTATTTATAGAGGGACTGTGTGATTTAATTTTATATGTGTGCCTGTGCCTATGTCTTTCTCTCTCCATTTTCGTCCTAGGCATGTCTCTATTCTTAACTATGTGACTAAATAACAACCTTTTCATTTTGGAGAAAGAAAATACAACTTGTTTGAATGGGATTGCATCATGTTTACATGGTGGTATAGTGGAAAGAAGGCACTTTCCTGTTAAATTCAAACTCTATTCTCAGTTTCCTCTTCTGTCAAATGGGGATAATCATACCTATATCACATTATTATTTGCAGATTAAATGAGCAATAGTGGTATACTGTAATGCCTTCCACAGTGGCCATGCATTATTCATACAGAGAGATTATTTCAGGGAAAAAGATATGCCCTTCATCATTCATGGGTGATAATCCTGAGGAGAGTAAAATTCTGCTAATATAAGTTCAAATAGGAGGGAATAAGCACTCATTGGGCCCCTGCCAAATGAGAGGTAGGGTTATCTACAGATTATCTCATGGAATGTGTATATCCACCCTGTGGGTATTATTATTTTCTGCGACTTACAAAGGAAGGAGCTGAGGCTCAGGTTGAAGGCATGACACCTCACTTGACATCCTGGCTTTGCCTGTTGCTTCCTGTGTGACCACAGACAAGTTGCTTAACCTTTCTGAGCCTCAGTTTCCTCCTTGGTAAAACAGAGCAGTGTTTGACACCAAGAGCAGGTGGTAGGTGTGGCCAGCCATGCTCTTCCCTGGGCAGAAATACGTTGGCTGGCATGAGATGGCTTGTAGCTCTTACCCTCTTATACCATCTCTTCTGTGGAGAGCAGTCAGTTTTGTGTTAAGCTGCACCAACTTAAAATGCACTCCCCAGTACTGCCGACAGCAGAAAACGCATGCAGTGAGAGTGAGGCCCTTGGCAATGGCCCTTTGACACAGATAACTGAGTCCTGGGAGGACGACGGGCGTGTTCTTAGCTCCCCTGCCACCCCCAGCTCTGCCTAGGCACCAGGAAGTCAAGCGCCGTCCCCACAAGTGGCAGAACAGTAGGAGCACACAGGCTGATCAGTAAGATGTTTGTGGGATTGAACTACCTCGATGATCTACTTCCATTTTTGGGTAAGCTGGATGTTCTCATCTATACTACAGAAAACAGAAAGGCGCTCATTTTCCTGTTTGCAGATGACATTGTTATAATGTCTTAAGCTGGGCGAGCTTTGATAATAAACTCTGACCCAACTTAATAACAGAAAGAACGGCCGCAGATGGTGTGTGCTGAAATCAGAGTTCTCACTGGGGATTTTCAGCTCTAAATAAGCAGGAATCTATAGGCTGCTCAAGGTAGGCACAAGGGGGGCCACTTCACTGCAACCCATGCCATCCTGAAGATTCGAGGTGGTTTTAGTCAGTAATGACATTTAGGTTTTTTTGATGTAACGCCCACCCTCAAATATGGAGTTAGTCAAAGTTCCATTCTGGTTCTTGTTCTCAGATTGCGGTCCCAGAGCCAGCAGCAGAAGCATTACCTGGGAACTTGTTGGACATGCAAATTCTCAGCCCCATCCCCCATCAGAAACTCTGGGGTGAGACCCAACAATTGTGTTTTAATAAGCCTCCAGGTGATTGTGATGCAAGCTAAAGCTTAAGAACCACCGCTTTCCCCTCCTTTGCGAAGCCTTTTCTTGGCATTTCCCCTATTATAATAGTCCAGGCCTGCAATCTGCCTTGGCTCCAACTACCCTATTGGAAATTCAGTACATTCTGTCCTCAGATTTATATTTGCCAGGGAATTACATTGTTCAAAGCCATAGGTTCTCTGACCCCCTGCTATAGTTTTTTCGTGGCCAAAGTGGGTGTTTGGTTACATATGCTTGATATTTTCCAAGTTGAAGGCCTTGTAGCCACGCCCTGTGGTGCAGGACTGTGGGTCTTCAAGTGCCCATTTGTCTTTGTACAAGACTAGACCCCAGATCCTGCTTTCAGTAGCTTCAGCCCAGCCGCCGCATGCTCTCTCTGCCTTCCCTTGGTTTTGGAATGGGCCTCTCTATTTTCCTGAGTGGTAACCCTCCTGTCCCTGGTCCCTTTCCTGTTAGTTCTGAAGAGCTGGGCTGTTTTATATGTGGGCACTGCCTCGGGGCACTGATGGCGTGTCTTTCTTTGCATAGCATAGGCCTCTGGAAAGCAGTGGAGGCAAATCTGTGTTCCATCCGTGGCAAGTGCCAGGCTTGTCTACCGGCACTGTTGGTCCTAATCTCACTTGGTTTTACATTCTTCTTCCGTTGTTTCCCCTTTGTCTTTATGTTCTCAACTGCAGACTTAAGTTTTAGTTCATCTTATCTTGGATGCTGACTGTCTTGATTAATTTTAGAAGGGGACAGTTTCAATGAATAAAACTGAATACCTTTTATCATGAGATACAATGGACATGAAACAATTAACGTTTAGCAAGTGATGTCTTTTAAGCGGCCGTGGACACCTGGGCCTGTCTTATTCCAAATCCCCTGCTCCCTCACGTTATCATTTGGGCAGGGCTTCAGTTAAAACTCTTTTTTAAACCGCAAAACCAACACTACTGGGAATTCAGGATGAGTTAGACAGCCACGGGAAGGAGATTTAGGCACACTGGACATAAGGCCCTTTGGCAGGTGTTAAGTCTTTCTTCTCCAATATATTCATAAATCAACAACTCCAAAAGTGGAGTAATGAAAATTGTGGCATGGATAATCTCCTCATGAGGCTGTAGATGCCCTAGAAACACTCAGACTGAATAAACTGATTACCAAGCGGTGGTGGATACTCTGTGATTCTGTTATTGTTTGAGTGATATACTTTCCTTAGTTTACCTTGTAATTTGAAGTACTTTTTTAAAAACATGTAGTTTAAAAATAGCCATGCAAGGTTTTCATAGATACACCTGCTTCTGAATGAACTGTGTCCCAAGTTGCCTTGGACAGCGTTCTCAGTGAAGTCACATAGGGTGTCTGATTTAACCTTGTGGCAGGTGGAAGCCCCTCCCCCCAATCCTCCTGCAGGTGCAAAAGGGGAAATAGGTGACTTACATCCACCATTTATTGAATACCTACTATTTGCCAGCCAGGCACTGTGCCAGGCACTAAATAAACATTTTACTTTTTCTCTAATCTTCACAACAAGTCTAGGGAAGGCAGGCTTAAAATTTTCCATCGTGTGGTGCTAGGTGTTAACCCCATCTCTAACTTGGATAAGAATTTGAAATATGCTTGAACTTCTTAAAATTTGAGTTTGAAAATGGGTGCTGAGCTGAACTTATATAAAGTGGGACTTTATTATTGGTCTTGCAGAATCCCCACTAATTAAGAATCAAGTGCAGTAACGGATATAAACGCGCTTTGTACTATTACGTTTTTGTACAATGCAAGAGACTATTATATAAATGGCATTTCAGAGGCTCAACAACTTTAAGGGCCTCTAATTAATAGGGAATCGTGTTTGAGCTATTCTCTAAGGTTGGAGAATCTAGAAGTGATCTTTATTAGGTCAAGGCGATAGCTGCTCTAGAAGTCTGCTGGAATTAGAGCAGCACGTGTCAGAAATGGACCTTCACATCTATGAAACACAGATAACTGGGTGGTAAAGATGGCATATTAGCACCTTGTTGTTCTCTCTTGGATCTGAGAAGTGTTTTAAGTTCTTTCTAGTTCCTGGAGATCCTGCAGTGAGAAAGAAGGAAGTGAAATATGTTTATTGAGTGTTGGGCATATGACTTTCTGGGGTGATGCTCTCATCATTTGTATCAATAGGAGGGGGCAAGTGCTTGACATGGACCATTTCTCCAAATTGATCTTGTCTCTTGCTGCCTAGTCCCTACTCCTTGCCCTCATCTGCCAAATATCTTCCTCTCCTCTACACTTTTTTCACCAACGTTGAGCTGTCATTGCTCAGGCCCCTCTAAACAGTGATTCTTGGTACCTGACTGATACCCCGATGTCATCCTGGTAGCTCAGTGCCCCCTCCATTGCTCAGATATGCAGGGGCCTTCTGCATCTACATCTCTCAAGCCTGTTTCTTGGACTTATTCCAGATCCTTGAACATTTATGGGAGAAACTAGCCTAGTCTTAAAGATGTGCTAAAATGGATATCCTCATTTGGGGAAAAAATACCCCACTTGTCTAGCCCTAAGAAAAAAATAAAACCTAAATCAGTCTCCTCTTGGCGCGTGTTAACATTGCAAAGTGTTGCTTGGGTACGATGATGCCCTCTTAAAGCATTTTAAGGGAAGGTGAGCTTTCAGAAAGCCTTTGTTTCCTGGTGACTTAGTGATGACTTTTCTGTGTGTTCTCCTGAATTCATTTCATCTTGAAGTAAATTTATCATCACAGGCTAATCTGGGTAAAGAATATCTCCAAGTAAGCAGTTACAAACTATGCCTAATTAATCCTTCAGCCAGTGCTGAAGGCAAAGGTAAGGGTTACACAGGCTCTCGGTTTCTCCTTCCTCCTGTTTTAAAACCACCCGTAGCTGGCACCAGAAGGGGGGCGGTGGAAATCATGGGTGGGGGAATATTGATCCCAATGCCGCTTTTACCACGTATGAGCAGATCTGATGGAAAATTGAGCAGGTGAGATTATGGCCCAGAAGCGTGGGGGTTTTCTGCAGGGTATGCATTTTCTGATCTCCTTCAGTGCAAACAAATCAAGGATGACTATATGGAGTTTACTCTGGAATGGAGGCCTTCTTCAAATTCACGTAATTAAAGAAAAAAAAATCTTCTTGGCTGTGTTTATTTCAAACTGAGTATAATAACTGTGTGTCTTTGTTTTCTCCTTTCCCTTGCCGGCGGGCATGTAGCACGTGTGGAGTGAGAGCGAGGACTGCCTGCCTTTTTTGCAGCTAGCACAGGATTATATCTCCTCCTGCGGCAAGAAGACGCTCCATGAAGTCTTGGAAAAAGTCTTCAAGTCTTTCAGACCTGTAGGTGCCTGCTTGGTTTCTAAAGCCATCTTGTTGTCTCCAGTGATTGTGCTTTGAATGACATGGATTGTGGGGAAAGTGGGCAAAACCTGGGGTGACTAATTGTTTTTCTCTTGTCTGCCCTGTGGCTTAAAGATAGCAGCTAGTGGAGGGAGGCTGAGGGCGGAGAGGGAGGGGGAAACGGGATGCGACACAGCTGTTTGTTGCAGGGATGATGGTTATTTCTAGCATCACTTGAGTTAAGAATCTCTGATTGGGTGGGAAGCAAACAGAGCCTTTATGAGACAACTGAGTATTCTGGTTCTCATCCAGTAGACTTAAAACCAAAATGCTTGGAAGTGCTATGGAGGTTCTCTTATGATAGGAAATTGCCAGAAGGCTATATAAAGGATGTGCCTCCATGTTGATGGATATAGAGAAGGAGGAAATTGGATAGTTGTTCTGTTCTTTTCTCTTTTTATGAAGTCTCTTACAGAGGTTGCTTTCCCCCAACCCCCTTAGGATTTAGGAATCTGTATGTCTGTGGTTAGCTGACAGTTTGTTTCATTATAGCTGAAAAACATGTAAAATGAATACTCACCCCTAATTTGAAGACTACTTCTCTCTTTATCTTTATTGGAAGAGAAAGTCAGATTACGTGACACTTGCCCTAAGTTAAATTCCCTGCCCACCATAAATGCTCTACATGCTCAGTGTTATTTGCTCTAGGATTTCTTTATTTTTTTTTTTCTTTTTTCAAATCTTTTAAAATAGTATATACTTCTTTCCTGGAATTTTCAAACTTGTCTTTTGTTTCTCTGAACATGGTAGGCTTGGCTGCATGAGAGACTGTCAGATATTCCAGTATTTCAAGGTTTGGGAGTCTGTTTTGTCAGCTTTTGTTACCACTGGTTCCCTGTCCTGGTATCTTGTTTCTTTGCATGTTGGATTATCTCTGCATGCTTGAATATTTGTATTTGAAAATTTATATATAGGGGTATATTGAGGCCTAAGATGATGGTACTTTCCTCCAGAGCGGATTTTTATTTGCTTCTGCCAGGGCTGGAGGGGCCCTGTCAGTCAGAGACCACCCTCAATCAGTTTGAGACTTGTGGTTCTTAGAACTCTCCAGGTGATGGACAGTCAGGTTGCAGGCCTGGTTTATTCTGGTTCATCCTTGTTCTGAGAGCAGCCTCAGTCTGTTCAGGCTGATATTACAAAATACCATAGACTAGGTGGCTTATAAACAAAAATTTATCTCTCATTGTTCTAGAGGCTGGAAGTCTGAGATTAGAGTGCCAGCAGATCTGGTATCTAGTGAGGGCCCACTTCCTAGACAGATGGCCATCTTTTCACTTGAACTTCACATGGTGGAAGGAGACAGAGAGAGCCCCAGGGCCTCTTTTGTAAGGGCACTAGGCCATTTATGAGGGCTCTACCTTCATGACCTAATCACCTCTCATAGGGCCCACCTTCTAATACCATCACCTCGAAGGTCAGGATTTCAACATATGAATTTGGAGGGGGGAACACAAATACTCAGACCATAGCATAGGGGTCCTAGCCTAAAGTGACAATGGTTTATAACAGTTTGCTCCTTTGAAAGGCCCTGGGTTTGACTTTGGTCTCCCTAGCTCTTAGAGTAGGCCAAGGATGCAGTAGAAGTTTCTTCCAGGTCAGCAGATGTCCTGAGGACAAAAGCAGCTTTTTATGATAGGTTTACCTCTCTGGGTGCTAATTCTCAATATATTTAAGAAGGCATTTTTCATATTGAATCCAGATTTTTTAGTTCTCTTTGCAGGAGTTTGTCCTGATCACTATCACTTAATCCATCATTATAAAAAGTGGAATTTCAAGTGGATTTTGTCACTTTATCTGATCTGTATCATTTGTCCAACCATTTCCTTTTGTTGTTTGTTAATTTTCTAAGCCTGTTTGGCTTATTCAAAATAGATATTTGACTTAAAGATACTGGTCTATCCCACTTCCACTCATTCAAGATGTATTTACTGAGTACCCAGTAGGCACTTGGCACTCTTTACTGCTCTGTTCCTAGCAGTTGAACCAGACAGATGAAAATCTTAGACCTCACAGAGCTTGTATTCTAGTGGCAGAGAGAGAAGATAAATAAGTACAACATAAGATAAATGAGTACAACACATAATGTGTTAGTGACAAGTGCTGAGGAGAAAAAAACATGAGTCAGGGAAAGGGGGTGAGAAGTGTCAGAGGCACTGACAGTTTTGACTAGGGGAGCAGGGAAGGCTTCACTGAGAAGGTAATGTGAGTAAAACTTGAAGTGAGATGTGAGCCATGAGGAGAGCCACAGGAAGAGCTTTCCGAGTAGAGAGAACAGCAAATATGACCACAGAGGGAGGGAGAGAAAACTAGTGTTCAGAGAACAAGGAGGGGCTGGTACGGCCTGAGTTGGGGGGGAGGGGAGGAACCTCGAGAGATGAATCCGAGGAACCTCAGGGGCTTGCAGGTCACAGAAGGACTTGGGCTTGTACTCCCGTGTGCTGGGGAGCCGCTGGAGGGGTTTAAGCATAAGAGGGATCTGCTGAGTAGAGAACAGGCTGTGAGGCAGGGGTGGGAGCAGGGAGCGCAGTGAGGAGGCTGTTGCTTTCATCCAGGCGAGGCCATAGGTCTTGGACCAGGATGGTGGTCACAGTGAAGGTGGAAGAAATGGGCCGGATTCTGGAGATGCCTTGAAAGTAGACCCAACCGGACTTGCTGATGGGTTGGAAGTGTGGTGTGGGAAAAAGAAGACATGGCTGACTCCAGAGGTCCTCATCTACTCAGTGAAGGGAATGGTGTTCCTTGACTGGGATGGATGAGGCCGCAGGAGGAAAGTTCAGGGGTGAGACTATCAAGAGCTCGGTTATAGACGTGTCAGTGTTTGAAATACCTGTTAGACATCCAACTAGAGATATCAAGGCAAGCAAAATTTTTTTTAAAAAATTGGTTCCCTCAAATCTTAACCCCCCCCCAAACTATCTAATTAGCAAATGATACTCACTGTGCAGCTGGTTTCCTCAGGGGGCTTCCACTCATTAGCCTGCCACCTGATTCTCTGTATGTGGCTGTCATCTGTGGGGGCAAGCAACAGACTACCTGCAGAATGGGCTTAACTGCAGAAGGTGAGCTCCCACCAGGACTTCTTTTGCCACCTTGCTTTACCAAGTCTATGGCTGTATTTCAGCAACCAGGCCGCCACGTGTAAATGGAAAAAAGTACAGTCCAAAAAATCCAGATGCATAGCTAAAAGCGATTGACTTGGTTGAATACTTTCTTTCAGATCAAGCTGCTTTGTGTCACGGAGACACACGGATTTCGTTTAACGCTGTTGGGCTTCCAGAGTTCATTTCTAAAGCAGAGCCTTCCGCCACAGTGGGCAGGGATGATGCTCCCAAGGTGGGGCCTTTACCTGGCACGGCGCCCCCTTTGGTGGGGAAGCTTTTGCGTGCTGGGCACTCTGGCTGGGTCTTTCTGCCCGCGGGAAAGGCTGGAGGCCTTCTCAGGACTAGTGAGGGTGAAATGCACACAGCTTTGGGTTTCTCTCAGTCAGGATGTGCCCCAGATCGGATGAGAGGGAGTGTTACAGACCCAGGTGAGGGACTGCTGGAGATCGGTGGGGAAGCCTTTACCCTCTCCCTCTCCACTGAAGAGTGTATTTCTTCCCCCTGGTATTTACCTGTTTTATATAAAGGAGCTTTGGATTTAGAAATAAGACCCAGGGAAGGCTCTTACTGCTGTTGTAGCTGAAAGTATTTGTTGAAGTAGCACGTACCCAAATGCTACACGGTTATCACGCTGGTAAGCTTGCGCACCTCATCCCCTGAAAATTTTGGATAATCTGATCAATCTGTGTAGCTCCTTTTTGTTTATAGTTGGGGAAACCACAGAAGGAATATTTTTACCTTCATCTTAGAACAGCCTCATTCATGGCTTGGAATTCTTGCTTTACCTTGGCCAGCCCACTGCCAGCCCCTACGCTGGGTAATCTCTCCAGAAAGATAAGGACCTTTCTGTTGACAGCCTTCTGCTGCCTTTTGGGGCATCAGTCAAGCAGGGTCAATTAACGTTGCTGAAGCCCACGCATGCCTGCCTGCATGGGCCAAAGAATGGAGTCATCTTCTGGCCATCCTCAGCGATCCTGCCTGCAAGGCTCAGCGTGCCACAGTAGCACTCTCTACCTTTGGACATTCCAATTTTGTAGACTGTGTGCTTTTCCTCCCCTTTCTGTTTGCCTTCCCCCCGCCCTTTCTGTTTGCCTTCCCCGCGCTGAAACAATCAATATCACAAAGTCCATGCCCTACCAAAGAAATCTGTTATTTGATTTGACAAGGAAAAAATAATTATTCTTTTTCTTACTCACCATGTTACTCCTCCTCTTTTTTCTCTATCTCTTCATCACATGATCAACAAAATGTATGATCATCTGCTATTTGCCAAAGCACCGCTTTGGAGAGTAAGAGGCAGGGCAGGGTGCCCAGCCCTTGCGCTCAAGGAGCTGGCTTTCTGGTAGGAGACAGAGCCACAAAAACGTACAGGGAAACTCCAGGTTACAAAATTGAGCATTTATTTTGGTCTAGATACTCTGCTAGATACAGTGCAAAGGAGTTCCATTCCCTGCCCTGCTTACTCCGATCTGCTGGTTCTCTGGGGAAGTGTTTCCTGAGAGGATGTCAGTGAGTGTGCACCGACCGCAGGGTGTTGGTTGTGGTCCCTTTACCTAGTTATGCAGAATCGGGTTACTACAGTGATGAGGAACCCAAGCTCTGGGGGCAGGCTGCCTGGATTCAAATCCCAATTCTGTCACTTGCTGGCTGTGTGACCTCAGGCAAGTTACTTGACCTTGCTGTTTCTCAGTTTTTTCATTTGTAAAAGTAGGAAACAAATGATGATAGTTACCTTAGGATTGCTATGAAGATTAAATGACACGATTCTTGTTGGGGACTTAGTGCAGCGCACGGCACAGAGGATAAGCACTGAGTAAATGCTGGCATTGACACGGACGGGATGGGGACACTCGGCAAAATACTGTTGAGAAGTGAGCTCAGTAATGAAAGCTTTTGTAGGACCCTTAGGTTTTTGATGGAGGAAGAAAACAATTTGCTAAGTGATTTCAACACACGCTTAACAGAAGCATCTGGCTAAGATAAGAGATTTTAAGGGGGCAGTGTTGGGGTATTATTGCCAAAAGTTTATCGACACTGGTTTTGGCAAAATAATAACCATCCATTCAGTACCTGATCCGTACAACTCCGTGGGTTTGAGGCTAGTGCTACAAGGGGGACAAATGGATGCTCCTGTCCCCCAGAGGGACATATGACCAAAGAGCCTCTGGTGACAGGGTTAGGGGTGATATTTATTTTCTCTTCTGGATTTTCTAAATTTTCCATGATGTCACAGAAGACATTTATAATCAGGAACTATGTTGTGTTTTTTTTAAAAAAACTGCCTTATCTACTATGTGTCAGAAGGACTGGGAATATCAGATGTGAGTGGGCTCATCGAGGAACAAAGTGCTGGCAGTGGCTTCGCCAGGAGTGGGGCTTGAAAGGGCGAGATCTGGACAATGTTGGAGCAGGAGGAGGGCCGGCCAAGAAGAAAGACCAGAAGGGCCCATCTTGGCCCCATAGCCCAGAGAACCTTAGAGATGTCCCTGGGTGGGGCAAGGTGGCTTAGCCCTGGCCTGGCCGGCTCCCAGCCCGTGGTGTTCAGCCTTAGTGCCCCCATCTTTAAAATGGGGGTCATACGTGTTTCTCTGCCTCGTGGATGCATGGGGAGCTTCAAAATCAGAACACAGAGGGCTATCAAAGCCCAGCCACCCCACTGAGGTTTGTTTCAATTTCCAGCTCCTAACTGCTGTTAGGAAATGCTTATTGGGTGGATATGTGG
This sequence comes from Tursiops truncatus, assembly GCF_011762595.2. Classification (NCBI taxonomy): domain Eukaryota; kingdom Metazoa; phylum Chordata; class Mammalia; order Artiodactyla; family Delphinidae; genus Tursiops; species Tursiops truncatus. Next base: position 59,522,761 of record NC_047042.1, read on the forward strand.
CTCCGTGCATGCAGCGGGACAGCTTCCTTCCTGGACTGACCTATATTCTGCTCCACTCCAGGGGCCGCCTAGCTTCTACCTAGTTTTTCTTTTCCTTCCTGCTGCAATGTCATATCCAAATGGTACATGTGTGCAAATGACAGTGCTGTCATTGCCGTCTGTGAGCGGGAGGGTTTATCCACGTCCTGGCACCAGTAATGGCTTCGGAGACACCTGTCACTAGGCTTGATCAATGCGAATTGGAGAACCGTTGGAGTCCTACTTTTTTTTTGTTTAAGTGGCCCTGGATTGACAGTTGCCAGCCATCACATGACTGAGTTAGATAATGAAATAGTGGTTATGGGTCTAAATAATGCTGGCCATGCCAGTCATTTTTTTCCTCCATGTTTTTATATCTTTTATTTAGTGATGATTAACAGTCCTTCCTCCCCTCCACCCCCCCCACTAGAAAACAGTTCACAAAAGAAGAGAGAACTTACCATTTCCAAGTTAGCTGCAAAACCAAAACTAATCTTTGCCTTTTAGTTCTCTCAAAGCTTTACTCTATTCTCCTGGAGTATTCTCCTCTTACTAGCACTGTGGACATTAGGGTCATGAGGCACCTGTTGCTGTGATGATTTTCTGTGCTGTTTTGGTTGATGTTTTTTTTTTTTTTAATTGGGATACAGTTGTTTTACAATGTTGTGTTATTTTCCACTGTACAGCGAAGTGAAGTAGAGTTCCCTGTGCTATACAGCAGGTTCTCATTGTTGCTTTGATGGCCCTACCTGGAGTGAGAGCCTGTGCTTCCCTAGGTTTTCTCACTCTGATTGACCCTGGTCCCCTGCCTGGGGTTGCTGTATGACTCCACGTTTTTTTCTCTTGAGAAACAGAGATCCTTCCACCAGAAAAATTCCCTTAATTAAGTCTTACTGGCATGAGCAAGATTGGCTGTTGTTTATTTTTGCCACTAGTGGCTGGAGAGCCAGGGATTATACCCCACAGGAAGACCCTTTGTGACCCAGAAAAAGTTCAATTCTTGCTTCTACTCTTCTAGTCTGGTCAAGAGTCTGGAAGAAGAGAGAGAATCCACTTGTGGGAAGCTGCCCCAGTTGGTCAGAAAGTCTGGTAGGAAAGATTATGCACAAGTGTGGGTTTTAATAAAAACACATTGAATTAACACAACATTGTAAATAAACTATACTTCAGTAAAAAACTATTAATAAGAAAACAAAAAAAAACAACCCACTACCTCCAAAAAAAAAAACCAAAACAAAACCACACACACACACATTGAATGTTGACAATTTAAGTTTATCATGGCATTTGTTTTTTGCTCATATGGTGAACATTCAAACCCTTGTCTTTTGTAGAACATGCGATAGCCCCTAAAATAAGAGGGTACCTATTACTCTTGCCCATTTGGGTGTTTCATCAGTCTTTCCACCTACCCCCCCACCTTTTTTTTTCTTATTATCAAAAAGACAGACTGACCAGGATCCCATCAGAGGTTTCTTGGTAACACCAGCATCATGGATCATTAAGATAAATCGTGACAAATTCCCCAGATGCTTTAGGGTCTCAATACTCAGAATGTGGTTTCTGGACCAGCAGTATCCCCGTCACCAGGGAGCTTGTTAGGAAAGCAGAATCTCAGATCCCACCTGAGACCCACTGACTCAGAATCTACGTTTTAGGTAGATCCTGGGTGAGTCACATACACAGCAAAGTGTGGGAAATGCTGCTTCAAAGAATCATCTGGAAGGAGCTTACAGGAACCTCTAAAGCCACAGGGCACTTAATGGAAGCCCCGAAGGCCTAGCTGGTTGCCTGTGCTCTCCAGGGCCTAGATACTATCTCCTCTTCTTTTATAAAGACACTCTAGGGCTTCCCTGGTGGCGCAGTGGTTGAGAATCTGCCTGCCAATGCAGGGGACACGGGTTCGAGATCTGGTCTGGGGAGATCCCACATGCTGCGGAACAACTAGGTCCGTGAGCCACAACTACTGAGCCTGTGCATCTGGAGCCTGTGCTCCGCAACAAGAGAGGCCACGATAGTGAGAGGCCCGCGCACCGCGATGAAGAGTGGCCCCCGCTCGCCGCAACTAGAGAAAGCCCTCACACAGAAACGAAGACCCAACACAGCCATAAATAAATAAATTAATTAATTAATTAATTTTTTAAAAAGATTATTAAAAAAAAAAAAGACACTCTAGCCCAAGTGTTTGAGTGAGAGACAGCAGATGCTAAGTGCCAACTGAGTAGAGCCTCAACTAGTTTATAACACTTTCAAAAAGACCTGGAGTTAGTCCTACAGAAAACTGATACTCTCTTGGGTCTGAAGAGCTTTAATTCTCAAGGGTTGGCATCTCTACCCACCAGGTACAACCCTGTTAGGATGGGTGGGCTCCAGTAGTTCTTACGTGATCAGAGCCTGTTCTGAAGAAGCAAGACCCTGGGAGTGCCAACACTGTTGTCCAGAGTGATCATAAAGATTTTTTCCCGTCAACTGAAAAAAAAATTTACTGAAGTAGGAATGAATGACTCTATCAGGAGCAATTTAAATATACTTGACAGGGTTTCTTGGCCTGTCTCCTTTCCCTTATAAGAGTGTGTGAGTGCAGTAAAAGCAAGGACTCAGGATTCTTCCCAGTCTGTTTATAGTCCTGTTTCTAATACGAATTCTTGACTGTTAAAAATTTGGATCCAGAAATTAAATTTTTTTTTCCAGTCTGGCTATTCAATCTATTCTTTTTTTTCCCCTCCAGTTTTATTGCGATATAATTGACACACAGCACTGTAGAAGTTTATGGCATACAGCATAATGATTTGACTAACATACATCATGAAATGATGATCACGGTAAGTTTAGTGAATATCCATGGTCTTATATAGATAAACAATTAAAGAAATAGGAAAAAAACACCTTTTTTTCCTTGTGATGAGAACTCTTGGGATTTACTCTCTTAACAACTTTTTTTTTTTTGGCCGCATTGGGTCTTTGTTGCTACACGCAGGCTTTCTCTAGTTGTGGTGAGCAGGGGCTACTCTTCGTTGCAGTACGCGGGCTTCTTATCGTGATGGCTTCTCTTGTTGCAGAGCACGGGCTCTAGGCACCTGGGCTTCAGTAGTTATGGCACGTGGGCTCAGTAGTTGTGGCTCACGGGCTCAGTAGTTGTGGCGCACAGGCTTAGTTGCTCCGTGGCATGTGGGATCTTCCTGGACCAGGGCTCGAACCTATGGCCCTTGCATTGGCAGGCAGATTCTTAAGCACTGCGCCACCAGGGAGGCCCCTCTTAACAACTTGCTTATACAGCATACAGCAATGTTAATTATATTTATCATGATGTAAATTATATCTCTAGTACTTATTTAAGTTATAACTGGAAGTTAGTACTTTTTTGACTGCCTTCAGCCAATTTTCCCTCCCCTCACCTCTGCCTCTGGTAACCCAGAAGTTAGACTTACCTACCATAAATGAGAATGGAGACAGAGGTGGGAATGCTAGATTATTACATATCTGTATGATGTCCTTTGGAATCCCAGGCAAATTCTAGCTCTTGTGCTTTTTCTCTTTTCCTCCTCATGCTTCCAAATTGTACATACTCATAAATGTTGATATTAACATTGCATATTGAATTTTTTTAAGTGTATTACCGAGTAGAAAACATTGAAGGCTCCAGCTATAGGAGCAGCATGGACAGCTGGAAGGATATCTCCCAGGTAGCCTGGCGGTTAGGTGTGTAATGTCTACAACCTGCTGGCCTGTGTTTGAATCCTGCTCTGATTCCTACTGGGCAGCTCTGAGCAAATTTACTCAACATCTTCAGATCTTCTTTGTGAAAGGGAGATAATAGTACCTACCCCATAGGGTTATTATGAGGACCAAAGGAATTAATATACAGAAAAGCTGCTTATACAGTGCCTAGCAGATAGTAACTTAACCAATATAAACTATTATCATTGAATCCGTAGTGTGACAAAATTGGTTGGTTCAATGGAATGTAAGCCTGAGAATCTAATGCAGAGGCTGATAGAATTGAGTTTCTTAGTTCTCTTCCTACTTCCTACAGTACTAATTAACAATGAGGCAGTCCAGAAGCAAGCCCAGCAGAAGAGAGAGGAAGAAGCAGGGTCTGGAGACAGTCTACTGATGCAGCAGTAACTCCCCTTGAATAATTGAACTGGCTGTGCTTTAAAATGAGAAGCAAGGTAATATAATGTAATTAGATGATTCACATAAGACTCTACAGTTTGCAGACCATGGCCACATTCACTTTCTCACTGAATCTCCATAGTTTCTCTGGAGTAGAGCAGATGTCATGGTTCCCACTTTACAGAGAAGGACACCGAGGCTCAGCAAAGGCAGTGGTCCCCAGCTAGAGCCCTGGCTTCCAGACGTGAGGTCCAGTGCCTTTTCCACACAGCCTCTCAACAAATCTTCAGATTCTCCGCTAAGGTGCCTTAAACGTCCTGACAGCCATTGAGAGCTGCTTCTCTTCTCTCTCCCTCCTTTAAGGACAGGGGGAGAGCAGCTCTCAAATGAGCATCTGAAGATTTCCTGCCAAAGGGAAGGGCTTCCCATGTGGCTGAAGCTACAGACCTAGAACTATGTGCTTTGGATTCACATCAAGGTAAGGTACAGAGCTAGGCAGAGGAGAGAGGGGAAGGGTTTCATGCTTGGCTTGCTGGAACCTCTTCTACCAGGCCACCCTAAGCTGAGGAGAGGGTGGGTGTTAAGGGGTACCTACAGTTTGAGTCCCTGTGAATTATCTAAACGTATTATGAAAAAGAATAATCAGTGGCATGTCACTTTAGGACAAGATGGCAAATATGTGGATGCATACCTCAACTGCGTCCCCTGTACTCATGACAGCCATTGCTAACTGACCAGGATCTTTCCCACTGAGCTTCAGAATCCTCCTGAACCCAAGGCTCCAGGCATCCAGTCAGATTTGTTAACTGAGAAGAAACCCATTGACCATTCCTCTTTTAAGGAGCATCCCTTCAGTACAATGAGGAGTTATATTTATTATTGAAATAATGCATCCTCTTTTGGCATTTAGGTGATTCTGGAGTTCTTGGTAATGGCAAAAATATTTATATTTTATCAACTGTTTATATGTTACCACTCTTTTGATACTTTCACCTTGCTGTGTCATCTAGCAGCTCTTGAAATAAACTTGAACACCATTAGTCATCTGTGTTCATTGTAACCAGCCATTTTTTTCCCTCTTTAGAGGCAAACTTTGCCTTTTATTCCACCCAGTAAAATATGGAAGGGAGACAGTAGTAGGGGAAAGGGGCTTTTCCCTTCTCCCCAGCACACACGAGATTGGTGCAGACTATGTGATTGGTGCAGACTGTGCGAACAAGCTGAGATGCGCCCCTCCCACCCCTCCCCGCAGTCAGCAGTGTCTCTGAGACAGCTGTAGCCCTGAGCTCTAAGGGGAAGGCACGTGCCTGCAGTTGGCTGTAGTGCCTTGGCAGGCCACGTGCATCATATGACCCATAATGCCTGGCAGATGATTTTGTCCTGAGCGTGTTCAGAGGGCTCTCTGAGACCTGCAAGAGTTGTGGTCTGCAGGACCATGGTCCTGGTCCATCTCACTTTGTCCTAATGCAGTTAGTGTTTGGATCATAGGGCCATTCAGTGAAGTTGCCTGAAAATGGTCAACCAAGGGGCTACCATGTGAGAAATGTTCATCAAAGAGCTGTGGGTCGGCATCCCCGTGATGGCAGACAAGGCCAAGCAAGATACCTGCAGCCATGGCTTCCTGCCAGCACCAGCGCGTTCGTCCATATTGATCAGGCCCAGCAAAGGGCACTCACGGTTTCTAACCCAGGACCAGCCAGTGTTTTAAGAAAACGTTTACTGTGTATTTATTGTGAATTTCCCTGATGATAATTATAGAGCATTTGGAAAATACAAAAAGGTGAAAAGGAAAAAATTTACCCATAATCACATTGCCTAAAAAAGTACTCTTAAAATTTGGATATATTTATTTCATTGAAGTCTTTTTTTCTATGCATTTGTGTATACTTAAAAAAAAATTTGTATCATAATGAAAATGCAATTTTCATCATGTTCTTTTTACACACATGAGCACATTTTTTATATCATTCAACTCAAAAATAGTATTTTAAGTGGATATATAAGATTCCACTTTATAGATGCACCATAATTTATTTAACCGTTTTGTTGAACATTTCAGTAGTCTCCATACCTTTATATGTGTGTTACGAATAATAGCAGCGTGCATTTTTAGAGAAGAAGACATAGAGGAGAATAGATTTTTAACATCTTGATGGGCTAGTCAGCACTGTTCATTGTACTGCTGCTGACAGCCCAGTGTGTGTGTGTGCATAGATATTGTATCTTTGTGTATGCATGGATGATACTTAAAAGTAGAGAATCTCCAGGCTCTCCAGTAAAACTTAGTCCTTTGGGCACCAATCCATTGTACGATTGACACTTCATCTAATAAGCTTATGAAAATAATTATAGAGGTAGCTGACTCCCATGAGAAATCCATAGCTACTGTGCTAATTCCTGTTAAGTGCTGTTGAAATTTTTTTATTGAAGTATAGTTGATTTACAATATTATATTAATTTCAAGTGTATAACATAGTGATTCAGTATTTTTATAGATTATACTCCATTTAAAGTTATTACAAAACAATGGCTATATTACCCTGTGCTATACAATATATTCTTGTTGCTTATTTATTTTACACATAGTAGTTTGTATCTTTGAGTCCCCTACCCCTATGTTGCCCCTCCCTCCTTCCCTCTCCCCACTGGTCACCACAAGTTTGTTCTATATATCTGTGAGTCTTTTTCTGTTTTGTTATGTGCATTCATTTGTTTTATTTTTTAGATCCCACATGTAAGTAATAACAGAGTATTTGTCTTTGTCTGATTTATTTCACTAAGCATAATACTCTCTAGGTCCAGCCATGTTTTTGCAAATGGCAGAATTTCATTCTTTTTTATGGCTGAATAATAATCCTCTGTGTGTGTGTGTGTGTGTGTGTGTGTGTGTGTGGTGTGTAACTCACATCTTCTTTATCTAGTCATCTGTTGATGGAAACTTAGTTTACTTCCATATCTTGGCTATTGTAAATAATGCTGCTATGAACATTGGGGGTACATGTATCTTTTTGAATCAGTGTTCTTGTTTTCTTCAGATATATACCCAGGAGCAGAATTGCTGGGTCATATGGAAGTTCTGTTTTGAATTTTTTGAGGAACCTCCACACTGTTTTCCATAGTGGCTACACCAGCTTACATTCCCACCAACAGTGTAGGAGGGCTCCCTTTTCTCCACACCCTCTCCAACATTTACTATTCGTAGACTTTTTGGTAATAGCTATTCTGAAGTTTGAGGTGATATCTCGTTGTGGTTTTGATTTGCATTTCTCTCATATTAGTGATGTTGAGCATCTTTTCATGTGCCTGTTGGCCATCTGTATTTCTTCTTTGGAAAGATGTCTATTCAGGTCTTCTGCCTGTTTTTTGATTGGGCTGTTTTTTTGATATTGAGTTGTATGAGTTGTTTATATATTTTGGATATTAACCCCTTATCAGTCATATCATTTGAAAATATTTCTCCTGTTCAGTAGGTTGTCTTTTCGTTTTGTCAGTGATTTCCTTTTCTGTGAAAAAGCTTTTCAGTTCCATTAGGTCCCATTTGTTTATTTTTGCTTTTCTTTCTTTTGCCTTAGGAGACATATCCAAAAAAATACTGCTACGATTTACGTCAAAGAGTGTCCTGTCTGTGTTCTCTCCTAGGAGTTTTATGGTTTCTGGTCTTAAATTTAGGTCTTTAATCCATTTTGAGTTTATTTTTGTGTATGGTCTGAGGAAGTGTTCTAATCTCGTTCTTTTACATGGAGCTGTCTAGTTTTCCTAGCACCACTTATTGAATAGATTGTCTTTTCCCCACAGTCTATTCTTGCCCCCTTTGTTGAATTTGGATCAGATGCCTTTGGTTGTCTTCCTGCCTGTGGGCCATTTGGCACTCACAGCTGCTTCTCTTCTCTCCCCTGTAGTTACTGGGGCTTCCGGATGCAGATGACGACGCATTTGAAGAGTACAGTGCGGACGTGGAAGAGGAGGAGCCAGAGGCGGACCACCCCCAAATGGGGGTCAGTCAGCAGTAGACTTCCAAGGGCTCCCACCTGAGAAGGAGAGTGGGCCCTGTGGTACCCGAGGTGGGGTCACAAGCTCCTGGGTTAGCATTTTGCAATAGCACTTCGAAACAGGACGTCTGACTCCCAGCATCCAAATTAAAATGAAATACCTTTTTAACGACCACACGATATCTGGGATGAGCTTTGCTCAGAAGTGACCTGAATTTTACTCCCGTTTCAGTGGGTCTCTAATGGAGTTGTCTCGGTAGCCTTTGCCATTTTGAATTTAGAGTCCATTTTGCGGCTGACTGTTCTCTCTTGAGTTTATGTTGGAGAACTAACATTTGCTGACTCAAAAGTAGAGAACTCTGAATGTATTAAGGATATGTTTTGAGTCATCACAGGTGACATTATTGAGAGAAAGCATGGCAGAGAAGAAATGCAGTCTGCACTTTTTATGTACCTTTTAAGTGTATGTAAATGGAAGGTTTTGCTTATAAAGCATGAGTTTTAATATCTAGTCGTTAAACTGCACAAGTGCAAATACAAGGGCAGAAAAGGAGAATTACTTAGTTTTGGGTTAAGAGGGTAAGAGAGGCAAAGAAGCCTTTAAGGGTTCTGCCATTACTGAGTTACCTAGATATATAGCAGCTGGTTCATGGTTAGGTAGAAACATTATTTGCATGTTCAGTTATTTTAAAACATGCTGATTCCAAAGCCACTTTTAAAGTCTAATAGTGGAGAATATAAACGGGGTGACATAAATTATTGATTTCTTTAAAACGTTTATAAGCCACCCCACATATGAAATGAAACATTTACCTTCTCTCTTTATAACAAGATGGCAACTTGTTAAATCATGAAAACATCCCAAATCCAAGTGCCACTTAAACTTTGAAGCCATAGATGAATTTAATAGGAAAATAAACCAGGATAAATTTTTTAAAAATATGATGGAATCCTTCTTTACTTTCTTAATCTGACTTTTATTCTTCAAAAAAAAGTCAAGAAAGGATCCCACTGTATAATTTATTTAAAAATTGTAATCAAGTGCTTTGAGGAACCTAACTGCAGTGAAGTTTTAAAGTCGTATGAAGGTGGGAATCTTTTAATCGTGGGTTAGCTTGGTTCAGAAGGGAAGTTTTAATGATCAAATATTCAGACAACTCACAGAAACAACTACTATCATAACTGGAAACACTGCTGTCATCATTTAGCAACACACACTGAGGGGGGAAATTCTTTGCAATGCTAACATGGAATTATTTAAAACATTCATTTTGCTTAGACCCTTCTGCATCTCTGGTTCTAATAAAAGATGCAGAATGCCTCTTTTACAACACTTAACATAACATCTGGGGTGGAATTGTTTTTAACATGCACACACATGCCTGTTGGGTTGTCAAAGTTTTAGATTAAAAAAAAAAAAGCAGCAGAGGCCACGGAGTTTACGGGAGTCTTGTATATCTTCCAGGCATGTTGGTGTAAACCTGATTATCTCAACATTTTCTGTTTAATTGATTGGTGCCGTGAGGAGTACAGCTGCTCGTGGTAAAATGGTGTCCTACAGTTTTAAGTCATCGGGTAAAATAATTTCGTGGTTTCGATCTGTGCTTCAGTACCCATGTTTTTTTCTTTTCTTGGAAAAACATATTAAAGGTTAACTTCAAGTGAAATGAATTATCTTTGGAGTAGCCTATTAACAAAACAAACCTTGGGGTTTTATCCAGTGGAGCAAGCGGATTCCGTGCTTTGCTCCCTGGCCTGTGTTCTGATTGGCTGTGAACCTGAGCACAGGTGATTGGGAGCTATGCCTCCCGTAGGTAGAGCCCGCGTCTGCAAAGCTCCGTGCTCACACTGTAGTCTGAAAGAATGACTTCTGCCACCGAAATGAAGAAGCTGGACTGGTTTGCTCCATTCAAAGGTAAACTGGAATTTTGTACGTAGAGGCTTAAAATCTAAATTTACATATGTTTGAAAATGGAATGGACATATAAAATGTATTTTATGAAAAAAGTGTTTAGGCTTTGACCAAATACATTGTGGTATTATTATGTGAATGTTCTCTGTTGATAAAAATTGAGCTGAGATAGACTCAGCCATTCAGTGGGCTGAGGAGAAATCTGGCCTTTGTTCTGCCCCAGGGGTAGGAAAGGACATCGCTGTGTGTTACTTATTTTCAAGGCAAAACCCCAGAGGGCGTTGCGAATCGGTTTGTTTCCTCTAAAGCTTCGTTTTCTCTGATTGTGCACATCCCGGCCAGTACATGCTGACACACATGCACATGTACACACTCACCTGCGCTGTGGATTCTCTGTTTGGGTCGTGGGTGGCATCAGAACTGGCTCAGTGCAGAGCTTCACCTGGCCGCTCAGGGACGCGGGCAGCCTGTGGTTCTCACTATGGAAGTGGTTCCCTGGCTAGACCGAGTTCCGACTCTCACAAACATGTAAACACACCTACCGAGAGGCAGTGTGGTACCACAGGAGAAGCGTAGACCCAGGAGTTAGGAGAGAGGCCCGGGTTTAGTCCTGACTCTGCCAGTGACCATGTACGTGCCCTCGGACAGGTCATTTAACTCGCCTGAAGAAAGGGGAGTTGGCCCTTCCTGCTTGAACCACTGTCCTTCCTTAACTGCCTTACTATGTGTGTGTGTATGAAGAGCAACAGTCAAGGCAACTTCTCGAGAAATGCGAAGCAAATGCATTTTGAATCTTGCTGTCCTTAGGATCCTGGCCACAGGATGACCTTAGAACAGGTTTGTGTTAGTCTGTGCGTGTTGAAACCCCCTCAGGTCTGATGCTGAGGGGCTGATGAGATTCTGTCCTCAGATGAGAGGGTAAAGGGGGGCCCCGGAGATATGGAAAGCGTATCAATACTTGTCCCAGTTGGCTGCTGTGCCGTGGAAGGTATGGATTTGCCTTGTGCTCTGACAGACTGGGGCTTTGGAAGTAGAGTAAGTTTAACCTAACTTAGTCGGGGAATTCGCGTGAAGAATAGCTGGAAGAGAGTGAGAGATGAGTGCTTTGTTGCCATGTCATCCAGTAGAGAGAAAGAGAAGTAACAGAGAAAGTGACTGAGTGTGTGAGTGTGTGTGTGTGTGTGTGTGTGTGTGTGTGTGAGTAGGGGAATGGTTGATTGCTTGTTGATCACTGTGGGCTAGCTGCGAAGTCACACCTGTGATAACGTTCCACAACCTTGGTCCCAGGTTTGAGTGAATCACAGAGACATTTTTCTAGTGGTTACCCGGTTACTTTCCCTGCCTGATAATCATACCAAGGAGACTTCGGGGAGTGAGAGAGCAGATTCTGGAGGGAGGTGAGACCCCACAGTATGCCTGCCACCACCACGGACACTGCGGTGTCCACTCAAGTCTCCCAGGCTGCCAGCAACACACAGTGCTTTTTTCCCCCCATGCCTAGAACATGAAAAGTCTCTAATTTAGGAATTCTCCTTGTGTCCTGGTGCCAGAATTGAGGTTTCCAGTGTCCTTAAGTGAAAACCCCTCTCCTCTCGTAGTCACTGTGTTTCCACATAGGAGCAGAAACCTTTCCCTAGCACAAGTACGTGTCTAAATATTGCTTCTGTTTCATAAGAGCACAAAGTGTATGGACCTAGGAGAGCTGTGATACTGGAGCATCATTGGAATTTATATTTTAGGAGTCTGCCTCATGTTAAAATGTACAAGTTGGGAAGCTGTGGTATGAACAGATCTTATTTCTCCTGGTTTGCGAGACACATAGGAAAAGGCAGGACTTAACCTGGGGTAGGAGGAGATGAGTAAGGTAGAATGGGAGAGTTAGGGTCTGATTTTTTAAATAAATATAAAGGCAAGAGGCAGTTAACATATAAAATACAAGAGAACTGTTGTCCTGGCTATCTCACCAGGATCCTGCTTTCCTCAAAGGGGCTGCTTGCATGTTGAGAGGCAAGGCCTCTGTCGGGGGTGGCCTTGTGGCTTTAAAAATGCCGCCCCCAAAAAAATGCCCCCCAGCCAAGGAGACAGTGGGTGTCTTGCAAATCTGGTGGAGTTCTGTTCCTCACTAAACCAGCTGCCAGAGAAGCCTGTATTTCCAAAGTGCTGACAGATCTGCAAGGGGCTCCAGTCACCTGGCAGGCAGAACGGGAACCAAACTTGACCTCGCTGTCAGCCGCAGAGGAGGCTACAGATCAGGAATGCCCCAGCCGGCCAGAGGGCAGAGCCCACCTACTCCACCAGGCTTCCGGGTTGTAAAAGAGCACAATTAAAACTCAAGTGGATCACAGACCCCTCTTCCCTCTAGTGAGTGTTAACTCCAAAGAGACGTCATTGCCTGATTGCTTAGTTTTCAGATTACCAGAGAAGCCTCAGGTTTTTTTGAATTAAAAACTAATCCTCTTCCATAAAGACACAAGCAGTTATCTTGGTTTGGTGATACCAGGTATGGCATGAAAGGCTGAAGTCTTTTAGATTTTATACGGAATAATTCTCAGACTTGCCAGAACGCTGGTAGCCACTGGTATCCGTGGCAACGTGGTGTCCATGGTAAGATATCTATAGCTCGTGTTCCTTGGGCAAATTGTTAAATAATGTGTTGTCTTTGGTATTTTTATTTAAATCTGGATGACAAAAATAGAGGACCTATGAGCATTTCATGTTGTAGAAAGTCTACTTAAAGCACGGTATGGCCGAAGAGGCCCAAGTAGTAAAAAGCAGGCACCAGGCCACATACAAATAAACATTTCATTTTCTGAGAACTGTGTATTCAAGTTACTCGGTACCACAGAGAGAGCTGACAGTCTGTTCCCTGTAAAACTGCCTTTGCCTGGTTTTTTTTTTCTTTTTTGTTTCTTCAGATTCATTTTTTACTTTAAGTACCTTCTGATAGCTAGGCAGATAAGATACAGAGCCATACTCTGTACAAATGTCAGCTTTTTAGAGGAGAAAGTAAGTCGTCAGTTCTAGGGAAAACTTGAAACTATCTGTGAACCAGTCTTAATTTGTGTAAGTTTAGTGTCTACATAAGAAGCAAAAGCAAGGAATGGTTTGGGGGTTTTGTTTTTCAGGTGAGAAATGTTTCATGCAGGGTGTCTCTGCTTTCTTTGCCTTTATATTCCTTTCAAAGAATTCTCTTGTAAATTACAAAACTGTGAAATGGGTTGCCAAACACCGTTGCCCTTCATCAGCTGCCTCAGCAGTGTAAACGGAGAATTGAACCCTGGCCACACCTGCTCCTTCCTCTCTCCCCTGAGGGTGAGGATCTCATCCAACGATGTAATTACCATACGCTTGCTATTAAAGAGCCTTCCGAACTCCGCTGCGATGTGCCTCTTGTTTACTTTCTCCATCATGTTTGGTCCTAAAGGACGCCTGACTTGCTATAAAGGAGGACCGGGAATAGGGACCATCAGCCAGCTTTGTGGTTGCTGTTGTTGGAGCCTGGCTGCGGTGGGGCAGGGGGATGGGGAGGGAGGAGTGATTACAAGAACCACTGATATGATTCAGATGTTAATAATTGATGTATTTGGAGACATTAACCTATCCTGATGCTGTACCTGGTGTTTCGTAATTTTCCACTCTTCCTTCGAACTTTAGATTTTTTTCCCCGTCCTAGTTAGGAATCCTTCATGGCATCAATTAGAAACCTGTGGTCCTTCTACGATGACATGACACCATTTCCCATTACTTTCTGCCCAATTGTTATTCAGAAACAATGGCATTTAAAAAATAAGTCTGGAAGTTGGTGGTAAGTCCCATTATTTGATCAAGAGCAATTTTCTTTCCCCAAATGAATAGGTCTCCATAGATTGTTAAATTAGATTTGCGAGTGCCTTAATAGGCACAGCCTAGAGGCTCCTGTGTGTGTTTCAGGTAACTTAATTCGTGCTTCTTCGGTTTGGACATGGATGTTGTCAGAGATTGTACTGAGTGGTCGGCTGTGTGCAAGCGTTCCAGACCTCACTTAGTGTAAGATCCTCAGACAAAGGCTTTCTTACAAGAGAACTCATTTCTTACTGTTAGTTGAGCGCTAACAGATAGACTTTTTTTTTTAACTTTGTATTTTATATTGGAGTATAGTTGATTAACAGTGTTGTGTTAGTTTCTGTTGTACACACTGCTATATTTAAAATGGATAACCAACAAGGACTTACTGTATAGCACAGGGATCTCTGCTCAACATTATGTAACAACGTAAATGGGCAAAGAATTTGAAACAGATGTAAGCTGGCTCTTCTATCTGAGTGCAGGGACTGGTGGTGGAAAGAGCCACTTTCCCCTTTGCAGTGAATCTTTCTCAGATTGGTTCCCCGGGGACAAGGTTCTAGCCCAGTCTCCTCCCCGACTGGCTGTGTGATCACAGGCTTGTCACCAGCTCCCCCTTGCCCCCTGCCCCACCTTTGTTTCCTCATCTGTAAAAACAGGAGTGTGGACTCATTTCCAAGTTCCCTCTAGGCACTAGCATGGTAGGAATGTATCTTGGCTAGTGAGATTAGGGCAGGTGGGAAGCAAAGTTTATAAGGAAAATACCGTCTCAGGAAACGAGGGCTGGGCGACTGACATTGACCTATCTTCTCTAAGGTCCCTTTTAGAAATAAAGACCCCCAAAGAGAGGGATTAATAGACGGAGCAGACAGGATTTTCAGGGATTTTTAGTAGGGAAAGTATTCTATGTGATACTGTAATGGTGAACACATATTATAAATTTGTCCAAACCCATAGGATGTACAACACCAAGTGTGAACTATAGTGTAAATTATGGACTCTGGGTGATAAGATGTGTCATTGTAGGCTCATCAGTTGTAACAAATGCATCGCTACATGGGGGATGTTGAAATGGGAGATGCATGTGTGTGGACTGGGGCTAAATGGGAAATCTCTGTATCTTCTGCTCAAAATTGCTGTGACCCTAAAACTACTGTAAAAAGTAAACTCTAATAAAAAGAAAAGAAATAAAGATCCCAGCCAAAATAGTGCGTGTATATTAGCCCCAGTGCTGACATCCCTGGATACTTTCTCCTGCCTTCCTACATGTCCCTTCTTTCTGTGATCAAGAATACAGGATACAAACTACCACAAAATAGGAATATTTGGGCTGTTTTGCTTAGGGACGTAACAAATAGTCTCGTTTCCTTTAGAAACGAGCCTGGTTTTCATAGTAAAGTCAGGCCGGGTGGGATACCCCATTGTCCCTAGTGTTCACTGTGGATGTGAACAGGTTGAAATAAAGTAAGCAGAACAAAACCCACTACCCAGTGTTTGGACCCTGCCGCGGGGCTGGAGCCAGTGGGCTGGCTGCGTGTGTGCCGGAGGGGCTGGCAGGTAGTACCCCCTCCCCACCCCGTGCTCTCCTGCTGAATCAGGGCGAGGGGCGGGGTGCGGAGCGAACATGCCTTCCTCCCTTGGCGGACCTGGCCATCTGGTACTTTGAAAACTCAAGAAATGTGTCCCGAAATAGCTGGCACAGTGCGTTTCCTCTTAGTTTCACAGTGGGCAAATACTAACTTTGAAATACTTTCCTGATCTTTGACCCACCTTTTTTCCCTTTTTTGGAGCAAAAAGCAATGGCATTTCTAAAAATCTGAGCAGGCTGTAATTAGGGAGCCAAAGAATAAAGCAGGCATTTCCTATTAGGCCACATTTAAAGGAGCAGAGAGATTTTCTCTTTGTTTTCCAGGAAAATATGGCAACGATGTGGGATGTAAAAACCTACAGTAGGGCTTCCCTGGTGGCGCAGTGGTTGAGAGTCCACCTGCCGATACAGGGGACACGGGTTCGTGCCCTGGTCCAGGAAGATCCCACATGCCGCGGAGCGGCTGGGCCCGTGAGCCATGGCCGCTGAGCCTGCGCGTCCAGAGCCTGTGCTCCGCAAAGGGAGAGGCCACAATAGTGAGAGGCCCGCGTACCACAAAAAAAAAACAAAACAAACAAACAAACAAAAAAAAACCTACAGTAAAACGAAGTTGGTCCTTTGGGATGCTTTTTAATTGGAAGCCTCTAGAGGTCAGCACTGCATAAGGAAAGGGCTTTCTAGTGCTGGGTAGCCTTTTGCCCGTTTCCTTGTGGAGCCTTTGGGAGAGGCGTGGTAGCAGAACCCCAGAGTGGCGTGAAAGGAGCGAGCAGCCCAGCTGTGCATGGGAGACGAAGGTGTAGAGTCCCTTCTTTATACATAAACCCTAACGTTTGACTCTGGTTGGTTTTCTTCCCTTCTCATCCATCTTTCTCTGCAGCTCCCACACCCCCGTATGTACACACTGTCAGCTCAATAAACATGACTTATTGACCGATCGATGAACCATGGCAGTTAGCTCACTCTGAGAAGGGCTGGGGAAATGCCAAAGAGGAGATGGATGGCACATTTCATTTTGCTCTGAGCAAGGTGAAAGGCTGCTCTGTGTTCCAAGGCAGCCCGGGACATTCTGATGATCAGCCGGCAGGCTTTGTGAAGCCCTGTGACTTCCAACCCAAATTCGGGGTGCCGAGGGCGGTGCCGGGACCACAGGTTTCTACTCGGCTGAAATCAGTCTGCCTGAGGCCTGCACAGATCAGGAGTGGGTGGGGAAGGATTTGAGCATCTGTAGGATATCTGGCCAGAAGTGAGGTAGTTGGGAGCCCCTAAAAACTGGCTGACACTCCTGGGGGCTCCAGGGCACAAGATGCAGTAACAACATGTGGTGATGACCAGGGGTGTCATAGACCACCACAGGCCAAAGCCCAAACTGGTGGCAGCCTTGGGAGTTCCCAGCGGCTCCCAGAGTTGCCCCAGGGTTTCCTTTTGGCCCAAGAAGGAACAGGAAGGCCTTTCCTTCCCTCTTCCTGTGTTGCCCCTTCTGTTCAGGGTTTTTATTCTTTCTACTGAATTAGGTCTAACCCATGTCACAGTCATGGGGTTGACAGTTGCCCTTTGCTGGGTGATTTGACTGAGCCTGGGACACACTCCCTGAGAAGGGATATTGGTGAAAAGGACAGTAAACGTGTCACAGGCATAACGGAAGCCCCTACTCCCCCAAGAAACATTTTAACAGTGGCTTAACAGCAGTCTCGCTACTACCGTTAAGTTTCAAAATGATGTTTTTCGATTCTGGTGAGTGTGGACAAGGTCCAAGGTTACCCTGCTCCCCAGTGTTGCTTGCATTCTTTGCAAGTGTGGAACAGCCCGAGGAGGTTTCATTCATTTTGCCATGAAGCAAACAGTGCTAAGTGAATATACCCCAGCTGTGTGCACTGTTACACGCAATAATTTTTTTAAAACAAACATTTATAAAGCCGTTTCTAAGTACCAGACACTGTACTAAACTCCTTTTGACTCCTGCAATGCTCCCAACAAAAGGTAGATGTTATGATTGATACCCCCCTTTTTTTAAAATATTTCTATATCTCAAGGTTTGTGTTTTTTTAATTTTATTCAAGTATAGTTGATTTACAATGTTGTGTTTAATTTCTGCTGTACAACAGAGTGACTCAGTTATACATATATATATTCTTTTTCATATTCTTTTCCATTATGGTTTATCACAGAATTTGAATGTAGTTCCCTGTGCTATACAGTAGGACCCTGTTGTTTATCCATGCTATATATAATAGTTTGCATCTGCTAATCCCAAACTCCGCAATACTTCCCTTTCCCATAATATCCCCCTTTTATAGATGAGGAAACTGAGGTCCAGAGACATTAAGTAATTTTCATAAGATCACACAGCTGGTAGGTGCTGGAGCTGAGATTCAAACCAAGGCAGTGTGGCTTCAGAGCCCTCTTACCTTCTCTCCTCCACAGAGTGTCATCAGCATTGGTCTTAACTTTTAATGAAATCCCTGGTCCTTTTTGCCCAGCATCACAGAGGCCCTGATGCGGTGAACACTGCTGGTCTGCTTGGTTGCCCGTGCACAGGATGGAATGAAGAAAACTCATTCAGTTTCATCAGCTCTTTGCCTTGCCTGTGACCAGTATGGCCATGCTGAGTGGATTAGGATGATAACTGACACATTTTTTCCCAGTATCCATGTGGTTGCAAAGACTTGAAAATGCCCTAAAGAACCAGAGCAACAGATTCGTTGAAATAATTTAGTGATTGATAAAATCAGAGGATCCTGAGGCAGGGCAAGGCTGTGGAGACAACCAGTGTGCTCCCCTATCTGGACCCTTCTTCCTAGGTCTTGCCCCCGGAACAAGGCCATTACGGACTCTTCTGAGAACAGAAGAGGCTCTTACAGACTCCTCATGATGAAGCGGCTTTTACTCAAGCTTACTCTGAAATAACCAGGAGCAAAAATTCACTCTGCAGTCAGGCTAGTCCCTGAGAACCAGAAGGAAGCTGTTGTCACCCAGTCAGACCCGGTGCCGCGCGATAGGGCCACAGCACACCCTGACGACTTCAGTCTGTGTATCTCCCCGACCCGTGAGAACACCCTTGCAGCCTGCCTTCCAGCCCTTTCCTTTCCCACGTCCCTGCTGAGGCACTAGCACACGCCCTCAGTAACCCTATCACCGCCGCGGAATCCTCAGGCTTGTCTTGCTACAGGAGTGCGTGGGAATTGGAGAACACGTTTCAAAGACAAATTCCATTCACTTTGAGTCTCATCTGCTTGTTTGGATGATCTCTGCAGTTGTTTCCTCCACCAGTGCAGGAAAAGAAAAGGTGGCCACATCATATCCCATAAGAAATGTTAGTGCTCCAAACCTACTTTCCCTGCTTCTGAGATCCCAAGTGTCAACACACAGATCCGTCATGGTTGGGACCCCATGGGTCATGCATGCGAGCGTGAGCTTGCTGGTGAGTGGCTCCAGGGAGAGGGTGCTGAATCCCGGGAGCGGTGCTTTTCCATTTTCCAAACGATGCTGGGATGCGAGGAAGGAGAGCAGAAAAGGTGAGTCAAGACCAAACCCTTGAACAAATTCTCCAAGGAGCATGAAGCTACACAGGCTCGGAAAGAGAAGGGGATAATGTCACATGGTGATGAAGAAGAGTGGGGGTCTCGGATGGGAGTCTTGCTTCCCACATGGCCTTGGTCTTTTAAATCTTGAGTTTCTCCTGCTTAGAAATGTTATGGGCCACTTTGAGCCTTGGGCTGCAAGGGGCTCTAAAAAGACAAACTCCTGTGGAGAATCAACTTTAAAACGGGTCTGGAAAGTGTCCCGTCTAACAACTGACTCCAGCAGTCCTTGTTATCAGAAATGGAAATCTAGCAACTGAAGGGACACGAACTACACAGCCTCCCCCAGGTGTCACTCTGCAATGGGACACGAATTTGGTCAGGTGTACCCCGCTGAGGGCTGTCTCCAGGCCTCCGTTTCCCACCACACCCACACTCCTTCCATCCCTTCCTCTCCCAGCTCGCCTGACATTGAGCCCTTTAGAATTCAAAGTTCATCTAAATTAAACATGGGGATATAATGAAATTCTTTACTAGACAACCCTACTACTTCAGAAGCATGTCCTTCACATTTGCAAGCGGCCTTAGCTCAGAGGAAAACCCCTACGTGGAAAGTGACTGTTATTTAACCCGTACCATTTACTAGCTGGCTTGTACAGTGCCATTACAACCGGTGATTTCGCTGTGGAGTGGGTGATACTTGGTGACAGAGCTAAACTATGCACCTCCTTCCTTCAAAGACTCTTTCTGACTCTGGCCAGCTCCTCAGCGACTCCTGTAACTGGTTACAAGAAGGGCTTAGTGAGATAATATGAGTGACTTCGTGTAAAGCCCTCTCTGTGCAGGAAACACAAACCAGCGCCCTTCTTGTGGCAGGCAGGAAGCACCTTCTCCACCTGTACCTCCCAAGCTTTTGAAAAAGGTCTGTTATCCATAAGCAAGCCAGAGGCATCATCTTGTTCAGTGCTAATGAACTCATCCAAGCCATCCACATGGTCCAGTCTCTTTAGAACTCTGACCAAACCTTTGCTTAATGCATGAAAGCTTATTCCCTGAGGTGCCCTTCAAACCTTACTCTGACCCTGTGCTCTTCAACTCTGGAAAAGCACAAAAAAAAACTGGCCACATGCTCTTGAAAATTCCATTTGAAAGCTAGTGGTGGTGATTCCAGACAGAATTTTGACAAAAGACAATAAACACTGAGTTCAGTATGCTACTCGCTGCTTAGAGCCCCTCTCCTGGGGACGGTCCTGCCTGCTGCTGAGGGAGAGGATTACGGATGTGGAGTTGGGCAGAGCAGCTGCTGGGAAATACAATGGCCTTGGTGTGTTAGTCCGTCATCAAGACAATGGCACTCTTGTGAATCCTCTAGAAATAGAACTTTTCATCTGGCACCACAGTGGGCTATGCTTTGGAGCAGTGATGTCACAAGCAGGCAGAAACTAGGGAATTCATCCTCTTGGGCAGGGTGACTAATTCTGTCTCCAAACCTCTGGACATTTACTGATGTCATCCATCTTCTCCAAACCGCACCAGCCTGGGGTGAGGAGAGACTCACAACTACAGACACGAATTCTTGTTTCTCTGGCTCTGACACTTACTTTGGGGATTCTCAGCCCTCCTCAGATCCCTCCCAAATATTCCGGGGTGGCCCTTGTGGTGTCTCATGTGTGTTTGACAAGCTCATTTCTGTGGCACCTGCTGTTCTCCTTCCTGGGATTGCACCTCCCTTCTCAGTCCTGCACAGCCAAGCTTTCCCGTTGTAGGCCTGCCCTTCTCCCTGTGACTGCTGGAGCAGGCTTTCGTTCCCAGGAACTGTCACTCCAGCCATAGACTTGACCCTTCCGCTTTAGACCCCATAGAAGGTTGAGTGGCGTTTCCCTGCTGTTTCCAAGATGGGAACAGGGATTTTGGTTTGAGAGAGCTGTATTAAAGCTCTGACACCTCCTCAAAGCCAGGCCACTGGGTGGCAGAACTGGGTTCTGATTGGGACCAGGTTCACCGCCACCCCCCCCCATAGCATCTTCTTCCAGTAGGGTCTGTGTTGACCTCAGGGAGCCCCCAAGTCATAGTAACTTGTTTACAAAGACCCAACTGGAATCACTGTCCAAGAGGATCAGTGAGTCTGGAGTGACAAAAGAATCAGGTTCATTACCTGCTAGTCACATCAGACCTCTGAGCTGCCTGGACTCACTGTGAAACTAAGCACAGCTGCCTGCAGCGAGGGTCTGCCCCCGTGCTGGTCTGTGACGGCCCCAGGCTAGGGGATTTGAACAGCTGCCTATTGACAGCACCCCGTTCCTCTCCCAAGATTATCTTTCCCACCACGCCCACAGCTGGTGCTCTGCAGAATGTATAACATGGCACGGATGCTGTTCAGGCTTCCAGGCAGTGGAAACCCTGAAAAGGACTTCTATTAATAGAGGAGGCATTCCTGGGGCACTCAGACGCTCTCAGGCCTGCTGAGAAGTAGCCAGATTCCCGACAGGCACTGAAGGGCGGGCTGCAAACCCCTGCCAAAGAAAGGCCTTGTTCTGCCACAGACAATGGTCGGGTGGCCCTGGCATGATGTCAGATGAGTTGGCAGCAGCGGCGTGCGCGTTCCCTCTCCAACTTTCCAGCTGAGCTCTGCCAGATCCAGGGAGCCGTATCAGGTTCAGATTTTGGAGAATGAATTGCACCCAAAGCCACGGACTGTCTAGCCCTAATCGGCAAGTGAGGAAATGGCTGTAAACCAGAGGTTGCTACTTAGTTCTGGCTGCCTGTGTCTTGAGAGACAATGTAATTGCTCTCCAGCTAAATGCTGTAGCATGGGCAGCCAGGGCCAGTGCAGCACGACAGTCGTGGTCAGTCAGATAGCCTGATGGCCTTCCCCAGGGCCTTCATGGAGGCCCAGCCCCTGGAGGGAGCTGCGTCATACAGCTGGGATGTTTCAGTTAAAAGCAGGAAGGGCCAGGCTTCTGCAGGACAGTGATAGCCAGCCTTCAGGTTTTTTGGGGTGTTTGTTCGTTTGTTTGTTTAAGGAGATGAAGGCTAAGAATAATTAGGAATTTTTTTTTTTTTTTTTGGGCCACATGGCATGTGGGATCTTAGTTAGCCGACCAAGGATCAAACCCGCGCCCCCTTGCATTTGAAGCGCGGAGTCTTAACCACTGGACTGCCAGGGAAGTTCCAGCCTTCAGGTTTTCATTCATTAGTTAACGCTGACCATATGTGAGAAAGCAGAACAACTGACCTGTACTTTCAAGAAACAGAGCCAAGCTTAAGTCCCAGCTCAGCTGCTTACTACTTGTGAGACTTCAAGCCAATTCAGAAGTTAATTTCTCCAGTGCTCAGATTTTTCATTAGTAATTTGGGATAAATAACCCAATAGAAAAATGAACCAAGGCTACAGAGAGACAATTCACTGAAGAACAAATACAAATGGCCAATAAATACTTGAAAATGTGTTCAGGCTCTCTAGTCATCAAAATGTGTTCAAGCTCTCTAGTCATCAGGAAATTGCAAATTAAGACAAGACCTCATTCGTGGCAAATTTTTAGAAGTTTGAAAAATAAAAAATAAAAGGTTGAGAGTGTCCAGCATTGGTGCAGAGGCATCGTCACACGCTGTTGGTGAGGGTGTAAATTGGCTCAGACACGTTCCAAGAGCGTTTCGTCAGTTTCCACCAAACATTTCACATGTAAACACTTTGACTTTACCATCCCACTTCTAAGATCTATCCTGAAGAAACAATTGTGCATATGGACATGGATGTTCATTGTAGTGTTGCTTGTAATAAAAAAATGGGGGCTGGGGAGGAAGCAATCTGTTCATCAATAACAGGAAGGTGGTAAGTCATGGCCAGGTGAGTGCAGGTAGCTCCATAGGTTCTGATACGAAAACAATTCTAACATACGTGGTGGGGGAGGAGTGAGGACAGCAGGACAGAGAAAGGAAGATGTTTGCTTTTTACTCTTTTTACTTAAATCTCCATTTGTGCATCTTTCACAATATGTATTGTAAGGTTATTCTTCTATCATCCCAGTTCCCTATAGAGGTGTCAGAGCAAGACGAAAGTGGGAGGGCTGCAGCTGGAGTAGAATCTAGAGGACGAGTTTGAAATCTGGAGTTCAGATTTGGACATGCTAAATTGCAGATGCCCATTAGATACAGAGCGGAGATGCTGAGCAGGCAGATGGATAGAGAAGGCTGATGTAGGGTTTGGGAATCACCATCAAAAAGGGGTCCCCTGGGATTTCTGGGCCATGTGGCGAGGAGTTCCATGAATAAGATGGGGTGAGGGCCTGGAACCAAGTGCGGTGGGTACCCAAGCCCTGGATTCCAGTGCCCTTGACACGAATTGATTTCCACCATGTATTTAAACAGTCATAGTGTCCTAATCTATTCTTCCCACTCATCGGCATCAGTGGCACCATATAAAAGGCTCCCTCCATCTCATTCTTAGCACTGTTTCCCACTTTTCCTTTGAGTCTACAACTCTGTCTGGCTGAACTCCTTTGGTGGTCTCTGGGGCCCCTAACTTTGTCTTTACTTGACATCCTGTCTTTAGATCCCTGTGCTCCAAGCCTCATGGCTACAGGGAAGCCCTTCCCACTCCTGAGTAATTCCAACCACTCCACTCACCCCCATTCCTCCAACTCCAGCCCAGGCAAAGCCCAGATCCCTTACTCAGGAGATTTCAACATTTGCACACTTTTGGGCACACTTTCTCATTTAATTCCTCAAAGTCAGACGTATTATCATTTTTATTATTGTCCCTGCCTTTTTGACACATGAGAAAACTGAGGTTTATAGAGGAGAAATAACCTGCCCAAATTCACCCAGACGGGAAGTGCCTTAGTGTTCTAGTGCTGTGTGACAGATTGCCACAAATGTAGCAACTTAAAACAACTCACCTCTATCATTTGAGTTTCTGTGCTTCAGGAACCTGGGCACATCTTAGCTGGGTCCTCTGCTTCAGAGTCTTTTATGGGCCGACATCAGTGTCAGCCAGGGCTGGGCTTTCATCTGATAGCTCAGTTGGTGAGGATCCACTTCCAAGGCACTGTTGTTGACAGAATTCCATTCCTTTTTAGCTGTTGGACGGAGGGCCTCAATTCCTTGCTGCCTGCTGGCTGGAGGCCACTGTCAGTTCCTTGCCGTGGGGGCCTGTGTGATGTGGCTGCTCACTTCATCAACGTGTGTGGGCTGAGAAGGCACAGAGTGTCTGCTAATGAGGCAGAGCCTACAATCTCTTATCCCCTAATCTCAGAAGTGACATCTCATCACCTTTGCTATGTTTGGTTGGCTAGAATGAAGTTGCCCCCACTCAAGGGGAGGGCTGACCTAGCAAGGGCATGAATTCTAGGAGGGGGGAGGACGGGGGGCCATCTGAGTCAGCCCGCCACAGGAAGTAACACCTGGGGGTTTAACTCAGGTCCGTCAGCCTCCAATGTTTGGGTTCTTCTTTCTATGCATGCCTGGATCCTCAGTGCTTGTTCCCTGCTATGACCTGAACAAAAAGGTAACAGTGATGTCACCTTCATCATGGGACTCCATCAACTAAAAACTCTTAGCCAGGGATATTGAGTAACCTGAATTTAACAAGCAATAATTGGGACTTTCAAATTAACACACATTTTTAAAAAAATAAATTTATTTATTTATTTTTGGCTGCGTTGGGTCTTTGTTGCTGTGCACGGGCTTTCTCTAGTTGTGGTGAGCGGGGGCTACTCTTCGTTGCGGTGTGTGGGCTTCTCATTGTGGTGGCTTCTCGTTGCGGAGCGCGGGCTCTAGGCATGTGGGCTTCAGTAGTTGCAGTGCATGGGCTCAGTTGTTGTGGCTTGTGGGCTCAGTAGTTGCGGCTCACGGGCTCTAGAGCGCAGGCTCAGTAGTTGTGGTGCACGGGCTTGCTCCACAGCATGTGGGATCTTCCTGGACTAGGGCTTGAACCTGTGTCTCCTGCATTGGCAGGCAGAATCTTAACCACTGCGCCACCAGGGAAGCCCAACACACTTTTCTAAAACAGTGTTATTTAAAGCTGAGCAGCTTACGTGATGAAGGGAGGAGCAAATGTTGCCCTGTTATCAAGGCAGCTGATAACAACTGTCGTCACCTTTTCTTTTTTTTTTAAACAGGAGAGGGGAGAGTGCAATTTTATTTTATTTTAATATTTATTTATTTATTTATTTGGTTGCTCCTGGTCTTAGTTACAGCAGGCGTGCTCCTTAGTTGTGGCATGTGGGCTCCTTAGTTGTGGCTCACTGGCTCCTTAGTTGTGGCCTGTGAACTCTTAGTTGCAACATGCATGTGGGCTCTAGTTCCCTGACCCGGGATCAAACCTGGGTCCCCTGCCTTGGGAGCTTGGAATCTTAACCACTGTGCCACCAGGGAAGTCCCAACTGTCCTCACCTTTTAACGCAGTCCTGCACTCAGAGACCACTGGTAAATTATCTCTGTATGCCCGGCCCAGCAAATTGGCCATTAATGGGACGCTGCCACTCTGGAGAAACAGATGGGGCAGAAGAGCATGAGGAAAGCAGCCCACACACTGTCACAGCAGCCTTCTCTGGGAGCCACCTTCTTCCACGCCACTGGGGTAGACAGAGCTTCCAGTCTGTGTGATGGACCAGGGCCCGACTGACTGACGGCTGTAACATCCTTCTGTGATGACAGCTGGGAGAGATGGTTAGTGTCAGCCCTCTCTTCCTATCTCCTGCAGCCACCACCAACACACTCTGAAAACTCCTGGCACGGACAGTTTCTAGCGCTGTGGCTTCTTGGCAGCTTGGACAGCAGTCTCGGACATCCCCTCTGCTCATACCTGTTTCTCAGGCCGCTGTTGGGTGGGTCTTCTCTCCCCCTGCCTCCCTCTCAGAATGCTCACTCAGTTCCCACGACCCTTATTCATCTCGTCATCTGTGACCTCTGTCTCTAGCTTGAGTCACATGGGCGTATTTACTTAATAACTATTTATTAGGAGGCCACCATAGGCTGGATACTCTTGCAGGCACTCTAAAGGAGATAGTGCTTGTATGTGGGTACAAATGTACGTAGATACCTATGAGATAGAGGCTAAGAGCATGGCTTTGAAGTCAGATAGATCTTGCCATTTAGTAACAGGAAACTCTCCTTTGGCAAGTTACTTAAACTTTCTGAACCTTAGTTTCCTCTTCTGTAATTTGAAGATCACTATTCCTATCTTGTAGGACTATAGTGAGAATTAAGTGAAATAATTTGTGTGCAGCACTTCGTATCATGCCTAGCACATGGTAAATACTTAACAGTACTTCTATGCGATAGGCACAGGACAGACCATTAGCAGAGATTCCCCATCCCCACCAAACTCTAGGCTCCATGAAGGCTGGCACCACGTCTGTCTTGTTCACAGTTGTGTTCTTAGTACCTGGTACAACACTTGGCACATGATAAGTGCTTAAAAAACATTTGTGAAATGGCTTAATCAATGAATAAGTAATATTGCAGTTAATGACAACAGAGTTATCTAGTGCCTCTTTCCAAGATGCTCAAAGACCTCTCAATATCATCTAATTCAAAGTCCAGCTTGGATGATAAATAACAAGTTTGGCCATTTATTTAGGCATTTGACCAAGGTCCAAAGGGGTAGGCTTGCCTTGCCTAGGACCATAGAGTTGAGCTGGCATGGTTATAGGGTTGGGATTCAGATTCTCGTACTCTCAGCTCACAGCTCCTACATATCCAGTATGCTGAGGTCATCTTCCCAGCCTGACTGATTTAGCAAATAGGGAAAAACCCCATCTGAATAGGGAAAGTTCTAATAGGGAAAACCCCATTAGAACTTTCTAATTCCTTGTGACCATGACTCACTTTGGAAGAAACCAATCATTTGTCCCAGGCCTTGTTCCTGAGCAAATGGTGGAGCAAAAGCCAGCTGCCTTCTACTTGTTAGTCCAGAAGTGTGATCTGAACATCCCTGCAAGAGTTCATCCAGTGCCCCCATGGGTGACTGTCCTGCATCAAGAGGTTATCTGCTCAAGTGCGACCAGCAGCCGTTCTTGGAGAATGAGAACCAATCTCAGTATCCAGTGATCTGGCTTCTCGTCCCAACTGCACTAGCTGTGTGACCTTGAACATGTTTCCTTAACCTCTTTGCATTTTTATTTTCTCCCTCGAGAAGGAGGGGAAAGAACACCTTGTAAGGATTTAATGGTATGATGTATGACAAAAGGTACCTAGCACAGTTCCCAATGAATCCTTGTGCAGTTTAGATTGGAATGCAGAGCAGGCCCGGGAAAATCTTCCTATCCCCCGTTTCTCCCCCATAGTCTGGCCAAATTCCCACTGGCATTTTGGGCAAGGGAGTGATTTTTAAGATTTATCTCAGAGCAGAACTCTTGTGTCAAGCACTTAATATGGAATGGAACTGAAGTATATGAAACTGACAAAGTGGAACTTACTCATCAGAGCAGAGCTGGGGGCAGCCTAGATCCTTGTCTGGGATCTGCCTGTCACCATTTTTCTGTGAGCCCCAAAGCTTCCCAGAACTTGGTTGGAAAACAGCTGAACTAAAGTATTCTGCATGGTCCCTGTCAAAGCAATAATAATATCAATACAATATTATGATATAAATACTAGCTTATTATTTATTACTACTGGCATTTACTGCAGTGGTTTTCAAACTTAGCTTGCGTCAGTATCACCTAGAAATCTTATTAAAACAAAGATTGTTGGGCCCACACCCAGAGTTTCTGACTCAACAGGTTAGGGGAGGGACCAAGAATGTGCAGTTGTAACAGATTCCTGGGAATGCTGATGCTGGGGTCTGGGAACGCACTTTGAGAACTGCTGATTAACTGTGTGCTTTCTGTATGATAGGCGCCATGCCAGGCACTTTACCAAGATAGTTTTATTTAGTGCTCACAACGTTGCTTTGAGGTAGGTATTATACTATTTATATCTCTTATTTACAGATGAGGAAACTAAGCCTTAGAGACTCTAAGTGACTTGCTCGAGGTCTAACAGCTATTAAGTGGCAGATTCCAATTCAGGTCTGACTCCAAAGACTTAACCGAAGTTTCACGCTTAAAATGAAAATGCGTTATAAGGGATGAATACACTTATTCCCATACACTTATTTGCATTCATTGACCCATTAACAAACAAGTTAATGGAATGAACTGGCTCTGAGGGAAAGAATTCAACATAGTTAAGGCTTGATGGAGAGCAGAAAAACAAGACGGGATTTCCTGAAGAACATACCATTGTTCATCATGGTCTGCCCATTAGGAGCCTCTGGGCGGCCATAAAACTCCTCAAGTCACCTTGGAGATATTTGACCAAGGGAGGTAGACTTGTGACAAAGGATAGAAAACAAATTTCACTTTATTCATTTATTAATTAATTTACAAAATACTTACTGAATGCCTGCTCGAAGCTGACTGCTCTTTGGGGCTAGAGGTACAATGGGAAGCAAAAATAGACATGGTCCATGACACTTGGAGCCTACAGACCACTTAACATTATTAAGTCCAGTAACAACTTTGCCCAAGTCTTGAATTCTTGAAATTCAGCTTTGACCACATGATTATTTTATGTCTGAACCCATTGGTTCTGACTCTTCCAAGTCTTATTATCTTATACTATTCACTCTGTCCATTGACCCAGTGAATTTCCGTTCTGACTCATGTAGTTCAACCCAATTCTGACATCATGATCTCAAAGGTCCGCCTTCTCAATAGGTGTTTTATTTTTCTTGATTATAGACAGAATTTGGCTGGTGTTTGATAATTGGTAAGTTGCAAACGTGACTAATAGGTAGAGGTTTTTTAAATTGGTCTGCTCTTGCGTTCTTACTCATTATTGCTAATTACCCAATGTGTCCAATATACCAGATAGACGCTCAAGGAATGGCCTAATGATGAAATGTGACACACCACATTCAGGTTCAAGAGAACCACGGTCCTGGGAGGGAGGTTGGTGCAGTTCTCTATTCTACCATCCAGCACCTTTCCTTTTAGAGCAGGTTTGAGGAGGCCAGATTAGATCCTGAAGATCTCATGACATTGTTTGATTCCAAGGAAATTTCCCCTGCATCCTGGGCTTAGCATACTTTCTGTGCAAACTCATTTTGAGGAAAACTCTGTCTTGTTCCAATTTAG
This sequence comes from Tursiops truncatus, assembly GCF_011762595.2. Classification (NCBI taxonomy): domain Eukaryota; kingdom Metazoa; phylum Chordata; class Mammalia; order Artiodactyla; family Delphinidae; genus Tursiops; species Tursiops truncatus. Next base: position 59,551,845 of record NC_047042.1, read on the forward strand.
ATTTGCTCACTCTGGCAGTGTTGTGACCTATAAAAACGTAGTAATAGATACGGTAAGTCCTGACGGCTGAAAAGCCGAATTTCAAGGAATCATGTGAAAGAAAGAAGAAAAGGAAAGAAAGGAGTGCTAGGAAAGAGGGACTAGTAAGAAATCCATGACATAATGAAACGCGGGGTTTTCATAACAAGCTAGAGAAAACCTCTAGGCTGCCCCCTAGAGATGCAATTTCCTCCTATCTAATCTACAGATTTATTTGCATGAAAAGCAAAACTAAATTTAAGCTTCAGAGCAAACACTCAACATTCAGGGCAGGCATATGGACTGTTCGCTTTGAATGAGTGGCAGCGGCCAGTCTGATAGAGTTGACCCAGAGAAAAAGTTTAAAAAGCAGACTGTAATGCTAGCTGGTGCATGAGACCTGTGGAATGAAATAAGTTTTTTCAAAAAGAAAAAATGAAAAAAGAAGGAGGAGGAGAAGAAGCAGAGGCTAATTAGCCCAGGCTAATTTTGTGCCGCCCACACATTCAGTTTTTTTGGTTAATATCAAATTTTTCTCGCCAATCCGAACAGACCCACCAGTGATTATCCTTATTTGGGTATTTCCAGTGGGAAAGTATCCGGTTTGTGAAAAGCCTCAGTAGCTGTGTTATGAAGGACGCTACTTTCATTTCGGCACAAAATTAGCCTGGGCTGAATTACCCCCACCTGGAGAGTTCATGCTGCCTACTCATGCCCAGCCCTGCCCTCGCCTTTGGCAGGGTGCCCCTCCAGCATGACATTCAGTTTTGGCTCTGTCCCCAGGTTGACCGGCCAGGCCCACATCGGCGTGGGGGGCGGAGGAGCTGGTAGAGCTGAGTGTGTAAGAGCTCAGGCCCTGGAGACGGAAAGACCTGCCTTCAAATCTCAAGTCGGCCTCCTACTCTATGATCCTGGGCCTCAGGTTCCAATTAAGTCTTGATAGTAACGTGGGTTGTTTTTTTTTTTCTTATTTTCAGTAACTTTTAAAAATTGAAGTCTAATTGGTTTACAATAGTGTTTTAGTTTCAGCTGTACATCAAAGTGATTTGGTTATACATATATATGTAAATTTTTTTTATTCTTTTACATTATAGTTTATTATAAGGTATTGAATCTTTACTGTGCTATACAGTAGATCCTTGTTATTTATCTATTTTACATATGATAGTGTGCATCTGTTAACCCCATACTCTCGATTTATCCCTCCCCCCAACTTTGGCAACCATACGTTTGTTTTCTATGTCTATGACTGTTTCTGGTTTGTAAATAAGTTCATTTATACTATTTTTTTAGATCCCACATATAAATGATATCATAAAGTATTTGTCTTTCTCTGTCTGACTTATTTCACTTAGCATAATACCCTCCAAGTCCATCCATGTTGTTGCAAACGGCAAAATTTCATTCTTTTTAATGGCTGAGTAATGTTCCATTGTACATATAAACCACATCTTCTTTATAACGTGGGCGTATAAAGATTCAGTGAGATAGTATACACTAAGGGCACAGTCAGTGCCTGGCACAGGACATGTAATCAATAAATGGTACGTGTGATCACTGGCAACCTTGGTCTTAGTATTAGTCTGAGCAGTTTAAAAGAGGGAAGTAGGTGGGTCAAGAGCAATTCTCAAATGAATTAGTACCAGATTATGAAGTTTGTCAAGTTAGTTTCTAAATCCATTATATACTGCTGTCCAAAAGAACATTCTGCAAGAATAGAAAAGTCCTATATCTGTGCTGCCCAATACAGTACAGCCATGTCACATGAGGTATTGAGAGCACTGGAAATTTGGCTAGAGGAAGTGAATTTTCAAATTTATTAAATGTAAATAGCCTTATGTGATCTGTGGCTACCACGTTGGACAGCAGAGCTTTTTAGGATTAAATTTGCCATATCTACGTGAGGAAGGGCAAACACTGTCAGGGAGCAGTTAAACGCAAATATAAGGAAGCATAGAGGTTGTAGGGTTGAAAACATCAGAAAGAACCAAATTTTTAACACATGGTGAACATCATTCTTATTCTATCCCTTTAGTGTAAAAACAAGCAAAATCTGAACCATTTCTAAATGTTAGATGTCAAAGAGTCCGGTCTTTAGAGCTATCTGGCGAATTGTAATTCCACTGGAATAAAAGGATTGAACTCTGACTCAGAACTTACCATCCCAAAATGTGTGCCCTTTGGTAAACAACCATAGTGCACAAATGAGGCAGCATCAGATCTCATCAAACAGAGGAGCGTTTCCTGTGTCCTTCTCAAAGTACATGGTGAACCTGTACAGGTGAGGGTTATTTTTGGGGGGAAGGTGAAAGAGGAAGCAGTGCTTATGTAACCCACTCTGAGTTGGCAATGAGTTCGCTCATTGACAGCCTAATGAAAGAGCCCATATGGGGAGAAATTAATGAAGTTGGCATGTTTTCTGTTCCTACTGGCACAACCAAGGATATAGGTATAAAAGATGTTTGTTCACTAATAACTCAAATGTGTCACAGACATTGTGGGAGAATGTCTAGTGTCTATGGTAAGTTTAAATATTAGGAGAATTATAACCCAGAGGGTCAAGGATCCAAGATGAAAAAAATAATGTTTCGGGCTTCCCTGGTGGCGCAGTGGTTGAGGGTCCACATGCCGATGCAGGGGACACGGGTTCGTGCCCCGGTCCGGGAAGATCCCACATGCCGCGGAGTGACTGGGCCCGTGAGCCATGGCCAGAGCCTGTGCTCCGCAACGGGAGAGGCCACAGCAGTGAGAGGCCCGCATACCACAAAAATAATAATAATAAAATAAAAAAATAATAATAATGTTTCAAATATCACTGCTTTTACATTGCCCTTAATATTTACATGGAGGCCCCACAAAGCTGAAAGGAAAGTGGCCCTGTATCAGGAATTAAGACATATGGCTTTGAGACTTGGTTTCTGCTGGTTACCAGTTTGGAGTCCTTCAGCAAGTTACTTACGCTGCCTCCTGGTTTCCATACATGTAAAAATGGGGTTGAGACTACTTACCTCATGAGATTCTTGCAAGGGTTAAATGGAAAACAATTTGGAAAACTATAAAGCACTTTGCAAATGGAAAGTATTGTTACCATCATTATCATCATCGTTGTTTTGACTTTCTCAACAATCCTCTGGGGGAGCTAGATAGAGCAAGTTGACCACTTTATAGTTGAAGAAACCAAAGCTGAGAGGGGTTAAAGGATTCGCCCAAGGTCACGAAACCATGACCACCAGCATTCTTATCCGGCTGATGAGCAGGAAGGTTTCACATTTCTTTTGAATCCATTGCTTTAGAAATGCTTAAATTCATGGGATTGTAGAGTTGGAACAGTCAGAGCTGCCTTTAGATTCTGGGAAGAGAGGCCTCTGCCCAGGGTCCTGCGTGTGTTAGTGTGTTAGCGAGTGAGGTAGTGTGTTAGTGAGTTACTTAGTGTGTTAGTTAGCTAGCCTGCCAACTGGACCAAATCCAGCCTGTTTGGGTAAATAACGTTCTATGAGAACATGTCCACGCTCGTTCACTTAGGAATTGTCCTTGGCTGCTTTTGTACTACAAGAGTGGAATTGAGTACAGTAATCGCAGTAGAGACCAAAGCCAAAAATACTTACTCTCTGACCCTTTGCAGAAAAAATGTGCCCGTTCCTGCTTTCAAGGACCCGAATAGCACAAACCACACCAAAACAAAAAATTAAAGAACACACAGCCATCCTGTCCCTGGCCATCTAAGGATCTCCACTGGCAGCGGGTGACCCATACCCCTTAATAGCCACTATCATGACTAGCACACCTCAGGCTCCAGACCTCCACATCGGCCTTGTGTCCATCAAAGGAAGGTTTAGGGCTTCTGTGTTCCTGACTCAGGTGGGCACCGCTTTGGGGTGCAAGGACGATTTGAGCTGCCTAAGTACTTAGATAACAGAAATGACAAATCAATTAACTGGTCAGATCCTTCCTCTCAGACAACATAAATGTGCTGGACTCTTGCATAACGAAAGTATCAGTTCCTGGTGCAGCCAGGCATCCTGGCTTCTCTTTGAGTTTCAGTTCCTGGTTCTGGTTCTGGGGGTGCTCAGCTTGGCACGGTATTTACAACAGATGCACGTGGCAACTGGAGAACATTTTGCAATGTTAAACAACTTATATTAAGACAATTTTTTTTTTTTTTTTTTTTTGCGGTACGCGGGCCTCTCACTGTTGTGGCCTCTCCCGTTGCGGAGCACAGGCTCCGGACGTGCAGGCTCAGCGGCCATGGCTCACGGGCCCAGCCGCTCCGCGGCATGTGGGATCTTCCCAGACCGGGGCACGAACCCGTGTCCCCTGCATCGGCAGGCGGACTCTCAACCACCATGCCACCAGGGAAGCCCTAAGACAATTTTTTATATAGGTCTTGCTATAATGTGAGTGAAATGTGACACATTTGTTGCATTGGTGACTCGATGGACATTGGATACTAGAACTGTGAATAGTTTTATTTTTCTAAAATTATTTTATTTAATTTTGACTCAAACTTTTAGCATTCATTGTAATTTGTATTTTGCCTTTGAATCTTAAAGATAAATTTTAAAGTTTTAGAAGACAAATACATATTCGATAACATTTTAAATTTCTAATTTTTTTACATTTATTTTAATTTACATTATTTGATGAAAATAGCCTCAAATTTTATATCCTTTGAATACCATTTTATCTTATCTTTATAACCCTTTGAGCATTAATGTCAATGAAATAAGATCCAGGTTTCTCATTTATGATGGTTGTCACACTTTTCTGGTTTTGGCAAGAGCGGAAGTAATATGCCTGTCTTTGATTTTTTGTTGGTTTTTTGGGGGCTTTATTTAGACAACAGATGGGAAAGTGACTGAACAGAATCATTAATATGGTTAATTGTCCCCCATCCCCCAACCTCCCGATAGACATTCTCTATTCGGAGTTATGTTGATTCCATCCTACCTCAATATCTCTGGGAAGCTGTTTCTCAGAAAAAAGTTCTCTTCAGTTTGGGGACTACACAATCCTATTTAACTGCTTTCCCAGTGGGTTTGGATCTCTTTTTACACTGACTGGTTTACTGGGAGGCTGATAGTCAGAGCTTCCCGTGGCTGCCAGCACCGAGCTCCTTGAAGCGCCTTCTGAGGCTGCCTTTCCCAGGAGGAGGAGGGAGGGGCTGCAGGGCTGGCCTGGAAACTGGGAACCTGGTGGCTTTGGGCCCCTTTGTCCCGAAGACAGCTGCTTCCCCTGGGGTGCCACTAGGACCCGCCATTCAGGGAGCCAACCAAAACCCTGCTCCTCTTGTAGTAAAGAGACACACTTCCAAATCCACCCAGGGTGCTGCTGGAAAACTGGCGAGAGCGGTTTTTAATTACCTAAGTGGGCTCTGGGGCCAAGGCTTGGTTCTGCCATCCCAGTTCCTGGGGGGAGCTTCTCCCACACGTCAGAGGGAATAATGTATTCATTTGTGAGCTCATTCATTCATTGAACAAATACTGACTGCAGGCCTACTGTGTGCCAGGCACAGCACAACCGTGAACATGGTCAGCATTTTCCTGTGGTGTAATAGGAAACGTGTTTGGGCTTTTTTTTTTTTTTTTTGTACTGAAGTATAGTTGATTTACACTGTTGTGTTAGTTTCAGGTGTACCGCAAAGTGATTCAGTTATATATATATATATAAAACTATATTTTTTATATATATATAATATATATATTCTTTTTCAGATTCTTTTCCATTACAGGTTATTACAAGACATTGAATATAGTTCCCTGTGCTATACAGTAAGCCTTTGTTGTTTATGTATTTTATATATAGTAGTTTGTAGCTGCTAATCCCAAACTCCTAATTTATCGCTACCAATCCCCCTTTCCTGTTTGGTAACCATAAATTTGTTTTCTAATCTGTTTTGTAAATATGTTCATTTGTACCCTTTCTTTTTAGATTCCACATATAAGCAATATCATATGATATTTGTCTTTCTCTGTCTGACTTTACTCAGTATGACAATCCCTCGGTCCATTCATGTTGCTGCAAATGGCACTATTTTGGTCTTTTTTATGGCTGAGTAATATTCCGTTGTATCTGTATACCAAATCTTCTTTATCCATTCCTCTGTTGATGGACATTTAGGTTGCTTCCATGTGTTGGCTATTGTAAATAGTGCTGCTATGAACATTGGGGTGCATCTATCTTTTCAAGTTAGAGATTTTTCCAGCTCTATGCCCAGGACTGGGACTGCTGGATCATATGGTAACTCTGTTTTTAATTTTTTAAGGAATCTCCATACTGTTTTCCATAGTGGCTGCACCAATTTAAAACGTGTTTGATCTCTGTCTCTGGCCCTTGGCACTGAGCTTCCAAAACCCTAGGAATTTCGTGATAGGACTATCTAGAGATCAGGCTCTACAGACACTCTCGAACACGGAGATTTGATGCGCTTCTGGGTTGGCGAGCACATGCCCCTGCTGGGAGGGTGACACACCCCAACTACGTTGGGGACAAAACTCCTGCACTCGGGGCCCTTCCAGACTTCGCCTTATGTACCTCTTCATCTGGCTGTTCATTTGTATCCTTGATAATAAGCCAGTAAACATAAGTGAAGTGTGTTTGTGAATTCTGTGGGGTGTTCTAGCAAATTATTGAACCTGAGAAGGGGGTTGTGGGAACCCCTGATTTTACAGCTGGTTGGTCAGAGGTCCAAGTGGCCTGGGACTTGTAACTGGCATCTAAAACCGGGGTAGCTTGTGGGACTGAGTCCTTGCTCTGTGGAGGTCTGTGCTAACTCTGGGTAGTTAGTGCCAGAACTGAACTGAATTGTAGGATACCCAGCTGACGTCCACAGAATATTGGTTGTTGTCAGAAAACATCCCAGGGTTCCCTCACCCCCATGAGCTTACAGGGTAGCAGGGAAGGTCCATAATGAAACAAGTAATTACAATAAGGTGATGAGTCTGACGAAGGGGATGGATGAGGGGTCCTAGAAGCCTACAGCAGGGGTCTTATCCTAGTTGAGGAGATGGAAAAGCTGTCTCTGAGGAAGAGGCATTCAAGGTGAGACCTTGATACATAGGAGGAGACCAGGCAGAGAAGTAAGAGTGGGTCTGAATTTGAAGGACACCTGTGCCAGGTAACACAAACCCTGGGAGAACCTTAACCTCAAGGTGTCCTATAACAACTTCACAAAGCCTCTTGGGTGCCCTGTGGATGTTCAGAATGCCACTGAACCTCATTCATTTGTTCAACAAGTGTTAAGTAAGCACCTTCTATGTGCCATGTGCTAGGTGAGGAGCTGGGAATATGAAGAGAAACCAGACGCTGAAGGAGACGGCGCTCTAGCCGTGAAGACAAGCAGAGTGGGTGCCCACTTTCTTTTGCCCAGCATCTCATTGTGGAGAGTCCAGCTCCCAGTCAGTGTGCTTCCAGGGGTGCTATCTTCACCTCTGCCAGCTCCAGGGATAGGCACACCACCAGGCTTGGCTAATCAGAGTGCTGTGGTGACTGGTTCATAAGTGGACATGTGACCTGAGGTCAGCCACTTAAATCCTTCCCCAGGGCCTTTGATGGAACCAAAGAAAGACTCTTTCAGCACCTGAGATAGCAAGATAAGGACAGTGTAAGACTGGAGACGCTAGGAGCCGCCTTTGCCGCCTCATGGAAGAATCTTGCCTGAAATGAGAGCTAACCTAGAGGAGAGAAGGGCTAAGAAATGGGTGAGAGAGAGTCAGAGAAAGGATGTGATTACATCACCTTAGTCCCTGGCCCAGCAGTACTGCATCCTAGACGGATGGATAGATAACCAACTTTGTAGTTACACGAACCAACAAACTCCCTTTTTAAAGTTAATTGAAGTTGGGGTTTTCTTCACTTAAAATCAAGAGTTCTGATTAATAGAGCAGACAGGCAGAAAATCTACTTCACAAGAATGTGACAAACGCTATTATAATAGAGGGAAGTAGGGAGGCAGGAAAGCATGATGGGTGAGGGGCTGGTACAGCAGATGCCGTTGGTGCCCTGCCTCCATCCACTGGGACGTCTGAATGTCTCCTGCAGCTTCTAGGGACCATTTCCATAGTCATCATCAGCTTCCTGCTCGGGTACCCGTGTCTCTCTGCCTGGAGGAGTGTGCTCAGCCCACCACAGGACAGGCTAGAGCGCTGAGGGGTTAGAACCCTGAGGACCAACCTTCAACAAACAAGGGACCGCATTTATGGCATCAGCTCCGCAGTCCGCTCACTCCTGGGTGCAGCAATTCTGAAGTATGTTTTCCTCAGCACTTCAGAAGGTCTCTGGCAGGCTGGAGCCCTGTTGTCCTCAGCGATAACCCTGCTCTGCCTGCTGATTCTTGCTCATGGAGGATCCTTTTCATATGTTTATGTTTTGTAATCCCACTCCAGCAAGCCTCTGTCTGGGCAGTCTGGGTTGAAGATGTGTCCCTCAGGGCGGTTCTGCCTTTGATTCTGCCGAATGTCTCAGGGACATCATAGGCTTAGGACCAAGTTTTGTGTTCTTTTCTTTTCCCAGACATGAAACAATGCAAATTTAAAGCCCCAATACAAGTGGAGTTACGGATAATCATGAAAGACATTTTCCCCATCCAGAGCCAGGTCAAAGACAGACAGCTTTCTCTGTCGTCTCCCTTTGCCATGAATGGACTGTATCCGGCTAACTGGCTTGTTCGGTGTGTAGCCCTGATGGAGCTCTGCTTTCAGGAGGAGGTTTCAGTTCTAACTCTCCATCTCATGGACCCAAGGCTCTCTCTCCTGTTCTCAAAGGACATTCAAACTCAAACACCTTGAATGTGGTATTAACTGGGATACAGTATTGATATAAGCAGCTTTGACAGAGACCCTAAATAACAATACCTGAAACGAGACAGTGTATCTCTTTTTCACATGACAGTTCATGGTGGTGTAGCAGCCTGGCCCTGTGACGTTGTCAGGAGTTCAAGGTCCTTCCATATTGTCTTCCCATCAGCCTAGGGTGCTGACATGCTCCAGAAGGGGTCTCAGCCATGCCTATGTCCAGGTGTCAAGCTAAAAATTAGGGAGCGTTGGAGAGTATGGATATGGTGGGATGCAGAAACAAGATCAGTCTCTACCACAGTAGTGGAGACCAAAGCTCTTCTGCCCCAGAGCAGATGAAATCTGATTTAGAAAATCAAAGACACATGACACTACTTCACCACCTGTGGTAGATGCTGATTAATGCCCATGACACTTCCTAATTGTGAGGAAACCATCAGGCAGTGGGTGGTGTGGACAAACTAAATAGGTTTAAAGGAGGAAGTGTCTGTGTATGCGTGTGTGTGTGTGTGTGTGTGTGTTATTTCAAGTGTTTTTATTCTGCGTGGTAGGTACCAGAAATACTGACAGATGTGTCTTAGTCTGTATAGTTTGGCAATCTGCACAGGCTCTCAGTCTCTGATTTGATCCACTTTTACAGATTTAACAGATCCTGAAATCCCTTTCGGGGCATATACTTCCTCCTTGCTCTCACTGGTAATCGAGCCAAAGTTGGAAACGTGCATTTTCAGACTTCAGTGAGGAACTCCAGATGGTGTCCCGCTGGGATGTAGATTGAGTCCATGGTCAGAAAAGATGGATTAAATGGGAACAAAATGGGAACCATGTGCTTGAAGTCTAACAGCAGCTGCTGAGGGTCATTCTGCTGTGGTAGCTATGCCTGGATTATTAGTATAAAGACCAATGTTACCCGTTCTTCAATTTGGGGGTATGTTTGTGTGTGCATGTGTGTGTGGGCGTGTCTGTTTGGTGTATGTGTCTGCCTGTGAGTACGAGGCGCTATATGTGTCTTTGTGTCTCTAATGTATGTATTTGTGTTTATACATGTGTGTAGGGGTTATGTGTGTACCTGTGTCTGTGTGTGTGTTGTGTGTATGTGTGTCTATCTCTGAGCTCCATGGGGCTATACCCTTTTTTCTGTCACTATTCAGCGTGATAAACAATAACTTGTCATAATAGAAGTGATCATGTAGGGACCTCCCTGGTGGTGCAGTGGTTAAGAATCCACCTGCCAATGCAGGGGACACGGGTTCAAGTCCTGGTCCGGGAATATCCCACATGCCACGGAGCAACTAAGCCTGTGAGCCACATCTACTGAGCCTGAGCTCTAGAGCCCGCGAGCCACAACTACTGAGCCCCCATGCCACAACTACTGAAGCCTGTGCGCCTAGAGCCCGTGTTCCGCAACAAAGAGAGGCCACTGCAATGAGAAGCCCGTGCACTGCAACAAAGAGTAACCCCCCCGCTCACTGCAACTAGAGAGATCGCGCGCAGCAGTGAAGAACCAATGCAGCCAAAAATAAATAAATAATGTTTTTTTAAAAAAAGAAGTGATCGTGTAATTTAGGATTAAATCACTGTCTATTCTAGCATACTGAGTGCAAATCTTAGCCCACAAACATAAGTGTGCATGAAATAAAACTGTTTTACTTCAGCAGAAGTTAATGTATATCCTAAGCCTCCTTTCTGGGGGTGGGGGAGGAAGAAACTGAATCGCAATCAATTCAGCTTTCTTCTTCTCCCAACACCCCTTCCTTTGAGATTGTCTAAGTTCCCCAGGACTTGAGTAGCACAGATATATGAGTCACATCTGGTCTTCATGGGCATCCGTCCATGTTGGCATTGACCAGGACCAGGGCTGAGGGACAGTGGGGGACAAGGAAGCCAGGACCCATTTCCAGGGCCAGAGATGTGGAAGGGGGTCGGGGTCCGACTAAGCTGCATTGTACAGATCTGCCTGAATCCTGTCTAGGGACCCCACCCAGGGCCTCCCTACCCCTTCAGATTGTTGAATTATGGTTGCTTGTTGTTTGGGTTGTTGGTTCACCACCCCTTGTTCCCTCCCATCCCTGGTCTCTCTTTGTGAGTCTAGTGCCCTTCTTGGGCACCTGGGAACCCAGTGGCTCTCACAGAGAACTCAGGAAAGTCTGCAAACATCTTCTCTGCCACCTTGCCACTTCCACAAATCTGCACACTCCAATTCCTCCCACCTTCTAGATTTTTCCATCATCCGTCCCCCTCTCTGAGTCTCAGTCTGGAGTGGAGAGCAGGTCACAGTGCACCTCCAGGACCCATTAGTGTGTACCCACTCCTTCCTCTCCTTTCCCCAACTGGGAGAGTTCCAGATTGGGTGAGGAAGCTGGAGTAAGGGTAAACTATGGCCCCTAATCAGGTGTTGTTCCAAATGTATTTTTGATGCCCTCGATTTTTCTTGCTGATCCTGAGGCTTTTAGACTTTTAAAAATCAAAAGCTAAGAACCGACTCTTTAACATATTGCTCAGCTTTCTGCAATGTCTCTTCACCTCTGTGGCAAGCTGGGTGTCAGGCTGACTGATAAGGAAAGAACAGAGAGTAGAAGGGCAGAGGGGAAGGGAGAAACACATCCGAAAATACATCATTCTAGCACCTGACCACGCCAAGAAAATCACAGGGCTACAACTGAATAGGATACCATAGCTTCCTGTAATCAGGATTTGGAAACCTGTTTCACACACCTATGTCTGGGATATATTTTGCCCTGGAAGCTTCAATAAGCCCTGAAACTATTTGAATTTTGTAGAGAAAACTGTGCACTTTTCCCCATCTCATCTGCTAGGTTGTGGACCAATTTCAAAGTAATAGCAAATACCATGAAAATTCTCTCAAATCCAACATTCATAGGAAATGTGCTAGCCTCTGATCTGCTGCCAACGTAAGTGTCAGATGTGCTTCCAAGGCTGCCACTCATCCCTGTGACTGGCCAAGAGTCTACCTCTGATCAGCAGAACATTGCCGTTTCTCTAGGAATGAGTGCACACTCAACCCAAACTGGGAGTTGGCAGCTCTCTCCCATAGTTGCCAGCCTTTGCAAGACTACGCTTCAAGCTTCCCACTTTCTGGTCCTTCCGGTTTGGTCCTTCTGGTCTACCTGCCCAACCTCACTTGCAGGGTATGTCAAGGTCATACAGAAGAAGAAGGCTGACAGAGGGTCAAGGTCACCCTTCAGAAGAAGAAGGGAAAATGTGTTGGTAGCCAACGGACTGCATGTCTCTTCTGGCACAAATTTCTTGCAGGTGCAAATCTCTGCTCCACGTGCATGAAAACACTATCAATGAACTTCAGGCAGGTGTGTTTTTCCTAAAGTGGGTTCTGTGCAAAAGTGATAGATATTATATGAAAATAGGAATCTGTGACCAAATATATTTAGCAGGTCAACTTCTCAGAGTCTTTAATATATAACTGTAGAGTGTAATGCTCCAGATGGGGGTATAATATGTGATGTTGACTAATTCAGTTGGCCCCCAAAGACTTTCTGACACAGATAGCTCCTGGGACTGACACAGATAGTCGCTGGGAGAAATGCCATGGCAGTGCACACTTCTCTTGTTACAGTATATTGCTCTGTGGTTCTGACCGTTGTGGTTTGGGGTAAAAAAAAAATATTATCTTGTAGAAGCTAAGTGACTAAGAAGCAGCAGTTTGGAATCACTATCAAAGCAGCATCTCATCATTCCTGTAAATGTCTAGATTCTAAGAAATCAATGGCTGGATTGTTGTCACTGCTCATTTCAGACCTGGGTTTGTCTGGCTTTGTTGCTATTTGTCCAAGATCCAAATTGTTTCTTTTCTTTATACTTTCTTTTTTGAAACACAGACACAATCTTCAGTAGCCCTAAAAGATTGTCGGGAGGGTCTTATGAGCATCTCAGAGTCTTTCTGGGTGATAAACCAGTAGCCTATTTATTATTATTATTTTAAATGTATTTATTATTTATTTATTTATTTTTAGCCGTGTTGGGTCTTCAATGTTGCGCACAGGCTTTCTCTAGTTGCAGCGAGCGGGGGCTGCTCTTCGTTGTGGTGCGTGGGCTTCTCATTGCAGTGGCTTCTTTTGTGGAGCATGGAGCATGGGCTGTAGGCGCGTGGGCTTCAGTAGTTGTGGCACGCAGGCTCAGTAGTTGTGGCTTGCGGGCTCTAGAGCACAGGCTCAGTAGTTGTGGCACACGGGCTTAGTTGCTCCACGGCATGTGGGATCTTCCCAAACCAGGGCTCGAACTCGTGTCCCCTGCATTGGTAGGCAGATTCTTAACCACTGCACCACCAGGGAAGTCCCCCCTATTTATTATTAAATTAATTCATCCACCCGATGATTAGTATCAGCTATGATGCTAATGGGCCCTTTGGAACATACAAAGTTAAATAAGGTAAACTTCCTATTCTTTAATATCTTCTGTGCCTGCTCTGTCTTGATGTCTTCAGCCATTATGTTCTAGAAAACATTAGAGTAACATGTTTATAGATAAAGGAACCCATCTGGAGATGAAGTTAATAGGTGGTTCCAGTTTGGGTGCTGTGAGGTGAGAAACTGTTCCAAGACAACAGAATAAGGAAGGACGATCATTACTTCAGTTCTACTTAATTTCAGTGAACTTCTTGGAAGAGGTGGTATTTTAAAAGATTTGAAATAAGGACATTGGACTGATCTCAAGACTAGTTGTTCAATAAATGTATGAGGATCCAGCTTGCAAATGTCAGCACAATGAACGAAAGGAACAACCTCCACCCACAGCTGAGAAGCAGTGGCACTGGGTATCCTAAACGTCTTTGTTCACAGCTGAAGACAGCATCTCCTATATTTCCTTAATTCCCACTGTTGTGAACTCTCAAACCAGTGTTTCATTATAATCTTGGCCCTTAAACAGCACAGTTCACGCAGAGATGACAGGGTATTATGAACAGAAATTAGGCCTTGGACCCAGTTTGTAATAAATCATAAGCTTCATTGTGTAGGTGAGGAAAAGGGACCAACCGCTAGATGACAGATTTGCCATGTAGCAAGAGGGCAGACTCCACGTGGGCACTGCAGAAAGATTCCATTGTGGATTTTGACCGACCCATGAGGCAACTCTCTTTGGGGGAAGTGGTGTGGAAGGAGAACAATAAAAGGCAGAGAAAAAGAGGGATAACTGGGGACAGATGTCCCTCCATCCAACTACTCCATCAAAATCATTTGAACTCCCAGATAAATGTTAGCACAGCACAGTGCTTACTAAATATTAAAGGAGAACCTCAAATTATTTTCCTATTCAAGCCCGATTAAGACCTACGTGAAGAACAGGAGAATTTTTCCTCTGACTCAAAATGAACAAAAGGCGTATGAATAATGTTAGGATGTGACCTCACTGTGGTTAAAAATATTTGCGTTGCTTGTATGTAAAATGGCAGGTAAACCACTCAGGACTAGTATGGGCAACAAGAAATATAAACATAAAAGAGAAGAGGAAATGAAAATGCAATGGTAATAATAGACTTGGATTAATACCAGTATTTTCAAAGGAGCCCAAACAACTGCAGATTCAATAGATGTTTCTTTGCCAAGGACTCCAACACATTCCATCTATCAGCAGGCTAGCTGCTGTTTCCTAAGGAATGTCTCTAAGATCAGCCCTTTCCCCTTGGCCCTCCATACAGGGGCTCATGACCCACATGGCTTGCTTTAAGTTTCAATTTCCTCTTAGGCTTCTGAATGGAAAATTTGTCTTCCTCTCTATAATACGTTCAGTTTGCTTTCATACAAAAATAATATTAATTAAGATTTCGCCCTCAAGTTGAATTGACTTTTAACCTGGCATCTTGAGTAACAACCATGTTAAAGTTTGGCTCCAAAGATTCCTGCTCCTTCCCTTTGCCCTGGTTGTTTGGTGAAAAACAGAGTTACATAAGGAAACCACTGCAGGATTTTAGTAAGTTAGTGCCTTTTAGATTTCACATGCCTGATTTAGTTCTCTAAAAACAAAAATCAAAACAGCCTTCGTCCCATTTTTTGTTAATGCTGAGGCTATTAAAAGTGTTTTAATTACTTGATTTGACCAAAAAGACAGAACATATTAAAAAAAAAAGTCCAGAGATGTTTATTGAATCCATGTCCCTCTTTGGGGTGGGCAGCCAAGGTGTGAGGATAGCTAATGTCTTTTTTTCTGCCTTATATTCACACCTTGGTGAGTTTTCCTGCTGCTTCGGTTGAGGTCACACTACCTAGAAGGTGACAAGCCAGAATCATAGCCTGGGCCCTGGAGAGTCCCCTGGAGTCCCCCCTGCTTTGATGTTCAAGCAGGAATCCATCAAGATTACCTGAGATCAGGGAAAGGGCACCTGAATCTGCTCCTGGACAAACTGAAAGCCCCTAGTTCCCTTTATCTCTTCCCAGTATTCTTATTTGCCTATCTTTAATGACCTATCTAGTGAATCACTGAGAAATTCACTGTCAGAGGCAGAGCAAACTCAATGAGCTGCCACCATCAGCTGAGGAATAAGCATGAAAATGAGTCGCCCTTGGACCAGCTTCTCTGCATCTCACTTCTTAATTTTACCCTCTGATCTCTCAACATAGACTTAATGGCCATTATACTGACATAGAATCTTCAAAAAAGTTATTGAAACCAAAAAGAATGGAAAGCAGGGACTCAAAGAGATATTTATACATCCATATTCATAGCAGCATTATTCAAAACAGCTAAAAGGTGGAAGCAATTCTTGTCCATTGATGGATAGATGGATAAACAAAATGTGACCTATACATACAATGGAATATTATTCAGCCTTAAGAAGGAAAGCAGGACTTCCCTGGTGGCGCCTGCCAATGCAGGGGACATGGGTTCAAACCCTGGTCCGGGAACATCCCACATGCTGTGGAGCAACTAAGCCCATGCGCCACAACTACTGAGCCCATGTGCCACAACTACTGAAGCCCTCGCACCTAGAGCCCATGCTTCTCAACAAGAGAAGCCACCGCAGTGAGAAGCCCGTGCGCCGCAAAGAAGGGTAGCCTCCTCTCACCGCAGCTAGAGAAAGCCCATGCACGGCAGCAAAGACCCAATGCAGCCAAAAATAAATTAATTAATTAATTTTAAAAAAGAAAAGGAGGCAATTCTGACACATGCTACAATATGGATGAACCTTAAGAACATTACGCTAAGTGAAATAAGCCCGTCACAAAAAGACAGATACTGTATGACTTCACTTATGTGAGGTACCCAGAGTGGTCAAAGTCATAGAGACAAAAAGTAGAAGGGTACTTGCCAGGGGATGGGGGGAGGAGGGAATGCGGAGTCACTGTTTAATGGGCACAGAGTTCCAGTTTGGGAAGATGAAAATTTCTGGAGATGGGTGATGGTGATGTTTGCACAAAATACGATGTACTTCATTGCCACTGAACTTTACATTTTAACATGGTCAAGATGGAAATGTGATGTTATGTGTATTTTACCACAGTTAAAATTGTTGTAGGGACACAACATGGGAAGAATCGGTTGGGAGGAGGTGATGATCCCCTCTCCTCACCCCCACCCCAGACACACCTGGGCAGCTGGAGTAATTTCTTTACGTATTTAGTTTCCATGTGAGCACCCAGTTAGTGATTTATTTCGCTGCTTTACACTCCTGAGCGTAAGAATACAACAGCAAACTCCTCCCTCTTCCTTCACAGTGAAGGGTCAGGTTTTCAGGTTCTTTGGTATTCTGCCCCTTCTCCCATTGAGAATGATCGGCTCTTCTGTGTCTAAAGGCTGCTTAAAAGACAACCCCACCTGGGTGTGGATTTGGTCTTTCTGGACCCGTCTAGGGAGGGTTGGGAGTTATCCCAAATGGACATGGGTTGGAGCAGGGAGGTGGGGCATAGGAGTTTGAGATGGGGGCTTTGAAGGGCTGGGAGAGCTTGCAGCCCCAATGTCAGGAAGGGCTGAGGGTTTGTGGATTTGGGATCTCTGGCCCCAATGGGAAGTTATGTTAATACCTGGAAGAAGGAGTCAATGGTTGCAGTAAGGGGCTTCAAGGGCAGGTGCCCATATGCACACAGCATGGCAGTCCTGTGAGGACATGCCCACCAAGGGGACATAGGGAGGCAGACACTGACACTGGCAGCAACACAAGTGGCAAAAGAGCAAGTACCCAGGACAACCACAGTGGATTAAGGAGTTTATGGGACCACATAATCTCCCTGTTCCTGTGCCAGTCCTTAGAGGGAGGGGAGGGAGCCTGGGCTTGAGGGGCAGGGGAGGAATATGTGCTCAGAGCTGCATATGAGTCAATGGGGAAGAAACCAAGAAGTGTGTCGCTGCCTACACCTTTAACGAGTGCCTTGGAACACTTCCATCTGTCACAATTGTCCATATTTTGCTCTGAATCCAATCTGTGATTCCTATTGTCTTCTTACACTGTGGGATGCTTAGGAAGATGTAACAGATGGCCATGTGTGGCAAGAGTACTCCTTCCCCACTGTCAGGAGTGTTTTTTTTTTTTCATACATTCCTTTTTCTCTCATCCAAAAATAATTTTCTTTATATCAAAAGCAATATGCTGTTTTCATATCGTAGAAAATTATAAAGAAGAAACTTTAAATCTCCCATTATGCTACAGCCACTGAGACAACCACTATTAACTTATTACTGCATCTCCTTCCCAGTTTTTCCCGTGCATTGTTTAAAGTCTTTAGCCACAGGCCTCTTTCAGGTCCCACTGCCCCAGGTATGCCAGTGAACCTGTATTAAACCTTTTACACGCCACTCATGCATACAGTTGCAGATGGAGCCAGGAGTGCCATGTGTGACCCAGAACAGAGAGAAATCTAATCCGCTCATAAAGGATGCAAACCCACCACCTTCTCAGCAGATTCCCCACCAACCACAGATCTGATCCTGATGCAGGCAGTTTAGATGACATTGAGCTGTTTCCAAACGTATATTGGAACTTGCATGATATTTATCTATAAGAACAAGATTGTAAATGGTGTTTAGGTTTCCAGGCCAGTTCAACAAAACTGAAGTGACCAACAACGTAACTGAGAGATCGTTGATAACACTTCTGATCACAGATTCCTCCAAAGTCCTTCTGAATTCCGGGTCCCTCTGAGACCCGAATCTCAGCTGTCCAAGTCTTAACCCCTTCCCCTTGTCTTGGCCCTCTAAACTTGGAGGGTGTGTGGATTTGGCCTGGCAGATGGCAGTGGAAGGTCAAAAGCAAGATGAGAGGACTCAATGGGAGAAGGATGGCATCATTTACATGTCTAGTGCTATTAATCTGGGAGTCAGAGTTGAAATCTTGGGCTTGGGAGTCAGTCTTGACTTAGGGTCAGATCCCAGCTCTGCCTTTTATTAGCTGTGTGAGTTTGGGCAAATCGGTTAACCTCTCTGAGTCTCAGTTTTCTTATCTATAAAGTGGAAATAGTGATACATATTCCTAAGGACTTATGAGAAGATTATATGAGATAGGACGTCATTTCTCAGACTTGAGAATGACTCTATCTTAGATCCCCACTGTTGATTTGAATTATTTAAGTTAGGACATGTCTTAAATACTGACAAATATATTCTTATACAACTATACAACCAAAGGCAAGTTTACAAGTAAAAAGAACAAACAAAAAGCCAATAAAAGTAAAATCAATTAACGTGAAGGAAGACGTTATTTTGCTGAAATTAATTCAGCTTCTTGAAACATTCACTTCTAGCAACTGCCAGAGCATGGTTCTTTTGAGCTTGGCATCTCTAGTCCACTACATGCTGTATGATGATTAGTCTCACCTACAACCTGAGTCTTAGATGTTGTACCCTGGAGGACTGCAGGCTGTCTTCAACCCAGGGACATGTTTCATTTGCCCCTCACAATATTCGGAGTTTTTTTTTCAGTTAGTTGCTATTATAGAAGAATTAAGACATTTCACACAAACTCTGCCTTTCCAGCTTCTCCTGAATAGCTGGAAGATCTAGCCCCATGAGGCCCACATTCCCACAAGGCCACAGAGTCTGGAGCTGAACGGCAGCCCCTCTAGCCTAGGCCTGGGCTTCGGTTTTGCCCCCAACTCCACTCCCCCAGCTGTACTCATTCATGTCAGCTGCCAGACCCTGTGGTATTCGGGTCTGTGACCCCTCCCTATATGACTTGTTGAAAAGCATCTGTTCTTTCTTCACTAGCTAGTGACAATTAAACAGCGCTTCAAGACACCCACAAAAGGTGAGAAACCCAAGAGCAAAATAGTTGCTGAAATTATGAGTATTCAGTTACAAGGTGTCCATCTAGATGACCCAGCCAAATATGTTTATGTAAATGTGTTTGAAGATTACAGGCATACTTTGTTTTATTACACATCACTTTATTGTGCTTCACAGATAATGCATTTTTTTTTTTTTTTTTTTTTTTTACAAATTGAAGGTTTGTGGCAACCCTGTATGGAACAAGCCAATTGGCACCGTTTTTCCAACAGCATTTGCTCACTTCATGGCTCTGTGTCACACATTTGGTCATTTTTGCAATATTTCAAACTTTTTCATTATTATTATATTTGTTATGGTGATTTGTGGTCAGTGATCTTTGACGTTATTATTGCAAAAAGATTACAACTCACTGAAGGCTCAGATGATGGTTGGCACTTTTTAACAATAAAGTATTTTTTAATTAAGGTATGTAGATTGTTTTTTAGACATAATGCTATTGCACTTTTAATAGACTACAGGATAGTATAAACATAACTTTTATATACACTGGGAAACCAAAAAATCCATGTGACTTGCTTTATTGCAATATTCACTTTTTGCAGTGGTTTAAACCCACAATATCTCCAAGGTATGCCCACCTTATTGAAGTGAAAATACAAAATGTTTAAATTCTCCCAGGATATTCTTAGTCCCTGTGGGGTCCTTGAACCCCAGTTTGAGAACCACTGAGATAAGCGTGTCAAGCACTTAGAACTGTGCCTAGCGCAAAGACTAATAAAAGGGCAAGGGTGTTTCAATGATATGGCCTGAACAATGGGAAAGTTGCCAGAAGGTTCCTGCTGCCTGCCTGCTTGACTCTGAGTCACAGGTTAAGCTCATTGACATTTGACTTGTGGTTCACCATCCTTTGCAGAGCTCCTTCTTTGGGGTGTACACTCTGAATTGTCCATCTGCTCCGAGAGCTCTGCCCCTAAGACTTCTCCTTGCAGACCTTCATTTGCAGAGACCAGAGTAGCAGAGAGGTGACTCCACCCCTCCCCCTCTGAAAAGAAACCATGCACTTTTAGCTTCTGGAATCTCTGTGTCAGGTGGTTAATCCTCACTGCTCATGGAGGGGCAGAGATTCACATGCAAAAATGAAGTCAAGGGCTTCTCCAAACCGATTACAAGGCATTTGCTGACTTTTCTTTTTTTAAATAAATTTATTTATTTATTTTTGGCTGTGTTGGGTCTTTGTTGCTGCATGCAGGCTTTCTCTAGTTGTGGCGAGCAGGGGTACTCTTTGTTGCAGTGCGTGGGCTTCTCATTGCGGTGGCTTCTCTTGTTGCGGAACACAGGCTCTAGGCGCATGGGCTCAGTAGTTGTGGCACGTGGGCTCAGTAGTTGTGGTGCATGGGCTTAGTTGCTCTGCGGCGTGTGGGATCTTCCCAGACCAGGGCTCGAACCCGTGTCCCCTGCATTGGCAGGCGGATTCTTAACCACTGTGCCACCAGGAAGCCCGGCATTTGTTGATTTTTTAAGCAGATCTTAACAAAAGGAGGTGGGGGAGTAAAGGGAGATATGCTTATTTGATTTGAATGGTCTTAGAGAAATCAACAATATGAGAGAAAGTAGGAGGAAAAAGTACAGGTCTAGAGATCACACATGGGAATGGAAGGGTGCCACTGAACATTGTCTAAGGTAGGGACACATTTCTAAATCCCAAATGTCCAATAAACAGGATCAAATTGATCAGCACCAAAAGATGAGCCCACTACCTGGACACTGCTGAGAAGTAAATGGAAAAAAATCAAAACTATAGGACATAGAAATCCATTTTCCCTTTGTGGATCAAATTAAGTTTCCATGGCAAGCATAACCCAATCTTCTTATTGTTTGAGGCTCTTAATTAGTAGTAAGCCACCTCCGAGCATATACCCCTTCAAATTTTCTTTGCTAGCTTACTGTGAATGGACAGTGATGAGAATGGAGAATAATGGGGGAACAGATGGAAAAGAAGTGGTGTCTGAGTCTTGCACGTGCTGCTGGCAGATGCCTGGAGGGAACTAGTGCAGGGAGAGGATGAAAGGTCTTGAAGCACTTTTCTGAGAGTTGGTGAGCAACCCAAAGACGCACTGAGGACTTTTCTTCCCAACAGGCTCATGCTGACCCAGCATGTGGACAGAGACTGGTCAAGGGCAGGATGGTACACAGAGCCCCTGACTTACTCACGGAAGTGAGTAAATTCCTCAGGATCAAAATAAACAACACACTCCTCAGTGACTATAATCATGACCAATCCTGCCCCACAGGAGTCCTGCTGCACCATCCATGGCCACTTTTGGTCCATGAAAGGCTGGGGAAGGAGCCTTCACTCTAGTAGCTCGTCCTGCCTAGAACTGAATAGGGGACTGTCTTGGCCTTCTCAGGCTGACATAACAAAATACCCTAGAATGGGTGGCTTAAACAACATAAATGTATTTCTCACAGTTCTAGAGGCTGGGAAGCCCAAGATCAAGATGCTGGTCCTCTTCAGTGGTCCTCTTCCTGGCTTCAAATGGCCACCTTCTTGTTGTGTCTCACATCTGCCACTCTTTGGTGTTTCTTATAAGGACACTAATGTTTTTGGATCAGGGCCCCACCCTTATGACCTTAATTACCTCCTTAGAGGCCCATCACCAAATACAGCCGCAATTGTGGGGCTTAGGATTTCAACCTATGAATTTTGGGGGGACACAGTTCAGTCCATAGCAGGGACTGTCCATGCATTATCATTTCAAGTGTCACAAACACACCCACCCAGTCCATCCCAGTGGCTTGATTGATGTTAATACAGTCTCCACAGATAGAAGTAAGGACATACTACACTTGTCCACTTAACCAGACCTAGTAAAAGTTTTTCCTACCAGCAGTGACCAGAGAATGCCTTTACCCTGACCACACAGAGCTTCAGCTTGAGGGGAGAGGGGAAAGAAGCCTAAAGTTTCCTTCAGAGGCCAACCTCTCCATTTTGCAGATGAATAAACTGAGGCTCAGAAAAGTAATGCTTTGGATTTGTTAGGGACTAAGAGGCCCATCCTCATGAATTTATACTCTGCACCAGGTCTGTTTGAATTTGTAGAAAAATTGAGTTTCATGTATGTTTTCCCATGTTAACATGCTGAGGACAGTACTGGGAATTCTCTATGGGACTTCAGCCATGGAGCCAGCCATGGGCACAGGAAACAGAGGGACCCTCAAAGTGCCTTCTGACCATGCTCGGCTGAATTCCAGTGCCCAGGAGTCTGGAGAAAATTCTGCCCTAAGTTCTCAAATATAAGAAAAAATGAGCTTATGGAATGAAAAGTCCTTTAAAAAGAGAAGATATTTAAACCCAGGGTACAGTTCCTCAGATTAAAGTCATGCATCCCCCCACCTCCCTATTATCCTGGGGTTTTTTTTAAATAAGAACAGATGAGATGGATTGCAAAGCAATTCTGCCTTTGCACCACGGTGGCTTAACGCTTCAGTAAAAACTTCAGCTTTAGTCATTATTATGGGTTGAATTATGTCTCAGAATGTGAACTTATTTGAAAATAGGGTCATTGCAGATGTAATTAGTTAATTTGAGGTCACACTGGAGCAGGGTGGGCCCTTAATCCAGTACAACTGGTGTCCTTATAAAAAGATGCTGTGATGTTACAAGGGAGGAAGGCCATGCGATGATGAAGGCTGAGGTGGGAGGGATGCCACTGCAAGCCAAGGAATGCCAGCAGTCACCAGCAACAGCAGCAGCTGGGAGAGAGGCGTGGAACCAACTCTCCCTCAGAACCGTCAGAAGGAACCAACCCTGCCCACACGTTGCTTTTGGACTTCCAGCCTCCAGAACTCTGAGAGAATAAATTTCTGTTGTTTTAAGCCACCCAGTTTGTAGTAATTTGTGAGGACAGCCTTAGGAAACTAGTATAGGCGTTTTGCATAGAATTAGACCCCAGAAAAGAATGAACTGGCTGGGACCGTCACTGAAAGGTACGAGACTAGAAAGAGGAAATAGTCCCAGTCCAAAAATGTAAATATGCAGTTCCAGTGTCGCCAGTCCCCTATCCCTTGCCCCAGGTGGACATGGCGAATGGGTCACAGCCGGCTCTCCCACGGGGCCGGGGCCAGGCGTCTGAGTGCTTCTCTACCAGCGCTCCAGGCTGCCACTCACGTCAGAGACCCCTACCCAGTTCTGATCCCTTCCTCTTCAAGAGATACTTTCGACTCCCTTGTGCCTCCTTACTCCACAGTCCACTCTTTCTCTGAGTATTTAGTGAGCGCCTGATAGACTGAACCACAAGAACAACTTCATGGCTGAGAGAGACGGACGAGAAGCTGGGTCCAGCCCAGGAGTGGGAGATGCTGCTAGGAGAGAGAAAGGCCAGGAAACACATAGCATATTAATTCATATATTAATTAATTCCTATTAATTAATTTATGCCAGGCAGACGGTGACAGCATCTACAGGCAATGCCCTGAGTATCTAATAGTGAAATCTATGCTCCTACTTAGCAATTCCAAACAAAGCTGTTTTCTCTTTTAAGGAAAAAGGAAACCTAAATAACACTCCAGTCTTCAACAGAACTGTCTGCACAAACAAACCATTCATGCAACGTGGGTTTTTAAGGACAGGTTTCCATTTGCTGCAGGTGCTTCCAAGGCATGGTGTGAAAAGTTGTGTTTCCTCTAGCTCTCTTTTCTGTGTAGCCTGGACACAACTGCATCTGTGCTTTCCCTGCCTTTCCTATCACTACAGTCACAACAACTCAAATGAACTTTAAACAAAGACATGTCTTGTTGTCACGCCCACTTAGCCCACTGCCGGCTGTGTGAGTAACATGTCTGTCCTTAGGTCTTTGGAATAAACTGACTCTATTTTATCAGAACTTATGTCTCCTCATCTGTTATCTGCATGCCCTTCACACCGACATGCTGTGTTCAACTTTTTAACCAAGTGTTTACTGCTGGTGGCACCCCCCAACCCCCCACCCCGCCCCATTCACTTCCTGCCATTCTTGTATTTGCATTACATTAATATGCAAATGAAATGAAATGAGACACTTCTTTATTCAGTTGAGAAGTCACAGTTCTAGGACTGAAGATGGGCTGGTTTATTTTTTAATAGATTTTTATAACACCAAGTTTTGCTGCTGTTGGAAAGCAGATGTTTGCCTGCCTTCTTTCCTTTTCTTTCGTTTCTTCCTTTCTTCCTTCCTCTTTCTCTCACTTGCCCTTGATGGTGATCAGGACAGGCTACCCCAAAATATGGCACCTTGGCATATTAAACATTTTAAACTGAAAGAGTTTGAGAAAAAAGGCAAAAGCAGGAAGGTCACTCTGACCTCCCCCCACAAACTTTCTTCCCTGAAACAGGTCATAATCTTCATTTCCTTATGAAGCCTCTCATGTCACATAAAACTTCTATTAAATAAATTGTGTGGGGACTTCCCTGGTGGCACAATGGTTAAGAATCCTCCTGCCAGTGCAGGCGACACAGGTTTGAGCCCTGCTTCAGGAAGATTGCACGTGCTGCGGAGCAACTAAGCCTGTGCGCCACAACTACTGAGCCTGCGCTCTAGAGCCCGAGAGCCACGACTACTGAGCCCACATGCCACAGCTACTGAAGCCCACGCGCCTAGAGCCCATGCTCCACAACAAAGAGAAGCCACCGCAATGAGAAGCCTGTGCACCACAACGAAGAGTAGTCCCAGCTCACCGCAACTAGAGAAAGCCCGCGTGCAACATCGAAGACCAACGCAGCCAAAAAAATTATAAATAAATAAATAAATTGTGTGCTTTTCCCTGTTAATATGTCTTTGTCAGTTTAATTTTCAGACCCTAAAATGTCAAGAGACCCTAAGAAGATAAAGAAAACTTTTTCCTCCCCTGTACCCTCTCTTTGTTTCTTCCTTCATTTCTTATTTATTTATTTTGTTGTGGTAAAATATACATAACATAAAATCTACCATTTTAACCATTTTTAAAGGTACAGTTCAGTGACACCAAATGCATTCACCAGCAAGTTAATTTTGGAAATGTTAACAAACTGATTCTAAAGTTTGTATGAAGAGCTGAAAGACCCAGAATAGCCAACACTGTATTAAAGGAGAAGAGTAAAGCCAGAGGATTGACACTACTTGTCTTTGACTTACTATAACACTGTGGTAATGAAGACAGAGTGTTTTGGTGAAAGAATAGACAAATAGATCAATGGAACAGAATAGAAAGCTCAGAAAGAGACACAATACAATGTGGAAAAGATAGTCTTCAATAAAAGGCACTGAAACAACTGGACATCCACATGCAAAAAAATGAATCTAGACAGAGAGCTTATACCTTTCACCAAAGTTAACTCAAAATGGTTCATAGACCTAAATGTAAAATGCAAACCTACGAAACTCCTAAAATTAACACAGGAGAAAAAACTCGATGTCTTGGGGCATGGCAATGACTTTTTAATATACCAAAAGCACAATCCATGATAGAAATAATTGGTAAGCTGGACTTCATTAAAATTGAAACCTTATGTTCTGCAAAAGACACTGTTACGAGGTTGAGAAGACAAGCCACAGAACTGGGAGAAAATTGCAAAAGACATTTGATAAAGGACTATGAGTCAGAGTACACGAAGAACCCTTAAAACTCACAAATAAGAAAACAAACAACCTGATTAAAAACTGGGCAGAGGGCTTCCCTGGTGGCGCAGTGGTTGAGAGTCTGCCTGCCGATGCAGGGGACGCGGGTTCGTGCCCCAGTCCGGGAAGATCCTGCATACCGTGGAGCGGCTGGGCCGGTGAGCCCTGGCCGCTGGGCCTGCGCGTCCGGAGCCTGTGCTCCGCAACAGGAGGGGCCACAACAGTGAGAGACCCACATACTGAAAAAAAAAAAAAAAAAAAATCAGTGGTTGCCAGGGGCTGGTGGGGAGGGAGGGATGAATCTGCAAAGCCCAGAGGAGTATTAGGGCAGCGAAATTATTCTGTATGATGCTATAATGGTAGATACATATGATTATATATTTGTCAAAATCCATAAAATGTACAACACCAAGAGTAAACCCTGGTATTAACTATGGACTTTGGTTGATAATGGTACGTCAATGTAGGTTCATCAATTATAACAAATCTACTACTCTGGCACAGGATGTTAATGGTGAGGGGGCTGTGCGTGTGTGGAGGTAGGGGATATATGGGAACTCTCTGTACTTCCTGCTGTGAACCTAAAACTGCTATAAAAATAAAGTCAATTTAATAAATAAGTATTTTTAATAATTCAGTATTCACCTGCTGCTGTATGACCTTGTTATTCCATTCCTAGCTATTTACACAAGTGAAATGAAAACATATGTCCACACAAAGACTAGGACACAAATGCTCAGAGCAGCTTTATTCACATGAAATAAAAATTGGAAACAACTCTGATGTCCATCAATGGGTGAATGGCTAAACAAAATAGGGCATATCTATGAAATGGATATAGCAATAAAGAGGAACAGACTCCTGATACCCTAAAATCATTATGCTAATGCAGAGAAGCCAGAGCAAAAGAGTACAGACTATATGATACCATCTATATAGAATTCTAGAAAGTGTAAATTAGCCTGCATGGTGACAAAAAACAGATCAGCAGTGCTGGCTGAGGGGTGGAGGGAGGAAAGTACTGGAATGGGCATTGGGAAACTTGTGGGTGATGGAAACGTTCTGTGGCCGATTGCTGTGGTGATTTCACAGGTGTGGATTCCTGTTAAACGTCATCCAATTGTACACTTTAAAAGGATGGAAATAACTTTATTTACAAAACAGAAACAGACTCATAGACTTAGAAAATGAGTTTATGGTTACCAGGGAGGAAGGGTCGGGGGGAGGGATAGATTGGGATTTGGGGATTGACGTGTACACGTTACCATATTTAAAGTAGATAACCAACAAGGACCTACTGTGTAGCACAGGGAACTTTGCTCAATATTCTGTAATAACCTAAATAGGAAAAGAATTTGAAAAATAATAGATACATGTATGTGTGTTGGGTTGGCCCGAAAGTTCATTCGGTTAATGAATACGTTGTTCAATAAAGTTCTTGGTGAAAATGAAAAATGAGTCTCTTATTTTTGCTTAAAACCGAACGAACTTTTTGGCCAGCCCAATATAATAATCACTTCGCTTTATACCTGAAACTAACACAATATTGTTAATCAACTATGCTCCAATACAAAATAAAAATTTTACAAAAAAGGATGGCATTCATTGTATGTAATTACACCTCAATAAAATTTAAAAATCTAATCAGTTAAATGGGTAGCAACTGTGGGCTTTCACTTGAATCAGGTTTATGGAAAAATTGAACATTAGACTAATGAAATGCCATACCTGGAGAAGAATATACGTTAAAAGCTTTCAAAATGTTTTTGGGCCCAAATCAAGGAATGTATTCTGAGGAAATCACAAGGGTGTTCATCCTAATATTATTTATAAAGAAAAAATTGAAATGACCCAAATGGTCAGTAAGGAGGATTAGCTGAGTATATTACAGTACACACATATGCTATTCCACGATGGTCTTTGCAAATAATGTTGCTGAAGTGTATTTAATGCCACAGACATTTACAGTACATTAATGAGTGAAAAAAACTCTGGTTGCCAAAAAATCTGGTTGTATATATGGTATGACCCCATCTTTAAAGAAATCACGTTGCTAAATACTTCGATGTCTGGATGGCATACACTAAAATAGTAACATTTATTATCTCTTGGTGGTAAAATTATGGGTAATTTTAGCCTTCTTTGTCTCCTTCTCCTTTGACTGATGCACAATAAGCAGGCGTGATGTTTATTGATAGTGATAATGATTTCCCAAAGCCTGTCAGCTACTCTCGGAGGAGGGAACCCTGGCATGATTGTTCTATAAATGCTGTTTCTTGGAGACGGTGAAAGGGATGCCCTGAGCACTGCTTTGACCCTTCCCCACCCCATTCCCAACCTCAGGAATGTAGGTGAGATCGCTGAAGGTGCGACATTAGGACAAATGGTGAGGAAGGAATTTGCTTCCCTCCCAGTCCCCAGACATGCCACAGACCCTCCCTGCAGTTTGCTCTTGCCTCCTCTGTCCAAGAGACAGGTGGAAGGATGGCCTGGTGATGCCCAGAACCACAGGAGGCCTCTGGATGCTCTGGACTAGCTGTACCTTCTTTTCACCTGCACAAGCTCCGACTGGCAGGGAAATTTCCTTCAAAGCCCAGCCATTAATGACACCACCAGGAGATCTTAAACCGGGTGCAGCCACCAACACCCAGCTAGGGCAAAGTCTGATGACAGCCTCAAATAGGAAGATCAGCATTTGACTGTAACACCGACGCTGCCCAGGTGGGGTCCCCTTGCAGGACCTGACATCTGCCTGCCCTCCAAGTTTCTGATTGTGGGCCCCTCCCAGAATTAGGACTTGGGTTTTAATGATAATCTTTATCAACCTTCTCCACTCTCCCTGCTCCTACATAGACCTACAGTTGAACCTGTACCCTGTCCATATGTGAGCATGCCCCACCCCCAGGCAACCAGACCCCTTTATGAATGTTTAGCCCCAAGTATTCTTTCTGGTAACACTATCAGCCACGTCCAGAAAGCATCCAGGTGGGAGAACAGTGCAGACCCGCCTGACACATGTGCTCACTTTGCTGGCTCTGCGACTCAGGCAGGTGACCTCACTCATCTGAGCACCACCTTCATCTTTAAAATGTGGATAGTACTGTCCTTATGGATTTGTTATGGAGATTACATGAGAGAAAGGAATTTATAAAGTGCTGTATAATATAACCGTCTTCAGGGAATTCAGACTTCTTATGGCTTTTCTCCATGAAATCTTCTTATACTTTTCTATGTTAAAAAAAAAAAAGTCTAATAACACAAAACAGGAAAAATATTTTTAAAATATTCATCCTCCTAAGTTTGGAAAGCCTTTCGAACCTCTCTCTCCTTCCACACATACACCTTATATCTATAGATGAGCTATGGCTAATATCAAAACAAATCTGCTTTTCCTTAGAAACAGTGGGTAAAGGAGCGGGGGATTCAAGACAGCCATACGAGGGTAAAACTAGGGACATCCTTTAGGTTATTAAATATCAAGGAGTATATGTAGAGTGAGAAAAGCAGAGGGTGGGATAAGGCCTATGGGGTCTCAGCATTTGAGGATGGGGTTGAAGAAGAGAAGCTTACAAAGCAGAATGAGAAATAGTAGTCACAGAAGTCGGTGTGGCAGAGACGACTAGTTGCCCCAACATTCATTCTCTTTTCCATGGTGGTAGAATTTTAAACAGGTACATGGCTACCCAGCTAAAGACTGTATTTCCCAGCCTCTAGTGCAGCTAGATATGAACATGTGACTCTGTTCAGGCTAACAGTATCTAAACAGGAGAGATGTGGACAACTACAGGTTATTCTCTTAAAGGGAAGAAGTGTGTCCTCCCCTATGTATTTTCCTTTTATCCCAGTGGTGGAATGAAGCTGTGGTGAAGAGCCATCTGGGGCGATGCACACAGGTGGAACATCTAGGAATGTTGGAGCAACAAGATAGAAAGAACCTGGGCCTCTGACAATGTCACAGAGCAGAGCCAAGATACCAACTCCAGTGTTGGCATGAAAGTGAAATAAGATCCTATGCTTTCTAAGCAGCTATTTCTTTAGATCTCTTAAATGTGGCTGAATCAATATCTGTCTTACCCAGTGCATTCAGGGAAAAGACAAGTTAAAAAGGGAGTGACTAACAGAGAGAAATGCAGCTAATAGGTCAAATAAGATGAGGGCTGAAAAGCTTCCCTTTGGTTAAGCAAAAAGGAATTCACTGGCGACTCCAGTGAGAGCATTTTCAAGGGGTGATATCATCAGAGGCTCAATTCTAAGAGTAAACTCCAAGCGAGGAAGGATGCACAGTAAATATAAGCACTTTGCCAAAAAGTTCAACTGTAAAGGAGGCAATAGCTAGGTAATAACTGGAGCGTGACATGGAGTTGAAAAAAAATCCTGCCTCACCTCTCTTGTCCTATTTTATGGGATTCTCAAAGAATAGGAACCTATCCTAACAGTAATTGCTTATATTCTCTACCTATTTTACTTACTGATGATGGTGTAGCAAATCACTTCAAAATTTAGTGGCTTAAACTACAAGAATTTACTACTTCTCAGGATTCTGTGGGATGACTGAGCTAACATGTTTCAGGTGATGTGGGCTGGAGCACTGGCATGTTTGGAAGCCCCAGATGGCTGGTTATCTATTGACCAGAGGTCCTCTCCATATGGTTGCTTGAGCTTCCTTGTGGCATGGCAGTCAAGTTCCAAGAAAACACATATCAAGAGTACAAAAGCATGAGCTGCTAGTACTTCCTAAGCCTTAGACCTGAAACTAGCATGGCATCACCCTCACCACAATCTTTTAAAATAGATCACCGGGCAGCCAGATATAACGGGAGGGGGCTACATAAGTATATGAATACAAGGAGGTTTGGGGGACCACCAAAGTAACAGCCTACCACATGGAAATGACGCTGCAGGGGAGAGAGAGATTACAAAGGGGTGGGAGGAAGCTTTTTGACGTGGTGGGTATCTTTTTATATTGGTTGTAGTGATGGTTTCATAGGTGATATATATCAGGGAAAATTCAGTTAACAATCAAACTAAGAAGAACAACAAAAAGGGGGGATTATATTCTAGCCAAACTGAGGATTATAATCCAGGGAAACAGACTCTCAGAAAGCTCTGAGAGCTGTTACACCTGTTAGAAGTAGAAGGCACAGTCAGACACATTTTTGAGACAAACGATCTTACATCAAAATGTCATATTGAAAAAAAAAATGTCATATTGATATTTTGCATAAAGTTCAGCAAGGATACATAGTCCAGGCAAGCACATACAAAGCAAGTCACCATGACCCCCTACAAAGCTGGGAAGGAACGCTATGCTTTTAAGAAGTTGCATTGCTAGCGTCAGAAGAAAAACAAAGATCTTTGTTTTTGTGGTGGAGCAGGCACTCCCGTCTTTGAGGAAGCTTGGTTAATGTGTAATGCAGATGCTCACTGCATATTAGTGGGGGAGGGAGGAGGCCCATACAAGCACGGAGAGGGAATTTTATGTTTAAATTTTCTTGTCCTGCTTTAAAATATTAATTTCATTTCCATATATATAGAGAGAGAACTTACCGAATTATACACTTTATTTTTTTATAAATTTGTTTATTTATTTTTGGCCGCGTCGGGTCTTCGTTGCTGCGCATGGGCTTTCTCTTCTTGTGGCGAGTGGCGGCTACTCTTCGTTGCAGTGCACAGACTTCTCACTGCGGTGGCTTCTTTTGTGGAGCACGGGCTCTAGGTGTGCAGGCTCAGTAGTTGTGGAACGTGGGCTCAGTAGTTGTGGCTTGCAGGCTCTAGAGCACAGGCTCAGTAGTTGTGGCGCACGGGCTTAGTTGCTCCTAGGCATGTGGGATCTTCCTGGGCCAGGGCTCGAACCTACGTCTCCTCCATTGGCAGGTGGACTCTTAACCACTGGGCCACCAGAGAAGTCCCCAAATTGTACACTTTAAATTTGTACAATTTACTGTATACCAATTGTAACTTAATAAAGTCATTTTTAAAAAGAAAGCAATCTACTTACAGAAGAGAGAAATATTTCAATAAATGATGGTATATCCATTAAGTGGAATCTTTTATAGCCATTATCCGTGATAAGAAGAGTATGAAGTTACACTGGGAAATGTTTATGACGTGAGGGCAAATGAAAAAAGCCATATGAAATTCTGGGTGGACTGAAAATTTTGTGAAAATGTGTGAGCCAAACTAGAAAAGCACATGCAAGATGAAGATACCTTCATTAGGGAGGGAGAATACCATGGGTTTAGAATACCATGGATTTTCCTCTTTAATTGTCTAAACGTTCTGCTATGGTGTTGCTGTATTTTCTTTAGAATTCGTCTCGCGATCCTTTTATTTTGCATGCATTCAGTTATCTAGGCCTCTTCAGCTCCTGCCCTAGCAGTGTCAATCTGTGTCTGTCTAAAGCACTTTCTTCCTGTGTGGGTCACTCCTGATGCGGGGCCACTTGTACTGGGCTTCAGGTGTGGGCAGGCTGTGCTGCCGTGGGGTGACGCGACGCTTCTGTGCCCATCGGTCCTAATAATAGGCTTTTGCTACCTCTCCCACCGGGAGCTGTCACACCGGCTTCCAAACCTAGATAGGTTCTATTTCAGAAATACTTCCTTATCAGTCATTCACTTCCCACTTCCCTTTGCCGCCACCTTCTTCTAAAATACACTGGCTCAGCAAGCTCTTTGGGCCTGAATCACCGCCAGACTCCCAGCTCCCTGCCTGCCTGCCCCAGCTGCTCACCCACCACTTAACAGGACCGCACAAGGCTTCATTTACCTCGGCCGCATCCAAAGATGGGAACTTAGCTACCACCAGTGTCAGCCGCTACTACCTGCCCCTCCATCTCTCTCCCTCCTTCCTGACATATTATCTTGTCACAAAGGAGCTACTTGGGGGAACATGCTATTATTCTTTCCTAGGTGTCACACAGTCACAAAGGCAAATTTCCAGGGAGATGGGCCTCAGCAGGCCAGTGCCCAGGACTGGGAAGAGAAGGGAGTTGGACCTTTACTCACATCCCACTGGCTCCAAGTACCCATTTTACCTGCCATGATGATGCTTACTGTCTGCTTAAGGTCAGCTCTGCCCCTCAGGATGATGGACGCGGAAAGACAGGCGATGGCAGGCTGGTGTTTACTGTCTTCATCCCCCAAATGAAGCGTGGGCAGCAGGTCTGTGATGAAGGATTGCAAACCGGAGCCAGAGAGGCACCTGCCAAGCTCTGCACCTGGTTGACAGAAGGGTGGGGTGGAGAGCGAGCATGCCAGGGATGCAGGGGTGCCCGCCTGCACCCAGCTCCTGCCATGTGCTCTGTCGGGGAGCCTCTTCGGCTGTGGCAGGCAGCCTGACGTCTGTTCAACTGCTCTGAAGGTGGCCACGCGAAGACTCAAGCGTGGTACAACAGAATGGCTCAGACTCTGTCAAATTGATTTGTTCCGAAAAAGGGACTTCTTTTTTCTCTCGGCGGAAGTCCTGTCAGTTGTATCCAGGGCAGCCCAGGCTGCTCCTGGAGAAAACGTAGCTCCTTAGCCGCGTGTGGGGCAGGCTGGCCTCCGACAGCTGCTCTCTTGGTCTTACCAGCCCTTGCGCTCTCCTCCCAAGCAGCCTTATAAAGCCATCTTTTCTCCTATATTTCTCTGCTGACCTTCTGCCTCTCTCACTGTCTTTTTTTTTTTTTTTTTTTTGCGGTACGCGGGCCTCTCACTGCTGTGGCCTCTCCCGTTGCGGATCACAGGCTCCGGACGCGCAGGCTCAACGGCCATGGCTCACAGGCCCAGCCGCTCCGCGGCATGTGGGATCTTCCCAGACCGGGGTGCGAACCCGCGTCCCCTGCATCGGCGGGCGGACTCTCAACCACTGCGCCACCAGGGAAGCCCCTCACTGTCTTTTTGATTCTCTGCTTTAAGTTTGCACTAAACTTTTCGCAGAAATACATTTTGCCGGCTATGCTTGCCATTGAATCATCCAAATGCCAGGGTACAGTCTGAGGAACGCGTGTTGATGGGCTATGCTGTAGCCAGGATCCTTTGCCCTTTCTCTCTGAGCTCCTGCCTTTCCCTGGTCCCAAACAGGCAAGAAAATACAAGCACGGGCACAGGTGCACACCCATTCACCACCCCCATTCCCCCACACACAGAAATTCTAGAAGAAAATAGAGTGCCCCAAATTCTCCCTTTTCATTGTTCATGATTTGCATAATAAAAAGTTTCCTATCTCTGTCCATTCTATTATTATGCAAATATACAATATTGCAAAACTGTGGGAAAACAGTTATCAAGTTGGACCCTCAATCATTTACAATTACATTTATGCCTCATCCAGAAAGCTTTTTTTTGGTAAGCAGCTGGGTGACTTGAGGGAACTAGATTTATATATCCAGATTATTTTTTAAGGTTAAGAAAATGCTAACTATAATATAAAAAAGTGATGGTGCTTCAAATCCCTCAGACACCCTAAGCACTAATCATAAAGATTTTAGATTTTATTCCACTCTTTACAGATTCAGAAACTGAAGGGCAGATAGGACTCGACTCTCCTGAATTCTAGGCACTTGCCTGTCCCCATGAGGTGGTGGGGTCCTCAAAGGTAGAGTCTGTCATGTTGAAACATCTTTGCAGCCCCATTAGGTCT
Source organism: Tursiops truncatus (assembly GCF_011762595.2). Taxonomy (NCBI): domain Eukaryota; kingdom Metazoa; phylum Chordata; class Mammalia; order Artiodactyla; family Delphinidae; genus Tursiops; species Tursiops truncatus. Next base: position 59,586,091 of record NC_047042.1, read on the forward strand.
GGCACACAGTAGGGACTCAATAAATATCTATTTGTTAATAAGTGACTGGAAAGGACCAGCTATATCAATATGTTCAACATGGGCACTTTCATTAGAACAAGTAATTATTTAATAGATGTATGAATTTGATATTTCTCCCAAATTTCACTCACCTCAGAGGAATCAGCTGAGGTAGCAAACTGCCATGGACAGCAGGATTGGACAGCAGTGTCCAAGTTAAGAAAGACTTAGTTTCTCAGAGAGGTACCATTTTCACATACAGCATCAGTTTCTGGGATTTTGTGAGACAGGACTGTTTGTACAGTTTTACAGAGATTTGACTGCTTATACAGCCAGACTTGCTCCGGAGCCCTCAAGGATGTAAGTTTGGGTGTGTTTACCCTGCCACATGGCAGTTCTGAAGGTGGCCACATGTTGGGTGTTGGACTTGCCTGTGACTCTCCGCCCAGGCTGCGTGGCAATATCACCTGTGGAGCTTCTTAAGCAGTACCTTTTGCCCAGATTAAATAAGAGCTCTGGAGTAGGGTTCACGTGTCACATTTGAAAGCTCTCTAGAGAGGCCTTCAATGCAGCCAGGCCTGGCACCCTCTGGCAAGCCATGGGGAAAACGAGGCACAGAGAAGGAGGGGTGGGAGGAGAGAGCTCCCTTCTGCCTTCTACAAGCTCCGAGTTTGCTTCCAGCCAGTAGAGCTTGAACTCTGATGTATACACAGATCACCTGGGCGTCGTGCTGAAATGCAGATTCAGATTCAGTAGGTCTGGCTGGGGCCTGAGATGCTAGAACACGCTCCAGTTCCTTAGAATTCCGTGCTCACATGGTCAGAAGCTGATTGCCAAGGCCAGTGTGGATCTCTTCCCTGGATCCATCCTCCCAAGAATGAGCTCCACCCCCAGAGGGCTCTCCGATTGATCTGAGCCGTGGCTAAGGGCAGTCTTTGGGGAGCATGGATGGAGCTTGTGTACAAAAGTCCCTCTCAGGGAAAGGTGGAAGCAGGGTGGGAGGAGAGATGGAGCAGGCCATGTGCTGGGGGCATCCAGCTGTACTCTTGCTCTGGGCCCCACCAATGTTAGGGGCAGGCCTAGTGCCCGGACCTGATGCCCAGGCCCACATGTGGAAGGGCTGACATAGCTGAAAGTGGGCTGCATTCCAAGACTTTGCTGGTGACTGTGGGCTTGGAGACCCCGCCTCACACACAATCACTGAAGGGAAAGCGTTGCTACTGCAGTGATAAAAGGCCAGTGGGACTCCAATCTTTGGAAGTCCTTTCTGTGCCTTGGCGTAAGCCAACTTAGACGGTGAGGGTAGCAATTTCCCATCCTTGCCTCCCAGCTGACCAACTTTTACTCAAGCTCAAAATGGTCTGCCTTCTGAAAAGTAGCCTCTTTGTCCTGGAAAGCAAAAACTGGAAGTTTCATTGTAGAAATCACAGCGCTGGAACTTTTTTCAATACTTTAGCATCACTGGAAAACTGAGATTCGATAAAGAGTTCATTATGTTGGAGCAAAAAGATGCGAAAAGGAAGAGCAAGGGTTTATTTGAATTTCTCTTTCTGTGAAATACAGCTGGTGGTAAGACATGCCCTTAAGCCTTGTTTGCTGAGTGCCTTCAGAGCATTCTCAAGTCTTAAAAAGGAAGATTCTGGAAAACAGAGCATTGCTGGACTCTTGCTCTTGCTGGGCCAGTGACAAGAGGAGACCATTCAGAGCTCCAGTTCGAGGCCTCTATACCTGTAGCTGTGAAACATTTTTCTTCTATTCACCTTCCCCCATGGTCTTTCCTGGGCTTCAGGTGGGATTCCTGAAGGTGCCATTGTGGTACGTTGCTTTGTTCACAACATTTAAATATTCCCCTTACCTAGAAGCCTGTCCTCAGCCTCTTTCTGAGTCTTCTGTTCTAGCAGGATTGTCTTTCGAATTGCAGGTAAACTAAATTTTTGACATTCCTCTTAACTGCATATAAAATAAATTCTTGCCTTTACTCCACTAGAAAGAGAGAGAAAAAAAAACACAGCGGCAGAGGAAGACTCTAAACCGCCTTCAAGGTCAGGCGAAAGAGAAGATGATATTTATCTCCTCTGAGATCAGAGTAAGAGGCAATTAATTTCCTTGGCTGTGCAAGGGGCTGTGGATAGATGTTGAAAGAACTCCTAGATAATAAGGATTTCTGAACTAGCCGATGAATTACCTGGGTGGGACAGAGTCTCCTTCCCTTGGGGTATTTAGAAGCTGGAGCAAGAGGTAAGCAGAAGAACTTAAGTGCTGATTGACGTGCAGGGAGAGAGAAAAATTAGCCTCGAGTCTACTCAGGAGGACGATGGGAGCAGCTAGCTGAATGAAATCAGTCTTTCCTCTATATCTTCTCAACCAACTCCAATAAACCAGGCCACCAGTAATGAATACCTTGCCTTGTTTATTTCCAAAATACTCTCATGTTACTTCAGTTGGTTCTTACCGTGGCAGCTCCATGACTTAGATGGGAAGAGCATGTATTGTTATCATCATTGGAAGAGGAGGCCAGAGTCAAGTGAGCTGCCTGCACTCACACAGCTGGTCAGTTAGCATCAGGGCTGGGACGTGGTTTCCCGATAGACTGTGCTTTTCCACTGCTGTTCGAAACTCTTGAGTCTGATGAAGTATTGAGGATGGTGGTGATTCCGCTACAGCTTAAATTGCATTTCGGAAAATTTTCGTTGCACTTCAAAATGGAATCATAGGGACTTCCCACCTTATCTCCTTGTTAACGTTTGGCTGGAGGGAGGGATGGCTTGACTTCTAACTAGCCTTATTAGAACTGACACAAACCACAGATGCAACTTCGCTGAGAAAAAAACAGGAGAGAGGGGGCGTGAGCTCTCCTCTGCCTAATTGCATGGTCTACTTAATTGCCAGGCAGTGACCCAGGGGCTTGACTCCAAACCAGAAAACTCCAGGGAACATATTGTTGGGAAGTGCCCTGCCTCCTGGAGATAAATAGACCAGATGATCTGATTACAGCTTCATCAGCCCAACTCAAGTCCTGCATGGCTCCTTTGCTTAAGGAATTTAGAGTAAAATTGAATTTTAAAAAATAATTGAAACCTCTTTATATCTCTCCTATGGATATGATGTCAAAGAAGGGAGTAGCTGAGTTTCTGTATTCAGAGGGTCTTTTGGGGGTAGTGGAGGGGGGGGAGCAGACCTAACAGCGAAATCAGCTGCCAGTATTCACCTTGTGATCGATTGTAAAATGCCCTGCTGGCTCCCCACCACCCTGATTGCAGCCCTCGCCTATTCTTGTTTTTTGGGTTTTTGTTGTTGTTGTTTTTGGCTGCCTTGCATCTTCATTGCTGTGTTCGGGCTTTCTCTAGTTGCGGTGAGCAGGGGCTACTCCTCGTTGCGGTGTGCGGGCTTCTCATTGCGGTGGCTTCTCTTGTTGCGGAGCACGGGCTCTAGGCACACAGGCTTCAGTAGTTGCGGTGCATGGGCTCAGTAGTTGTGGCTCGCGGCATCTAGAGCACAGGCCCAGTAGCCCTCACCTATTCTTGTTTTAAGATACAGGCTTGTTACAAAAATGACAGATATAGATCTGCAGTGTCTGTGAAAATCAGGAAAATAAATATTTATTCCAAAGTATTTGTAACCATGAAAAAACAAAATGATGTTTAATACTTCTGTAGGAAATGTCAGTCTGGATTTGAGAAGAAGGAGTTATATTTTCTGCTTTAAATTTTTGGTCACACATCATGTGTATATTCCACATGTGCACACACACATGCATTAATGTGTGTGTATGTGTGTAAATCCCTTAGACATGCAGCTTCCCCTATATAATCAAATCTGTGTGTGCCTCTGTGTGAACATGCCATATAAATTAAGCACACACACAGGCTTTAATGTATGAGGGCTCAGCAGAACTGAATTTTAGCAATTTTTGTTTTGTTTTGTTTTGTTTTGTTTTCAACAGAATTATTCCACTTTTCATTTTACCTCTGTAACCGAAGGTGTGGTGCTCCTGGCTATAACATCCAACAGTCCTCTCTCTCTCTTTTTTTAATCTGCGGAAGGAAGGAAGAAAGGTAGGAAGGAAGGAAGGGTTTTAACATAGTCAATTGGGTAGTAGGGGTCTCTAGAAAGTGACATGACTCTCAGAGCTAACAGGGAGGGAAGAAATAGAAACTGGAGGGGAGAATTTCCTGCTCCCATTTCCTGCACTGTTAAGAACCTCCCTCTTGAAATAAGTTGGTACAACCCTTCTGCAGGGCATATCTGTCATATGCATCCACTTTGACCCAGTTATTCTGGGAATTTATCCTAAGGAAGCAACTGGACAGGTGTGCAAGATGGAAGTGTTGGAATGCACATTAGTGAGAAATTGGAGAATTGGAGACAACAAAATGTCAAGACGAGACCTTATTTAATGTCTGTTAAATAGATCACAAGACATAATGAGCTGCCATTCAAATGGTGGTGATCTATATTTCCTGCCTGGAAAGATAACGAGCTGATTTTTAATGCGGGTTGGCCATGTGGCAAGTGCTTTACATATATTGTGTGACTCGATACTCATAACCACTCCTTGAGCTAGGTATTATATTACTCATTTGATAGATGAGGAAAATGGCCTGAAGTTAAGTAGGCCCAAGGTCACAGACTTAATAAGCAGTTGTCAAGACTTAAACTTTAGAGCCCACTGTAGAAACATCTTTGTGAAGATGCCCCCAGCACCTTTTTGAATGAAACAGAGAAACAAAGGCCATAAAAGGACGCCATTTGTGCAAATATATAAACAGAAAGAAGAAAGCAGAAGAGTTGGAGAGATCACGCAATGGTTAAGATTTGCAGGCTTTGGAGTAAGAGAACCACGTTCAAATCCAGTGCCACACTGACTAGTTCTATAAAATTGAGCAAGCAACTTGACATCTCTAGCACTTCAGTTCCATAATTACGAGAGACATAATGTTGCCCATCTCATGAATTTCTTGTAAGGCTGGATAATAAATGGGAACTGTTGTATATGCAGACAGACATCTAGAAGAATGTTCACCTATGCATGAACAGCGGTCATATCAGTGGATAGCAAAATTTGGGGGTGATTTTTATTTTTTCTTTCTCCTTTTCTGTATTTCTTTAAAATTATTTCAAAGGGTTTGCATCCCTTTATAAATAGAAAAACCAGTAAGGCTCTTTTCATTTTGGAAAATGATAATCAGTGACAAAGAAAGAGGGCAAGGAGGAGAAGGGAGAGAAGATGAAGTTGGAGAAAGGGGACGAGCCGTCATCTTCTCTAGAGCTAACTGCTGTGGGCAGGACCTGGAGCTTGAATCAGGGCCTCCTGCCTTTCCAGTGAGCATAATGTGCAACTTCATCAGCTTGAAGGACATTCTGCAGGAGGGAAGCAGGTCTACTCCTGGAGCAGGACATTTGCTAAGGCTGCTGTTACCTGGCCTGGCCCACCTTGCTGTGCCCTTTGCCAGAGTCCTGTCTTCTCCTGGAGCTTTCCTCTGGGGAGGGAAGCAGTCTAAAAAATGAGTCATACGAAGGTATAAGTGATTCATCACGTTCTGGGAGTCCTCTCAAAGTCTTTACGTTAAAAAGAAAACATTGAGTGGAACTCTTGGCCTGTTGGAGGCAGACTAACTTTGTCTAACCACTTAAAGTTAGATTTCGTTTTTGATTTGTACCAAAACTCTTAGAATTGTACACACATTTTGACCTAGCAATTCTACTTTTTAAAAAAAATTTATTTATTTTATTTTTAATTTTGGCTGCATTGGGTCTTCGTTGCTGTGTGTGGGCTTTCTCTAGTTGCGGGGAGCGGGGTGTACTCTTCGTTGTGGTGCACGGGCTTCTCACTGTGGTGGCTTCTCTTGTTGCGGAGCACAGGCTCTAGGTGCGTGGGCTTCAGTAGTTGTGTCACACGGGCTCAGTAGTTGTGGCTCGCGGGCTCTAGAGCACAGGCTGTAGTTGTGGCGCACGGGCTTAGTTGCTCCGTGGCATGTAGGATCCTCCCAGACCAGGGCTCGAACCCATGTCTCCTGCATTGGCAGGCGGATTCTTAACCACTGCACCCCCAGGGAAGCCCCAGCAATTCTACTTTTAAGAATGTATTCCAGTAATAACCTATAACGGAAAAGAATCTGAAGAAGAATATATAAATAACTGAATCACCTTGCTGTAACCTGAAACTAACACAACATTGTAAATTAACTATCCTTCCATTAAAAAAAGAATGCATTCCAAAGAAATAATCATAAGTACACAAAATGTTTAGCTACAGAAATATTCACTATAGCAGCTCTTTAGTATGGTGAAAATTAAGACCTGTCTACACGTCCCACATCAGCTCCATTCAATGGAATACGTGATCCCTTCTAAAAATGTTGTTGTGGGAGTATATTTATTGTCAAGGTGAAATGTTCCTAATATGATATTAAAAAAAAACAGGTCCCAAAATTAATTATTCCCACGTAAAACAAGAAAAGTATACCTATACTAAGACTTGAAAAATAGGAGAATGTTCGTATTTGTTCCTGAATTGTGATTATTTTCTTCTCTTTGTTTATTGAATATATGTCACTTTTGAAATAAGAAGTAATGTTAACACAATTTTCTTTAAGGCATAGAAACCCAAAGTATACCCCTATACCCTGCAGCATGCTACGTTGGTAACTTCACAAGCACATGTACATCTGTTTCAGTGCGTCACTGTGATTTCAGCACCTGGCACAATGCCTGACCGATGGAAGTTCTTCATGGATATTTGTTGAATGAATGAATGAATGAAAGAACAGTAGAGGGCTTCCCTGGTGGCGCAGTGGTTGAGAGTCCGTCTACCGATGCAGGGGACACGGGTTCATGCCCTGGTCCGGGAGGATCCCACATGCCGTGGAGTGGCTGGGCCCGTGAGCCATGGCCGCTGGGCCTGCGCATCCGGAGCCTGTGCTCCGCAATGGGAGAGGCCACAGCAGTGAGAGGCCCGCGTAGCGCAAAAAAAAAAAAAAAGAAAGAAAGAAAGAAAGAACAGTAGAACAAATGTATGAACAAACAAAATGGTGGTAACAGGGGACCCAAGATCAGGGAGAAACTCACAACAAACTCTGTACAAAACTGCTGGACCTCCTGCATGTAATTTGGTAGTTGGGCTCCATGGGATGAGACCTATTCATCTTTGAGCTCCTTACAGTGCCTTGCTCATGGTAGGGGGAGCTCAATAAATGTTGCATGAAACTATAAATGATGATTTATCTTCTTCCTCCTGGGATCATTTCTGCAGACTTTCCTGCAGCAGGTAAATGCATGCCCCAGTGGCAGATCATGTGCGAGAACTGTAATAATAACCATTACAATAGGAAGCTGTGCTAGTTGGGGTTAGGTTTGTCATAAAGTAACAGAAAGAAACAGAGTAAAAATGGCTTTTAGAAAAACTTAAAGTTTATTTCTTTCTAATGTTCAAGAAATCTAGAGGCAGGCAGCTTGGAGTTGGAAGGGAGCTATCACATTTCTTCTATCTTTTTGCTCTGCTGCAAGTGGCTGCCATTCCCAAGGTCACCTCGTGGTCCAAAATGGCTCCTGGGGCTCCAGTTATTTCATCAACCTTCCAGAAAACAGGAAGGAGTAAGAGGAGAAGAAATACATGCTCCCTTTCCAGCAGCTGCACATATGACCTCCACTTATATGCCTCTTCCTGTGGAAGAAGGGAAGAACTGATATGGGGAAACAACTGGCAGCTTCTGCCACTGAGGTGTCCTCAGCCATCCCATCACTAGCCAACCTGAGTCTCATCAAATGTGTGACAACTGCTGTGATGATATAGGGAAAGTCACCCTGACAGTGGCTTACAACTAACCAAGTGTTTGGGGCTGCTGCTGATAAACACTGCCCAAGGGATGACACACTTCGCCAGTTGCCCTCTAATGGCACATTTCTATTTGCGGCAAGTTCTCTGTTATAGTCACGGGGTGATCGGGTCACTATTCTCTGCCTAGCAGAGCTGGACCATAAAGTGCAAGTCAGCATCTTTCCTGCTGCAGTGATTGCTTCTGTCCTGCAGATCCTGGCTGACTGCAGCATTCAAATCATCAGAGAAACCAAGAAGTTGCTGTGAGGGATTCTAATTATACCAATGAGGAAAGAAATAGAAGAGGTCCAAGTTTCAGAGTACATCTTTAAGGTATTTGAGTCACCCTCTGGAGACTGTGGGGTCCTGTGCTTTCTGACATCACCATGGGACTGACAGTTCACGAGATCTGAGAGTAGCAAAGCAATGTTTGGCCACTTTAGAGCAAAGGAAAAGGAATGGTCCTTTTTTTGTGGAAGTGATAAGAAGCAGATAACAAAAATCATCCTGTTACCAGCTACTATTTAGTTAGGTACCGTGCAAGTCCTTGTGGTTGCCAGCATCCAAGACAGCCTACAATGATCCTTGCTTCCTGGTATTCATGCCCTCGTACAGTCCCCTCCCACACTGAATCAGGGCTGACCTATATGACCAATAGCATACAGTGGAAGTGGTGATGTGTGACTTCTGAGGCTGAGTCATGATAGACATTGCAACTTCTGCCTTGGTCTCTAGAATTGATGGCTCTGAACACACTCTAGACATCCTATAATTAGGCCCGTGTGGAGAGGAACCAGGACCAGCACCAACATATCAGCCACATACTGAGCCACTTTAGCAGCAGATCCTCCGGCCCCAGTCTGGCCTTCCGATGACTGCAGCCCCAGCCGACATCTGACTGAACTCTATATGAGAAATCCCAAGCCAGAACCCCCCAGCTAAACCACTCCTAAATTCCTGACCCTCAGAAACGATGAGATATTAGATGCTTATTAAGCCACTAAATGTTTTGGGGTCATTTGTTATGCAGCAATAGATAACTCACACAGCCTTTATATGTAATTTATTCATCACAACGACACTCTGAAGACATTGTTATCCCCATTTTACTGATAAGGAGACCGAGGCTTACAAAAGTTAATTAATTTTCCTGGGGTCAGAGCAGCTGGTAGAAGCAAAGCTGAGTCTCCAGCTTAGCTCTGCATGCATGAAACCAGCACATTGAACAACTGCTCGCTCTGTTGCATGTCGTGGAGACCCACCTAGGATTTCCAGAATGCGTGGACACCAAGAAAAGCCAGATGTCCCCAAATGAACTGACTGGTCTTATGACAGTGAAGTTTACATGCTACCATTCAGGATTATACAGGCCCAATAGGTGCCTGTTGATTCATGGTCCAAAATCCACAGCCAGTTTGAAACTCCAATGCATGATTGTGTTGTGAAAATCAGTCAGTTTATTCCAGGGAGAACCTGCCACAGGAGCTCCCACGTAGGTCCTTGGGATGTAGAAAGGTTCCCAAACTCCCAGAAGAAGTTTGCACAGCCTGAGAACAGTTGCCCTTCCTGGGGCCTTACAACTTGATGTAGTTTGGGGGTTGCTGATACTTACAGTTTCTGAACGCAGAGAACAGGGATGTGGTCTATGGCAAGGGATGTTGAGTGCGATGACCATTTGCCCTTCACTTGCCTCTCGTGCCGGGTCAGTTTCTATTTAACAGATTGGCGGCTTGCTAGTGTGCTAAGGGGGCCAAATTTGACAAGTACCTAACTGTCAGCCAAAGAATGTGAGCATTCCTCTGAAGTCACATCAAGGAATGAGCTTCTGAGCTCTCGTCTTGGACTAACTGGTATATATCTGTCTCATTCTGGCCAGAGACCAGCAGCCATTTGATGGAGGCTAGTCTAGTGGAAGCTTCTGGTCCTGCTGTCCTGTTGGCTAAGAAACCCAGGCTTGTCGGCAAGACAGAGGCTCGTCCTTGTTTTCCAGGCTTACCCATTACACTGCAGATGCAGATCTGTTTTGGCAACCTCATAGGCAGCTAAGTAAATACCGGAGGAAGAAAGGTCCCTTTCTGAAGAAAGAAATGTCACTTCTACAACAAAATTCGTCATCTCCTTTCAGCTCTCTCAGCCTTTCCATTCTATGGCTTGTGCCAATATGCCCCTGAGCTTAGAACTTTGGCATCTACATCGACTGCTTCCTCCTTTCAGCCCTTCAAATTGAGCCAGTCATCCAGGCTTGTCAATTAGGCCTTCAAAATACCCTAGGATGATTTCCTCTCCGTTTCTACTCTGCGTTTGGAACATCACCTAGATAGGTACCTGGACCCAAATGTCTCTCCCGGTCAGTAGCTCTAAACTACCTACTGCAGTGATTCCACATGTGTTCACCTACCTTTCAATAATGTGTTTATAATATGTCCTGACCTAACCTGATTTTCCAAAGCTCTCCAGTGCTAACCCTGCTCCGTACACACATGCACATGTGTGCACAAATGTGTAAGCACACATGTGGACACATATACACACTCCTGTGTGTATACACCATGTCCTGCACTGTCACCCACTTTTATTGCCCCTCTACAGTTTGGGATGTGCTTTGTAATCCTTGTTCTTCTGGTTTAACTCATCCTGTAAAGAAAACTTGTTTACCACCTCACATACGTCCCAGTAATCTCTCCTTTCTCTATCTTCACGGGCTGTTATTTTCAGAGGTAAGCCACACCTCTGTACTGGCCCCATTTTTCAGATCCGTCAGGCTTCTAGAATCCCTCTGGAGTCCAGAAATCTTGGGGAAAACAAAACCAGAACTGATTGACAGTAAAGCGCAGCCCTGAGGGCTCAGCTCACCAACACTGTTATCCAGAGCCACCATCCCAGACCCGCAGTGTGCTGAGAGTCAGGGTTTGCTGGGCAGAAGGAGAAGTGCCCACTAATTGGTTATGACCACAAAGATCAACCACAGAACACCCGGTAAGACAGGTATGATAAAAAACAACAGAAGGCCAGGAGAGGAGAAAGCTGCGGTGGTTAAGTGGTACTTGGATGTGATTAGAAGTGGCGACAGGAGTTATGAGCAGCAGACACTCTGCAGTGGAGAAGTAAGTCGATGATGAAGTGACTGAAAGATGTCTGTGGTCTGCAGGGGTGGTAACAAGCGCGCTCTCTCTCTCTCTCTCTCTCTCTCTCTCTCTCTCTCTCTCTCTCTCTGTCTCTCTTCAATAGCCCTTAGAAACAAGGAAGATCCTGGCGAAAGCAGCAGCTTCCTGTCCTGCCTTGAGGGCACGGGGCTGCTGCTGCCAGGAGAAGTCAGCTGTGTGGAGCACCTGGGCAGCATATGTGACCTGACTGCCTTTGCAATTGTCTGCCAGAGGCTGCAACTCAAGTGCCTACAGGGACCAAGCAGGTCATGTGAATGCGCAAAGTAGGGCAAGTATTAGAAGGAGAGAGGGGTAGGGACCGTGACCAACTGAAGGGCATACACCTCATCCAAAGGCATCCAAGTACACATCTTAAGATACCACATAGGCTAAACAAGACATATACTTGGGACAAATATGGCCCACAGGCACCCTGTGTGTAGTCTCTGGCTCCATAGGTGTATGTGCAACACATCACGAGGACTGATGATGATGGGAATGATGACCCTGAGTTGCCAACATGTTGGTTAAGCTCTTTCAGACTACCAGGACTAATGTGATCTGATGGGGAGTGTATCTGGGGAGGTAAGCTAGATGACATGGCTTCACCAGCCACAGAGCCTAGTCAGTGATCAGCCTGGAACCATAGTCGCTCCTATGGCGCCACAGAGCTCTAGAAGGTTGACAGGGAAGGGGCCTGGCCACCTTATTTGTCCTTTAGTAGCAGCTATTAGTGGCTTCCTGCCTTGAAGGCAATACCATAGTTGCAATTCTCCTGTGGTTACCCTGTAACTTTTCAACTTTCCTTCTTTCTACCTCTTGGTTTCTGCTTATTTCTGACTTACATTGCTTCATCGCAACTGCTTATTCATGACTTGTCTTCCAAGAACCCACACACCTCCACCAGCCAACTTCCCTTTAACATCTCATTGGCCTGGACTGTGCCACCCACACAAGCTGCAAGGCAGGCTGAGGAATCAAGTACCTAGCTCTCCATCTACATTGACAGCATCCTGTTTCTTACGCATAGGGATATTCTCATACTGTGTGTGCGCCTATGTATTTCTAGTTCAAGGCACCATAGGGTGTCTTAGGCAGGGAGTGTGAGATAACAAAAAAGCACAGAAGAAAAGTGTAGGTCTGAATACCAGCCCCGTCATCTACTGATTCTGTAATCTAAAAACAACCTTACCGAAAATCATTCTCCTGCCAGGTAAAAGGGCATACTAAATACCTCCCTTGCAGGGCTGTTGTTTGGATTAAATATGGTAGGGTTTTTACAGTTCCTAGTCCTGAAGCGATACCCCCAAATGGTTACAATTTTACTGTGGCGTGCTGTCTTCTGTTTGATGGGCATATGGTAGGTGGACGCATAGTAGAAGGGAATAGAGCTTGAAGGTCAAGGACATAGACCCTGAAGTCATGCTGTTGGGCCCAGACCCATCCTCTACCACTTAACTAACTGTGTGACCTTGGAGAAGTTACTTGGCCTCTCTGAGCTTCAGTGTCCCTATCTGTAAACTAGAGACAGTAATAGAACATATCTCCTAGGGGTGCCTTTGGAAGAAAAGAAGAGAGAGTGCACCTACACTGGGCACTGTACCTGGCAGAAAGCACATACACAGTAAGTGTTGACTATTATTAATATTGATTGCTTTTTTTTCTTCCTTGGCCCAGAACTAAAATTTATTGAAACAGCAGAGCAAGTGCCTTGCTGTTGAAATTCTTTAAAACCAATCACCTAAAATACACCCACTATTATAACTGGAAGCAGCAGCAAATCAAAAGTAAGGTGTTGGGGTAAGGTGGCCTGCCCTGGATTCAAGCAATAAGAGGGTCCATTGTCTCTAGAGAATTTTTAAAATAATTTTTTAAAAACCCAAGTAAAATTAAAAATTGCTCTGCTTTTTATTGTCACCAGGTGCCAACATTTCCAAACAATAGTGATAAAATAGCCTCCCCTTTCCATCTTATTTGCTAAGCTCTAAAGCACAGCTGCAATTAGTTTCATGTTAGCACATTTTTGTTAGTTATGTGCCGGAGAACTCCCAGTTATACAATCAGCCTCTGACATTCCGGACTCAGGTGCTAACAGTTTCAATCCCTTCAGTGTGTCTCCAACCCCTACAGCCCTTCACACTCCTGAGTGAAAACAGTAGACTCAGAAGCAAGGATGAGAGCTCAGGGCTTGTAAAGACAAAGAAACGAAACTTGAGTTACTTCAATTCTGTGTGACTTCCGGGAATTCATCTTAGTATTTAAAGTTAAAACAGCTAACAGAAGGTGGAGTGTGAGGTGTGATAGTTTTGTTTTGCAGATGCAAATTTTAGTTCATGATATATTTTATCACAGTTGAGTGATCTTTTAAAATGAAATCCCTCTAAAACAAGTGAAATCACTCTTTTAAAATTATTTATTTGTTTTTTAAATTAAAGAACAAATTCAGGAGATTGTGCTAATTTCTGATTACTACAGAATTTGTGCTGAAAATAATTTTGTTCTGTAGAGGAGGATGGTAAAAATGATTTGCTCCGATGAGATTGTTATGGTGCCTTGGTGCTACTATTAGCAAAGATGGGAGAAGGCAGAGGAGAGTGAGCAAGCTACCATATTTCATCAATCCTAAAATGTATATCTTTACTCACATTTTAACCTATCAGAAATCAGAATGCATTTCTCAATCACCATTGGTCGGGTAGTAGTCATGAAGTATTGTTGCCACTGGAGCCTGTGCGTCAAACCTAGCAAGGGCTTGGAAGAAAATCCTGGTGACAGGGACTTCCCTGGTGGCACAGTGGTTAAGGCTCCGTGCTCCCAATTCAGGGGGCCCGGGTTCAATCCCTGATCCAGGAACTAGATCCCACATGCATGCCGCAACTAAAGAGCCCGCCTGCCGCAACCGAGACCCAATGCAACCAAATAAATAAATAAATCAATATTAAAGACAAAAAATCCTGGTGACGATAATGGAGCACTCTTTAAGAAATGCTGTAAGAGCAACAGCCTTGAAGGAGCAAAGTGCTGTGGGGAGGGCAGAAGGGAAGGATGCCAAAAACTAGGAGTGACTTAGAAGAGTCCAACGGTGAATAGGAAATTTTAGGAATACTTGAACCAATTTATTTCACTTTTTATTTTGTTATATGAATGCACAAGAGTGATAGAAGATAAATGTCAAAGTATAAGGATCCTCTTTCAATAAACAGAAAATTTTGTAATTAAAAAAAAAAGGTTTGCTCTGTTGACTGGAAAAAAGTGCACAACCTAAAAGTTAGCCTTACCGAAGACTATAGCTGGGGACAGCACCTCTCAGATAGCTCTGAGGAATTGTTCCAAAGAGGTAAAGGAAGAGCCAGGGTATATAGGAGTTTCTGCTGGGAGAAAAAAACAAAGAAACAGGTAGTCAAATATCTAAAGATTACTGCTAATCATAAAAAACCCCAGACATCTCAAGTTAATTTTAGTGCTTTTCTATGTATGGGAAGATGCAAGAATCGGGGCTTGTTGAAATTATTCCTTTGATAGGCACTGTAACTACCTAGGGCCAGTATCCTGTTTTTCTCCATCCTGAATCCCCTCAGGGTGCACTGTAGGGGCGGCTGCATTGGCCGAGGGCTGCAACATCCTTTGTTTACTGAAACGGCAGGTGACATTCTTCGTCCACAGTTCCGTAGCAAACATATATGCATGTGCATATGCCACTGCATAGGAACCAGAGGGACCTTAGAGAGAACTGAGCCCAAGCCCCTTACTTTACAGCTGTCCTAAGGGGCGTTGTCCCAGGTCACCCAGACAGGAGGCAAGGAGAGCTAGAGGGAAGTCCCCTAGCTATGGCCGGGTTTTTTCCATCGTCCATGCTCAAGCTAACTGAAATAGTACTACAGTGTTGGTGCTTCGAAAACTGTGGTAAAGAACCCATTTTTACCATTTGCAATCAGATACTGGTACACAGCTCAGGCCACTTGTGGCTCATTGTATAGGGTCATTTCATCCAAAAGGTCTCCCCCCGCTCAGCAAGACAAATGGCGATCACTTGGCTATAGCAGCTGTGTCAAGTTGCCACCACAGTCTCTAAACCAGTGACAGTTCTCAGACCAGCTTTGAGTAGCTCTGTACCATGTCATACAGGGTCTATAACAAAGATGGATGATCAGGAAAACATCCCTGGATATTACTATGCAAATGCTTAGCCTTGGGGTTGCTTTGTTTTTGTCAAATTCCTGAACACATTCTATGAGAGTTAAGAGTCCAGGTGTGAGCCAGGGTCACTCCTAGCTCTGTGGCTTTGGGCCAGTGCCTAAACCTCTCTAAGCATGAGTTTCCTCATCCATAGAATGAGGGTATATTAGTACCCAGCTCAAAGGGGTCGACAGAGGTATGTGTGTGTAAACACCAGGGCCACACAGTGGGCTCTCATAAGCATTAACTATTATTAGTGTTATTGTTACCCGAAAACTGGGTTCGCCTCTTGGTGGGTGTCGAGCCAACAGACAGAACCAGGCCAAAGATCAGAAGGAAGGATCTATTATTACTTGCAGCAAGTAAGGAGAACACTGGGGATCTTTCCCGAAGCAGTATCTCCCTGAACAGCAAAACTGGGGTAGTTTTAGGCTAAGAGTACATGCATAGTCATGAAGGGGCTTAAACAGAGGGGAACTCAGCATAGAATTGGGGCAAAGGTCAACAGAGTCCAAGCTTTAGTTGATTGAAGTCAGGAGGGTCAACATCATCATTCCATCCTCCACCTGAGTGGGAGGCTTAGTTCCTGCAGAACTCAAAGGTATGTTATTATGTACCCCTTGAGGAGGAACTAGGACTCTGCTTTGTCACTGTACTATTCTTTGAAGGCCTTTTTTCCGTTCCCGCATGCCTTTGTTCTCTTAAGATCATTAATTACTGACACCTGTTCAAGGGCAAGCATTGTGGCCAGGCTTAGATCACAAAATGGCTTAGGCCAAAATGGCTTCTCTTATGTCAAGAAAGCCATGCCTGGTTCCTTTTCTCCGCCCCCACCCCCTACCTTATCTGCTTGCATTATTAGCCCTCCTCTCCTTTTTGGGTTGAGGGGATGTGGGTTACGGGTCAGGGAGTAGCTACCGTTGAGGCAGCACAGGGCAGAGAGCCCTGAGGCAGGGAGCAGGCTTGTTGGCTCTGGCTCTGTCCCCTGGTGACCAGGGATGAGTCCCCAGCCTGCACGGGCAGTCAGCAAGCCACAGCGGGCACTGCCCCGGGGCCAGGCCTTGCGCTGGGCACTGACTGAGAAATGGTCTCTGCCCTGGGATCTCTCACATTATGGAGTAGGCAGAGACGCTGGCAGCACGCAGTACGTGCCATCACAGAGGTCGGAACCGCGGGCAGCTCGGTGGGAGCACGTGAGCCTCTCCATCCTGTAAGTTCTGCGTCTGAGCCCACGGAGTGAGCATGAGTTAGAACGGTGTTACAGGGGGATACTTTCCCCTTCTTTGCCTCCCGGGAGGAGACATTTTGACCGAAAGACACCCTTTACTCCCTCCGGGTGTGATCTGAGCGGTAAATCTGGGAGAACAACTAGGAGCTGGTGCTGCTGGGCGCTCGGCTTAGCGGCTCCCTCATCTTGCCTCTTGGGAGCCTCAGCGGGTGAGAAGCTGGCCCTCTGTCTGGGCCGCAGGGGCAGGCTGCTGCCATCCTGGGGCCCTGTGGGGACCCCCCAGGCCAGCTCTGCCTGCAAAGATGGCAGGGAGGCTTGGCTGGTTTGGGTTTCAGGTCACAGATGCATTTGGTCCTCCCACTGAGCCATTCTCCGACTTCACCTTTACCAGGTACGTGATACGTGTGGGGCCCATTTGCCAATATTCCAATCTACTTCTCAATAAGTTTGGAATTTGGTCAAGATAGAGGGGTGCTATTTCTTGGCTCCCTGGGGGACCCCAGGAGTTAGACATTCCATGTCATTAGACAGACAACAAGCTCCTTGCTGTGGGCCCACGATTATGTTGACAGTGCCGCATCTCTGCCTGGGGCGCATGTAATCGTTGTTCATTGATATTGGTTAAACCGATTAACAGTTTCAGGGGGCTGAGCAGAGGGAAACAGGAAAAGCTTCAGAGAAGAGGAGACGTTTTATTCAAGCTTCAAAGGATAAGAAATCTGCCAACAAAACAAGGTAGAAAAAGACACTCTAAGACCTATGAGGGATGGGGCATATTCTGTGACAATTTGTATGTCCCCATCTTTCCGAGAACCAGTTTTCTCGTCTGTAGAATGAGGATAAGAAAACTGCCCTTGCCTCCCTCACAGGGTCCTTGGGAGTGTCATATGACATACCGGAGGCAGAAATGTTTTAAAAACTGTAAAGTGCTGTACAAATCATTATATAATACTCAGCCACCAGCATAAACATCAACTGTCAGCAGAGGGTCAGAACGAATTTTTTTTTCAAGTTGCTGAATTCTTTTAATCTTTTATAAACTGAACTCTCCCAGAAATGATTTTCATTAATGTCCAATGCCCACAGTTGAACCACCAAGCCTCTTGGCTCCTACTAAAATACTGATAAAACACAATCTGGCTTGCCTTTATGGATACCTTAACAATTATATTTTCAGAGAGAACAATAGAAAAACAGACAGTGTTGTCAGTTTGACATTCCTTGCTAGGATATTTTCCAGCTGCCAATGTCTATATGCAAACAATACATTCAGAAACCAAAGGAGTGCTTTATGAATTTCTTTCTTCTGCCCAATTTGCATAGAGGGGAGCGGAGGCCAGTAGAAAATGTAGTGGCAATCGAATTTCA
Organism: Tursiops truncatus; assembly: GCF_011762595.2. NCBI lineage: Eukaryota > Metazoa > Chordata > Mammalia > Artiodactyla > Delphinidae > Tursiops > Tursiops truncatus. The sequence continues at coordinate 59,603,822 of NC_047042.1, forward strand.
ATGGTAGTGAAACAATGAGGCGTTTCTGACTGTCGGTGGGGGTGGGGGGTGTTGAAATAAACATGAAAGCAGCAGCTGGCTCCTTTCTCTCTTTTGTCCAATTAGGAGCGGTTTTCTGTGCGAGGAATACTCAAAGGCAATCATACCTTGATCCTCCTGGTGTCAAAAGTCTGTCTGGAAGGCTGACTTATCATCCAACGCCATTTAAAAGCAGAAACAGCACATTTATTTTTCTGTCTCTGTATGACACCACCTCAGAGAAGGGTTGCTAGCTTTGAGCAGAAATCTTATTTCCTCCCTGGTGGGTAGGCGAGGGCTGCGTCTTCTAGGGATTGGAGAGAATTGTGCCAGTAAGTACCCAGCATAGCCAGCTGCTGGCAGCAAACAAAGGGTCTCCGCGGGACACATGAGAAAAAGCGTCCGTTAGGGCGAAGAGGGTCGGAGTACATCCGCATATTAGCGGCTCTGGGAAGAGAGAAGCTCTGTAAATAATCCACTTGCAGACAGCTTAATACTTTGAACATAGTAACAGCCCACGTGCAGAAACCACCGGATAGGGCAGACGGCAAATTTCACTTCCAGCAATACAGTTGTGCTTTCACGGCAAACGAAGGTTCTGGCAGCCCAGGGAGGAAGAGGAAAGAGAAGGAGGAGGGCTTTGAAATACAGCCCGTAGCCTTCCTCCTGCCTCTGGGGTGCCACAGGGAAGGAGCTCTGTTGCAGAAGGGATTCTAGCTATGGACTAGAGCCAGTGTCATTTTTTTTTTTTTTTTCAGACTTAAGACAGTTCCCCAGTTGCTGACAGACTTCAGAGTCTGTAGTGTTCCCTGGTCACCTCTTGTATGTGCAGCGTGGTGCTAGGTCTTCTGGGGGATTCGGAAGAATCATCATCATAATCCCTAGCATCTGTAGAGTGGTGTATGGTTTACAAAGCGTTTTTCACTTAAAGTGTTGCATATTTGTGCCATAATCGTGAGAGGTAAGAAAGAATGTGGACGTTATTTCCCTGGAAGAGGGGTAAAATAATAAGACCTCATCATAACAATAGCTCAAATGTATTGAGCATTTACCAGATTTATTTTCTGAATTGTCACACTTAAATCTCATAAGCCCCTTACAAAGAAGGTACTATTATGATCTCCAACTTGTAGTTTAGAAAACAGAGGCTCAGAGAGATGAAGTGAATTGCCCAGGTCAGACCACGAGGACATAGCAGAGCCAAGCCTCCAAGCCAGCTGAAGGAGAACCTGCAGTCTTCTGAGTCCCCAGCCTATGCCTCCTGGGTCCCCTCTGTTTTGACACAGTCCTGTTCCTCCCCAGGGGAGAGACATTCAACAAGCATTGAGAGCCCACTGTGTCAAGAGCAGCTCTGGGACTGGGGATGAGTGCATTCGTTCAACAAGTATTTCCTAGTGTTCATTACTGGCCAGGCACTGTTTTGTGCTCGGAGCACATTAGCGAACACTGGGCCTAGCAGACAATAAACAAGATATGTTTAAGGAAATAGTATAATATATTAGAAAGTGATAGGCTCTATGGAAAAGAGGAATCATAGGGCACAGTAAAGGGGACCAGGAGTGCGGGAGTGGGAGTGAGGGGACAGGATCCACTTGTGCAGAAGGTGGTCATGGGAGCTCTCGTTGAGAAGGTGACATTCGAGTACATATATTGAAGGAAGCGAGGGAAGTAACCATGCCTTTACATGAGGAAGAGTGTTCCAGGCAGAGGGAATAGGGAGGCAGAGGGAATAGGGAATGCGTGGTGTGTTCAAAGAACAGCGCGCGCAGTGGAGAGCAATGGGAGATGTGTCAGAGTGTAATGGGGTTCCCGGTCATGGTGGGCCTCATAGGCCATTGTACAGACTTGTCTTTCACTCAGAGTGAAGTGCAGGACCCTGCCAGGCTCTGAGCAGAGGAGGAGCCGGTTCTGACTTCTGAATTGAAAGGACCACCCCGGCTGCTGTTTCGAGAATGGACTCCAAGGGACCAGGGTAGAGGCAGAGAGGCCAGTCAGGAGGCCACTGCAGTGATCCAGATAAGAGATGATGCTTTTTTTTTTGACTCGGCCTGTGATGGTGAGAAGAGATCAGATTCTGCATGAATTTTGAACATAAAGCCACACTGCTGGTCTACCCAATCATTAGACCAATTGGAACTGGTGAAAAGAAAGCTGCTTTATAAAAGAGGAACAGAACATAGGAACTTGTGAACGGTGATTAAAAAAACTGAGAAATACAGCCAGCTAGGAATGAACTATACTTATAATGACTCAACAGAAAGCACGACAATTGTAAAACTAGAAGACATAATAAAGTCTTTGTTTTTATCCTTTATATCATTGAATTCAGTGTAGGCATGCAAATAAGTGAGCCTTACTAGCAAAGCCATATCATTTATAACTTTATCCTCGTGATTGTGCTGTGAGCACAGTCCATAGAAATACAGTATTGTTGGAACCTTTGCTTCTTTGTTTTCCAAGCTGAACTCTTAACTATTTTAATCCACTGGGAAATGCAAATAAAAGGAGAAAAAGGGAGCAAAAGAATGCACGTATTATTTAACCGTTCCTGATCCCTATGACGATGGACACCTTGTGATTATGAGAACTGAAAGGAGATTGGGTTTTTCTTTTCCTATAGATTCCATGTAAGATACTTATTCAGAAAATAAAAGTGGCCAGATGGATTTGATTCACATCCTCTTTCATGAAAGGACAATGAGTTGTACATAGTGAGGAAGGCAGTCATCCTCCGGCTTGGTGTTTTTATCCTCTCTAAATATAGCAAAGAAGTGTTTTGCTGTTAAGATGGGTTGGATCATCATTTGACCTTTCTTCACGGATAAGTGTGGGCAGGAGATGAGTGTCAGCAATATTTACCGACTGACTTGTGTGTGCCAGCACTGTGCTATCTTATTCACCTTTGTATACCTAGCTTACAGTCTTTGAGTTTTGCCTGGTATTGTTCTTTATTGAGATGCACACCATCTTGAATGTTCACAGTTGAATGAAGATCTTGCTTTCTGCTTAGTTGTCTGCTTAATCATCTTATATTTTATTATTTATTAAAATTTTTTTATTGAAGCACAGTTGATTGACAATGCTGTGTTAGTGTTAGGTGTATAGCAAAGTGATTTAGTTATACATACACGTATATGTATTTTTTTTCAGATCCTTTTCCCTTATAGGTTATTACAAACCTATGAAGTTTAGTTCCCTGTGCTATACAGTAGGTCCTTGCTTATCTATTTTATATGTAGTAGTGTGTCTATGTTAATTCCAACCTTCTAATTTATCCCCCCTCCTTAATCATCTTATATTAAGGGGACATTACTCTCAATGGAGCCGACTCTCAAAAGTGGACTCTGGGGGCTTCCCTGGTGGCACAGTGGTTGAGAATCTGCCTGCTAATGCAGGGGACACGGGTTCGAGCCCTGGTCTGGGAGGATCCCACATGCCGCGGAGGAACTAGGCCTGTGAGCCACAGCTACTGAGCCTGCGCGTCTGGAGCCTGTGCTCCGCAACAAGAGAGGCCGCGCTAGTGAGAGGCCCGCACACCGCGATGAAGAGTGGCCCCCGCTTGCCACAACTAGAGAAAGCCCTTGCACGGAAAAGAAGACCCAACACAGCAAAAATAAATTAATTAATTAATAGACTCCTACCCCCAACATCTTAAAAAAAAAGTGGACTCTAATGCTGGATTCAATTCTAAGCATCAGAATCTAGGCTGGAAGATCTATACACTCCTGCTTGTCAGGTGCCAAATTGTGCGGCCAGTATCAGACTGTAGGTTAAGAAAGCATGAACCAAGTTTCCCATAAGCAAACAACTATGGGTAAGTGTCTAAGCTTATTCTCTTCAAAATATGTTTTTAAAAAGTCAAGGCATTCTTATTAATCAAGATCACTATTTCTGGAAGTTCTAGCCCCTGAAAGACAAGAAAATGAAATAAGTAAACAATACTTTTGAGAATTAAGTAGAAGTAACACAAGTTCAATAAGGAGCCACTGCTAGAAATCACCTTATACGTCTTTGAGGAAAAGCTCAGAAAAGATCACCGGTGGCTGGGCAGAGCATCAAACATCAAGTTTCTCACTGAAGGCAAAAGGGACATTTATTCTTTCATTGAACTTTGTTAACACTCGAAGGTGAGATCAGAAGAAAGGGAAAAGTTTGCAAACCTCATGTCCAAGAATAAAAATGTGGGGTTAAAAACTGTCTTCCTTATTTTATTTTATTTTTTTTGCGGTTCGCAGGCCTCTCACTGTTGTGGCCTCTCCCATCGCGGAGCACAGGCTCCGGAAACGCAGGCTCAGCGGCCATGGCTCACGGGCCCAGCCGCTCCGCAGCATGTGGCATCTTCCCGGACCAGGGCACGAACCCGTGTCCCCTGCATCGGCAGGCGGACTCTCAACCACTGCGCCACCAGGGAAGCCCTGTCTTCCTTATTTTTTAACCATCTCAAAAGGGAGTCAGACATTCCAGACCAAGGACTACCACTGTAGGAACTCTGGATGTATAGTCAAATTTGTCACATTTTTAAAAAACATTTTGTATTCAGGAGCAATGATTATGAGATCTTTGTCCTATCCTACGGCCAGGTTTGAGAAACCCCCAGGGATACAGTAAATGGTGACTGAGGTTGTAGCTAGGCTGGATTTGGGGAAACGGAGTGCCATGTGTTTAAAAATATACCCGAAATTAAGCTTGGAGCTAGCAGATAATCCAGCACTGAGAATGACTGAGGGAAGCAGGGATGATAGCTAGACCTCTTGGGGGTCATCTCAAAGAATATTAGAATACTTTTTCTTTTGGTTTCAAAATCTCTCCTCCATAGCTTTCAGTTCACAGATCTTTGTAAGTGTGTCTGAATCTAAAAAGATTGCCTCATGGCAAGGCATACTTCCCCCTCCCCACTGCAGTTGCTATGGAAACAGCACTTGCCCACGTGTCAGGAGCTCACACACACACAACACACACACACACACACACACACACACACACACACACACACACATACAGCAGATTAATATATTCTCAGGGAAATGCCTTTTATGCCTTCTCCTTCTGGTGTTCTTTATACTTCTAAAAAGACATATTCAGAGCCAAAATTTTACTAATTCCTACCATCCAATTGCTATCTATTGTGTCCTTTGTTTTGATGTTAAAAATTCTGATTTTAGGTTTTTCTTTAACATAATCTCTCCTGGAAGTGAAATAATCTATTGATATTATTCCCCCCTTCGCCTACCTCCAACTTATCTCCCACCCCTTAAATGAACATACTGTAGATCTCAATACATTTAGTTTATTAACTAAAAAGAAACCTATTTCAGATTCTACGCAATTTCTTTGATGAGTATAATGATGCATTTCATGTATTTCATTTCCTTAAATATTCTCTACCCAAAATACTAGTTTTAACTGGCAAAACAGCAATTCTTCTGAAGGATGCTGATGACTCACAAGTTCATGTGAGTATAGGGCTATAGTTATCTGGTTTAGTTTTTAATCTACATGAACTTGAAAAGAAACTAAAGGAAAATCTGATGCAGGGAAATAATTTATTTCAACCAGTATTTCTTTTTTTTTTTTTTTTTCCGGTACGCGGGACTCTCACTGTTGTGGCCTCTGCCGTTGCGGAGCACAGGCTCCGGACGCGCAGGCTCAGCGGCCATGGCTCCCGGGCCCAGCCGCTCCGCGGCATGTGGGATCTTCCCGGACCGGGGCACGAACCCGTGTCCCCTGCATCGGCTGGTGGACTCTCAACCACTGCGCCACCAGGGAAACCTCAACCAGTATTTCTTGTGCACGTACTATCTGACTGTATCTAACCCAGTTCCCTTGAGAGCTGATTCTGATTACGTGGAGGAGCTCGTGATCAGCCGTAAGGCCCATGGGGGCAGCATGGTGCATGAGAGTCAGGAAATTGACCTCGATTTCACCACCAGTTGGGAGCTTTCACTTCAACTGAATTGGGCCATAGAATTGTAACCTGTAAGATGAGGAACTTGAACTAGACTATCACCCTGATCCCTTCAACTCCAAGATGCCATGACTATAATTCAGCTTCAGAGCGGCCTGATGGAGGCATATGGTTGATTAAGCAGCCTTAGCCCACAGTCCCGGGAGTGACTCAGCCGTGGCCCTGGGTGAAGTCTGACAGCCATCAGTCTTCCCACCTCTTGTTGTACCCACATCTATCCAATGCCTCAGCCCATGGGGAGAGATAGAGCTCCTACCCAAGTGTCCCTTCAGACCATTCCTTCTTCTGTCTTCATCAGCTCTGACTGTCCTTTGTCACACCCCTACTGAGGCTTGCTGACCTGATACACACTTCACACCAAGTTATCCAGTGGGCTTTGTTTGTACTCAAGGCAACATTCTTTAATTGTAAAGTTACTTTTTGGAGCTACCAGACCCTAGTAAAGTCTCCAATTTAGTTCCTACAACTTTCCTTCTCACACGCTCTGCTTCAGCCTCAAGGGCAATTCCTGAAACTCACCAAGCTCTTGGACCTTGGCCTGCGCCAGTGTTGCTGCCACTGCCCAGAGGACCCCCTCCCACCCCCACTCAGCTGCTACCTCCTTCCCACCCTTCAATCTCAGCCTCAAAGTCTTTTCCCCCAACTGAGCCCTGGCTCTGCTCTTTTCCTTCTTAGATTTTGCTACCAAATATCACAACAATTTCATAATCGCTTAACGCCCATCTCCCCCAGGAGATGATGAACACCACGAGGACACTGCACCACTGTACATCCAGTGCCTGGCCCACACAGGGGTTCGGTTAGTAACTGTCAAGTAAGTGCATGGATGAACAGATGAATGAAAACACCATCTTGACCCAAAGAAGAGACAAATGGTGGGAACTTCAGGCCCTGACACATGCTGAGGGGGGAGAGACAATTTTTTAAAAAATTTTATTGACGTGTAGTTGATTTACAATGTTGTGTTAATTTCTGCTGTACAGCAAAGGGATTCAGTTATACATATATATTTTTTTCATCTTCTTTTCCGTTATGGTTTATCACAGGCTATTGAATACAGTTCCCTGTGCTATACAGTAGGACCCTGTTGTTTATCCATCCTATATATAATAGTTTGTATCTGCTAATCCCAAACTCCCAATCCTTCCTTTTGCCACCCCCCCTCCCCCTTGGCAACCACAAGCCTGTGGCAGAGACACTTTTAACGGGTAAAACTTGCCTCTCATCTCTGTCTGCAGTGCTAACCTAGCTCTTGAAGGACAGACACCCGCAGCAGAAAGCATCGTCACTACTAAATGGTCTATAACTATTTGTCACTGGTAAGCCTTTGACTCATGATGAAAGCGTTCTTTATATAAATCCAAAGCATTTTACCTTGTGTTCGGGCAAACATGTGAGTGACCTCAACCCTTAAAATGTGAAGCACAATGTTAGGGACATTAGACTGAGATTAAAAAGTTGAGAAACTTGCTGTTATCTCACAGTGAGCCTTTGGCAGAATGAGGACCAGAATCCAACTTTCGCCAGTCAAGTCGCTTTGCCGCTCTGGGCCTGTGTTCTTCCTCTGTAGATGATTTACTCCCTTCCCCTACTCCACTCCTCAGTGGACCCTGAAACTCCTTGATTTAAATGCAACTCTTCTGACATCAATAATGCCCAAATCCTTCACATGTTTAAAAACAAAGGAGTATAGAAGTATGTCAGGCATTTAATTAAGACTCAGATAATATCATTTTTAGATTTGTGACATTTGTGATTTATCAACTTTTAAACATTTGTTATATTCTCTAAATAAATATTTATGTTTATATCTTAAAAAAAAACACTCACATGTAAACTTTTCTTTAAATAATTGGCTTATAGAGTACACATAATCTTGGGAATAAAAAAAGGCATTAATGTTGTTTTTGCTGTCCAGACTGATGCTGGCAGGTTTACAGTTGCCCTACTTATTCTATCTGTGTGTCTGCAGCATGGATAGGTGACTGGTAGATTGCTCTCAAATCTATGAATATCAGTTCCAGCTTTAAAATAGGATTTTGCATCCTGTTTTCACCACTAAATCAATGTGAATTAGAAAAATTATTTAACCTTTTTTATGTCTGGTTTTGTGTTTGTTTGGTTTTTTTCATATGTGAAAAGGAAAGAGTACCGTTTTCTACTTCTGTCCTGAGGAATTTGGCAAAGGCTGTTGGAATTAGTGGCCGTGGCTTTGCCATTTCCATGGAGATGCCTAACCTCAGGGCCGTACACTGATACAGGCTTGCCAGGGGTTTGTGGCACCTCTGTTGCTGGGTCCATGGAATGTTTCTAGAGCGAGATGCTGATTCATGGGGTTCTGTGGCCTGAGAAGATAGATGTGGTGTTACTTCTAGAACAGTGGCTTCCTAAAAAAACAGTTCCAAGTGGGTCTTTCTATCAATGAGAAAAAAAGGATAAATGTGGGGGGTGTGTGTGTGTGTGTGTGTGTGTATGTGAATGTGTGAATGTGCGTATTGTTGCCAACTGTTCTTTCTTCTGATATAATGTTCTTCCTATTTTTTGGCATTAAATTGGTGTTTTTAACATCCATAAAATGTACTTGTCCATAAGATTCCAAAGTCTGCTTGGAAACACTGAGCTGAAGGACAACCTTGTTATTGTTTCCTAGATCTTCTGTGACCTGGTTTTGTCAGTCAATGATTAACTTCCTTTGGCTAGCAGAGATAATCTAAGCTTTGGAAATCTATCCAGCTTCTTAAGTGGAAGGACACTAACATTCACTGAGTGTATACTGTGTGCCAGGAACTGCATTTGGTGCTTTCATATCCATTATTGCATTAAATCTCCTTAGTAACTGTATGAAGTTGGAAGCATTATGCCAATTTAAAATAGGAAAAATCAGAAGCTCAGAAAACAAGTCACTCGATCAAGGTCCTGAGCTGTTAACCGGCAGCAGTCTGAATTTGAACTCAGTTTGTCTGAGCCCAAAGTCCATGGTTTTCTAGCCTCACTAGCTTACTTCTCAAAATAAAACCACTGGACACATATTTTAATCTGGGATATACTTTTGATGTCAACTGAAGGCTATTTGGGGCTGGCATTTTAATCCTGATGCCTAAAAAGAAGTTATGAAAAGACTTTAGGGGCACAGAGACTCACCGTTAACAGAGACAATCCTGGGTTGACCAGGACTGGTTAATCCGTTGACACCAGGGCCTCTTCTGGTCTGTGGAGGGTGTAAGGGACTCTGAAGAGGTTCCAAGGCCAGGGGCCAAGTGAGACCAAGTGCCCAAGACACACTGTGGCCCTGAGTACCTTCCAGAGCTGGGTGTAAAATATCTGGCTTATCTCCTCTTTTGTATAACCTATCCTTGCTTCTCCCTCTGTCCATAAGAATGATCGATGTTGACTAAATGTCATGACATAGAAACAAATAGTTCATTTGCCCTCCAGGGCCATAACCAGCAATTGGCCTTGTATTCAGTGATACACGGGCCAGTATTTATTTCTAGGTCTGATACCTTGTTTTATCTGTGATTAAATTCTACTGTGATGATGACAAAGAAAGGCTAATGTTCTGTATTGTCAAGACTTTATTGTTAAGGAGTCAGTTCAAGAGAAGGCCAAGTCTTTGGGCAGAATGACTAAAAGTCTTCAAGCCACAGGTTTGCAAACTTTAGTTAAAACTGTAGAGTCCTTGCCCTCTTGTCAACAGGCCTGGGGTGAGGGCCTGGAATCAGTATTTTAACAAACAAACCAGGGTACTGAGTGCAGGCAAAGGATCCAAGGAGCACACATCAGGAAACAGTTCTAAGATACATTTCATTCAAAGGGTATGTAATCATTTGTTTGCTCAGTGCAGGCTTTCCCTTTATTGTTTTTTTCAAGCGACAGAGATAAAGGACAGAGCTTTTTCACCCTAGTGCTGAGATGGAAGTGCATAAGCCTCCAAATAACAACTCATTTTCTTGGTATGTTTCAGTATGAAAAATGGGCCAAAGAGAAAAACCCTTAGCTGTGGAAAATTCCAGAGGGTTGAGGTGGGGGAGGGGTGATGACCAAGTAATGCTTAAGATCCAATAGAGGACGGCCTTACGCATACCCTTCAGAAGGGCAAGGAATGTGCTGGGCCCCTCAGCGTGAAGGCCATAAATCTGGACCGGCAGTCACTCTAATTCAAGTCCTTTGGAATTTCCAGACGGTTCTGTTTTTATTGAGTGTACACGTCAGCATATCTTTTAAATGCTGCCCGAAAATACCAGCGCCCTGGCTGGATGCCATGCTTCTTCAAGGTAACCCGCACCATTGCAGGGCTGTCTTCGTGGCTGTTTATGGGCAGGGAGCCATTGGTTGATGAGCACCTGAGCCGAACCAGTTGCTAAATATACTAAATGTCTTCCCTAACTCTGCCAGTGCCTCTTGGGTAAGTTGTGACCATAGAGAGTCACAAAGAGTGAAGGGCATGAAGGATGCCTTGAGAAAGGAGAGCTGGAATCTGAGGCTGGTGGCAGAAAAGCAGGAAATACAGCAAAAAACACTTAGTCTGCTGTCCCCAATGAATTGGGGAAACTAGGCCAGGGGTGGCAAAGTTTCTTTAGGAGAATTAAAGCTGAAGAAGAGGTAGTGGCTCTGTGCCCTGAGCTGAAATAGATTCGAAGACCAGTCTCAGCAGTGATCATCTACAATGATTGATTACCGATGTCTGCCAAGGGCTCAGGAAGGGGCATACTCGTGTATACGTGGCATACTCATTGTCATACTCTAGGTGACATGGGGCTACATTTTGACCTCTCTGGCTTTTGCTGATCTCTCCTTTCAGAAACACACACCAGCTCTTTCTTTCTCCCCATGAATATACATGGCCATTTCCATGCTGCTTGAATAAGAGATTTATAGTAGTTTAGGCAGAATCTCTTAGAGGTATCTGGGCTAATGAGCAATAAATGCTACTCAGCATGTGTCTCTAAAAACTATGAACAGGGAAATCCCTACAAGTTGGCTTTCCCTGTGTAGTCACTTATGCTCTTTGCAACAGATGGCCAACATGTCAGGTTCCCGCGTGCCCTGGAACCAACTGTCACCCTCAAATCCCCTGGAGTTTATCATGACTGTGGTAGAATTTACAACATCTGTCGCTGGGCTTCACATAGAAGACATGGTAGATTAATACGAATTATGACTGTGAAATCACCACTACTTTCAGTCATAACTGAGCTCTCTGGACCTGAAGGTGTTATGTTCCCAGTTGTGACGGGCTGAATGGATGGGAAGTGGTACAGAGAGGGCACTCACCTTGCTTCCTTATCACTCCACTGCCTGGCTTTGGGCCATTTTTTTAAAAATAAAAATCAAGTTTCCTTAAATGTTAAATAATCTTGTCTTCAGGGACACTCTCCCTTCTAGAAGGTGTGCTTTCGTTGGAAATCACCAGCCTTTGATAATGTAACCAAATTTTCTAACAACCAAGAGTTTGCTTGGCAGTTCGACCTGAAAGTGTTGTGTTTTGGGCTTTTAGGGAGTTGATGTGCTTGTGGTACTGGGCTGCATTAGTCAGAGTTCTCCAGAGAAACAGAACTGATAGGCTATATAGAGATATATATAAGAGGAGATGTATTATAGGAATTGGCTCGTGTGAATATGAAGGCCGAGAAGTCCTATGATCTGATCTGCCGTCTGCAGTCTGAGAACCAGGAAAGCTGGTGGGGTGATTTAGTCCTAGTCTGAAGGCTCAAGAGCCAGGAGCACTGACTGATGTCCAAGGGCAGGAAGAGATGGATTTCCCAGCTAAGCAGAGAGAGGGATTTCTCCCTTCCTCCAGCTTTTTGTCTTACTCAGTTCCTCAGCGGATTGGAGGACGCCCACCTGCATTGGTGAGGGCGATCTTCCTTACACAGTCTACTGTTTCAAATGCTAATCTCTTCCAGAAATCATCTGGAATCATCTGGGCATTCCTTAGCTCAGTCAAGTTGACACATAAAGTTAACCATCACATGGGTTGAGAGCATAGAGCCTTAAAAAATCATTAAGATTTAGAGAAATAATGGTATCTTTCAGGTTTAAAAGGAACAGTGAGTGATTTGATTGCTAATGCTTCTCGTAGAAAAATGCCATTGAAGAATCGTGTGGGAAAATACAGAGGAAACTGCAGTAGGATGGTGGTGGGGGGGAGATAGCTTTTGGCCATTTAACCTGTATTCTGTTAAGTGACTTGACAATTCTGCTTGTTGCATTGTCAGTATAAAGTAGAAGTTCAGGAACCACATCTGACTTCAAATCCTAACCCATCACTTACTAGCAGTGTGATCTTGGGCTAGTTATCTAATCTCTCTAAGCCTCAGTTTTGTCGATTGTGAAATGGGGGTAATAACAGCTCCTACTTCATGAGATTCAATGAGAAGGTATGCAAAGTAATTTAGCACTGTGTCTGGCACACAGCAACTGTTAACTAAGTATAGGCTATTTTTATTATTATTATCATTATTTACTAACAGTATGGTGGGAAAGGTAAGCACTAGGAAGCAGGAGCCCTTTCCTCAATTACTTACTTAAATTAGTAATTACAATAACAACAACAAAGTAGCAAACACATGGCTGGGGTCCTTCCTATGCATTCATTTTCAACCCCCCAACGAGGTAGGTACTATTATATTATCATCCCTAACTTATAACTGAGGAAACTGGGTCACAGAGAGATTACATAACTTGCCCAAAGTCACACAGCTAACAAACAGCAGGACCAGGAGTTGAACCTAGACCTAGTTGAACGTGTTTCCAGAGCCAGCATGCTGAACCACCATGACACATTGTCTTTTGGCTGGTGGGGCCTTGGCTGGTGGCAATGGGTAGACCCATAATCTGTTGGGATCTCCTCTATGTCTGAGATCTATGATCCCTTGTAAATGTACCTGACTTTAGATTTATAGTTACGCTCTGTGACAGATAGTAAAAAACACGGTACTAAGTCCTTAGGCTGGGAAACTCTCATACATTTCACTTAATACAGTCAAATGGTACACAATCCAAAAGTAAAGGGCACATGGTATAAAGTCTCTTCTTACACCATCATCCAGGCAACTAGTTTGCCTAGAGGTAACTAACGTTAGCTAAAATGGGGTTGATTCTGAGCAAATTGTTAATCTAAACCTTACCTCTTTACTATCCAAGACATCGTTGCCGTGCCCCACCTTCCGTCTCTGCACTTACTTCCTGGCTAGAGAGAATTCCTAACTGGCTAGTGCTTTCCTCTCTTTTCCTCATCCCCGTTCTAACCCCACCCTAACCTTTCTTTCCCAACTCAGACTATTAGCACTTTCCACTAAACTGAAGGTAACCTCAGAAGATTGGGATTATCTACTTTTTCTTCTACAACCCTCTTCTCTACCATGACTGTTGTTCTGAGTGTATCACCAATTAATATAACATACACGTTGTGAAGTATAAGGGCTGGTGCATCTGGACTCCTTAGGGAAACTAATTCTCCACAGTATTCCTAAACACAGAAAGAAATAGGTTTGTCTGTTCCTAAGTATTCTAGTACTGAACATTGTAGCTCTAGATGTACAGGAATGGACAGACGTTATGACACGTTATTGATCCCATTTAATGAAAAGCAAAAATTATAACATAACAAACTAAGTATATACACATTGACTAGCACATTAAACTGCTAACAGTGAATAAGTTACACGCTAAACATTTTAACTTTTTATAAGAAGCATGAATTTCATATATATATATAATTTATATAATTTTCAGCTCTTTTCCCCCCTTTTTAATGTGATAAAATATAGATAACATCAACATTACCATTCTGACCATTTTGTTTGCTTGTTTGTTTTGTTTTTTGCAGTATGTGGGCCTCTCACTGTTGTGGCCTCTCCCGTTGCGGAGCAACAGGCTCCGGACGCGCAGGCTCAGCGGCCATGGCTCACGGGCCCAGCCGCTCCACGGCATGTGGGATCTTCCCGGACTGGGACACGAACCCGTGTCCCCTGCATCGGCAGGCGGACTCTCAACCACTGCGCCACCAGGGAAGCCCTGCCTGTCCTTTTTATGATAGCTACCCTAGTGGGTATGAAGTGATAGTTCACTGTGGTTTTGATCTGTATTTGCCTGATGATTAATAATGTTTAGCATCTCTTCATGTGCTTGTTGGACATTTGTAGATATTCTTTGCTCAGTTTTCAATTGCGTTATTTGTCTTATTATTACTGAGTTGTAAGAGTTCTTTATATATCCTAGAAAGCAGACCTTATAAGATATATGGGGGCTTCCCTGGTGGCGCAGTGGTTGAGAGTCCGCCTGCCGATGCAGGGGACGCGGGTTCGTGCCCTGGTCCGGGCGGATCCCACGTGCCGCGGAGTGGCTGGGCCCATGAGCCATGGCCGCTGAGCCTGGGCGTCCGGGGCCTGTGCTCCGCAACGGGAGAGGCCACAGCGGTGAGAGGCCCGCGTACCACCAAAAAAAAAAAAAAAAAAAAAGATATATGATCACGTATTTTCTGTTGCTAAGATCATACGGTTTTTGTCCTTTATGGACATGGTGTAGCACATTGATTGATTTTCATATGTTGAACCAACACTGTATTACTGGAATAAAAATCACTTGGTCATGATAGTGTATACTCCATATTGCTGGATTCAGTTGGCTAATATTTTGTTGAGGATTTTTATATCTGGATTCATAAGGGTATCAGTCTATAATATACTTTTCTTGTGATGACTTCATCTGGTTTTGGTATCAGGGTAATACTGGCCTCGTAGCATTAGATGGGAAGTGTTCCTTCCTCTTCTATTTTTCAAAGGCGTTTTGAAGGATTGTAAACCTTTGTTAGAATTCATCAGTTTCTTCATACAGTGAAGCCTTTTGGTCCTGAGCCTTCCTTTATGGAAATTTAAAAATTATTAATTCAATCTTTTTACTTCTTGTAGGTCTATTCAGATTTTCTATTTATTCTTGTGTCCATTTTGGTAGTTTGTGCCTTCCTAG